>NC_073703.1:56659405-56965655 GCF_023634085.1 Falco cherrug | reverse complement strand
AGTATTTGTGGTTAGTGTTTCATCTGCTCTGGGCTTTTTTTTATTTTATTTTTTATTTTTAATGAACTATGCTAACAGTTCATAAATGCTCAAAGAATGTTCTCACAAAATAAATAATCATAAATAAGCTATCAGTATATATTTCTCACCCCCAACACTGCTTTGCAGTGCATCTTCATTTTTAACTCCCTGATGTACAACTGTGATGTTAGCTTTTGTGTACATGGTAAGCAAGCAGTTTTGGTCCAAGCTACCAATTACTGCTTAGTCTTGACAAACCCTCTAATACATTGGTAAAACAGAAATAAAATATGAGAATAAAATAATAATCTGATAAACAACAGTGAGAAGTAAAAATATGAAGTACCTTTAGTAAAATTACAAAGCTACTACTAATGATCAGCAAAAATTGGGCTGGTGCCCACTGTGGAACAAAAATCTGGAGAAAGTCAAACCTAACATCATATTCCAAGATTAAACAGCCTGTGCTACTACTATTAGAAGGACATAATCAGAACACATTACACATTACTGCGATCAGCAATATATAGACTTCACAGTAACTCTGACAGAGCTTACATTCCAGTTGCTGACATAGATATTAGGATTTGCAGAGGCTTCTGCACCAGTAAAACAGGTGGACCAAGAAGAAGATATTAAATGATCTCGGTTTTTTATTAATTACAAGAAAGTCAGTCATATTGTATCTTACAACAGTTTAAGTCTACTTACAAGTAGAAACACTGAAGTTGTTTTTAAAGAATGTTAATCACAAAAGAGAATGTTACTCCCCAAAGAGGAAGAATGTTTGATTTTGCTATAAATACTTTGAAAATCCTAATTTCATTCTGCCACTGTTGTTTGGTGTCTATCAGATTGAGGTCAGGACATTCTTATGGTAAATTTCAAATTTTCACTTTTTGTCCTCAGAGCACCTGCTGGCAGGATCCAGCAAGGTCCCTACAGAATTTAAGTGATGCTCTGCTGAGTGGTTTGTTGAGCCTGAAGTGTGAATTCCATAGTTTGCATGAACTACCTACACCTTTCTGCTGCCAGCTCCGCTCTTACATGCCAGTGCACATCAATCCCAACTTGAAATACCCTGAATGTTACAGTCCTTGGCCTATTCTGAACCGAGCAAAAACACTGTGCTAAAAAACATGATTCCCCAGTGTCCATGAAACTTTATATTGGACTGAAAAGAGAACAATTTAATTGTCCAATTGTTGTCAAGCAAATGACAAACAAAATCTACAGATACACAGTAAGGGTAATAACCAGCTACTGTTTTAAGACCATTAAGCTTCTGTTCCTCAAATATACAAAACTGATCAACATTTCATCATGATATAATTATAATTTCAGATCATTTTTGCTAACTATAAAGATTTAAAAAGCCACCTTTATTCCTTATTTATTCTGGAAAATATACTACTATATATATCTATTCCTAAAACATACTGAAATGCTTTACTTCTGCTTAAGAGCTTAATAACTACCCACACATAGTCTGAGGAAGTTCTGAAAACCTACCTAAAAAAGATTTTAATTTTGGAAAATTAGTGTTTAAGAACATATGAGATCCCTATCTTCCATTAATAAATTTTCAAATGCAAATACATTGCTTATGCACTTACACATTCCTCTATGATGTATTCTTATGAAAAAGTTTTGTAGGTTGTATCTTTTCTATGCTATTTTAGAAAGAAAAAGATATTTTAATATAAAACACATTTCCTGAAATAAAAAAAGAATATTCTTTTGATGTTTACTGGTTCAAGCTCTGGTTCAAAATGCCACCAAAAAGTCAAACATTCTTAGCAAGATAAAACCGGGATAACGTTAAATATTGATACTCAGAAATAAGTAAAAAAAAGTTTTCCTTAATGTTTAAATTGCTGACCAGCATTATTGGTTACACTATCGTTGAAGAGAAAAGAGCCTTTCCTTGGTTATGCTGACTGTCCCATACCACCAGGAGATCCAAGAGACTGGCAGTGCCTGCTTACCATCTGTTTGCAGCATGGGGCTATTCATTGGGTTACTAAAGCAATTTTCAGTTCACACTCTTTTCTGAATTTAGCATATGCCAGCTCAAGGACTGGCATATATATGGTTAATATATGGTAATAAGGTTAGTTGCAATGATATATCAAAGAAGTTTCTCCAAATGCAAAGGTGCAAAGCTTATTAAATTTTATCTTCGCAGGACTATGCATCATGCGATACAACTATGACTGTTGAGGTATAAGACTGAATGGAAGAAAGTTTAATAAACCAACTTTCTGCTTTCTCAAGAAAAATGAATATATACAGAAGATAAAAACCCACCCTGCTGTAACCACAAGATTAATACATTAGTTATCTACTAACACTTCCTCTTGCAAATGAAAAGATTTGACATGAGCTTCTGAAGCAAAATACTATTCCTGAAATTTTCTATAAAATGGTACAAAGACAAAACAAAGTACAATTCCATGGCCATGATAATAGGTGGGTTTGCAGGCTGAAAGAAGTTTCAGGAAATTTAAAACAGGTACCATAACATGTTACTTAAATCAGTTCGCACAACAATAATTTGGACTGGACAACATATTACACAAGAAAGACTGGTAAGAAAGGGATATATACATTTTTTGCAACAGAAAAGGTGAGACACTTTATCAGTTGTCAGAATGGTACTAGCTGGGCAAGAGTTACCATAATAAGAAAAAAGCTTTTTATTCAGATTTTTGGTCCACTTTTCCATGATACTTTACTGCCTCCTTTTCATATCTTTAAATAGTATGTAATATTCTATTCAGTTTGATATTAATTTGTAAAAAAATAATAGTTCTGAAATCTTGCTGTACTTTTAAATGATTAAGGAGTACCAAAAGTGTCAAGAGGGATTTCATTAAATAAGTGTTTTAGGATTGACTGACCTATAAAAAAGTTTGAACTTGCTTGCCTTAAACAAACAAATTTCAGATGTCCTCAGATGTTCCTAAATAGCGTTTATATTCTAGGCAGATTATAAAAATGTATAAAAGTGCGACACAATTTTTGGTCGAATTATAGTGCACAACAACAGTTGGCTATTCTTGAGATCTCTGCAAAGAATAGTTTAACCTGTCTTACCACAAAACGAAAGGCTCATAAGGGTTAAGTTTTTGTTTTGTCCATGATTTTTAAAAATATACATTCAAAATGTTCATTGTTAAATATTTTTTTTAAAACATTTCCTTTTGCATATTCGGATGGGAGAGGAGACTTTATAACTGTACTCATTTCAGTAAACTGACATATAGTTCACATGAAGTAACAAAGATTGCCTACCTTGATGGACTGACTGTAAGGTCCTATGTTAGCAGGTGCCCAGTGGGAAATGCTCTGTACATGCATAACCAGTTTTTCATCACGTAACACATCATCCATTGCAATGTCATACTTCTGTGCAAGGCAGTCAATGCAAAACAGTACTCCATCAGGTAACAGGGTTTCCACACATACTCTGAAAACACAATACAATTATTTTTTTGTATCAGAAAATTTGCTCGCATCAACTTTCAGTATTTATTTTCCATGGGTTTTGCATTTGGGTACTATGTTACGAAATTTTGTCAGAAACATAAAACAAAAGCTATGGTATCACAATAACCTGCTAGCACTGACACTGTTATCTCCTCTGCAAATAATGACCAGCTTTAGACTTCCAGCAAGATAATTTCCATTACCAAGTAGAAACTAGCACCATAGCCAGTGGCTCATTTCCATTTGGTTATTTTTATGAAGTGTATTACTTTATTAAGAATACATGCATTCTTGTATTAAAAAAACCTTGATCACACAATCTGGAAATGCTAGATAGGTCATGCTAAGCAGCCTTCAGACTGAGCGCATCATTCTCATCTTCTTATCTCCATGCATTTTCACTGAATGTCCTTTGAATAGTTGCACTAGAGGTTCAGATTTCTAAAAAGCAGCTGCTTATTGTTCCTTTACATCCTTCACACGTGTTACCATGCAATACTGAGGATATTTTTCTGTTACACTTCAGGTTGCATGACAGACACATACTTATGACAGGACTGAAAACCTACTAAGTATTATTTTAAAAAAAATGGCTTTTGTTTTCTCCAAACAAGACTGAGTGCCTGGATGGACAGACAGATAGAAAGTCTGTTGCACGTGGCCAGTGAAAAGGCAGGGGGTGTGTACAGGAAATCAACATTTCAAAGCCTCAAAAGTAATTATATTTTCAGTCCATGCATAAAAAAGTCATTTAGCTCCCAGCAGGATTCCAGCAAAAAATTACTTGTTCTCTTTACATATCATATAACATAACCTTAAAGAATTCTTCTCATCTTGCTTATTTCTTCCAAGAAAACTATTTTTCTCCTCTCCTCCCACATGCAAATACAGTATTTTCTCCTCATTACTATCATCATAAGCATGGATGAATGGATTTTCTGCTTGGGCTGGTAAATTTTCAAGACAATTTTGCAAATTTAGTGCAGATCCACACCCCAAGTCAGTGCTTCCAGCATATTGCTTGTGAGAACTCCCACAACCAGGTCTCTGTGCATAATGCAATGATGCAGCCATGCAAACTGCTGTATAATTTTTCTTGTGGACAAAATGCAACATAAATCTGTTTGTTCCATAAAAATAATCATAAAAAGCCATTTTCCTGCAACTTTCTAATCTTTCTACCTGTTATTTTAGTGATGGAAGACTATGTGGCTGGCTATGCAAATGTGGAGGCTTAAAACACGCAGCAACATGAGAAATGAAGGAAGCTAAATCAGGAGAAGTTAAGTGTCGTAAAGAGAACTTAAGATATATAGGAGTGGATATTCATTTTGTGTAGTTTATAGATGGGACTAGATCCCTGCTCTGAAGGCACAGGCAACCAACAGTCCATCTCTCTGTGATTTATTCCTGGCCTACAATCAGCACCTTGAAGAAGCCTCTTCCTGCTCTCTTTTAGTCTCTTCTGACACCCAGACAGTGTAGGAGAATGTGAATCTATGATGGTATACATTATTTTAACAATGTCTTTTAACTATTTGTCATGCTATACTTAAAATTCACATTAAAATACACTACACTTCATGTTCAGTAATAAAAGCAGAGAATATAGTATTTTACATTAGAAAATTGCTAACCAGACCTCACAGCTGACCCTGCTTTGAACAGGGGATTGGTCTAGATGACCTCCAGAGGTCCCTTCCAACCTGTATTAACCTATGATCCAAGTTGAATTTTTCATGCTATAGCAGTTCTGCATACTTAGCATATTCTCTCACATGCTTGAGAACATGAATTAGTGTAATAAGAAATAAACCCTTTTGACAAAAGGCAATAAAGAATTTACAGATGGAAAACTAGTTTTAAAACACAAATTTAAAAAAAAAACAACAACAAAATTTTCATGAGCTAGGTGCTTGTTATCCAATTTCCAACGGAAAAAAACCCCAACACACCCAAATAATACAGTAATCACATACTGTGTAACAAGACCACCAAGCTCTTTCATTATGTCAGAGGTGGACCTGGAGGCAATGTTGAAGATTCTGTACAACAGAAATTAAAAACCTATGACTTGGGGATCTATGAATGAAAGTGTTAGCATCAGTGTATTCAGAAGTCTGAAACAGTGTCTTTTAATACTTGCATTCTTACTGAATACATAAGTGCAGCTAAGCTACCCACGATCATTATCTGATGGAAACACATGACATTAACAACAACCACATTGGATCAAGCCAAAGATCCACCTAGTCCAGTATCCATCTTCAACCACAGCCAACTGCATATAAGCAGGGAAAGAAAAGGAGAGCAGAGTAAGCATATATTGGTAACCCAGTATCTCATGATGTGCATCTCAGGCACCTTCTCAGCTAACAGTTTTGCTTTTGTATTTAACAAAACAAACAGAACAAGATGAAGGTTTGTCACAAGGACCTAGAAGGTTCCAAACCTCATCACTTTTAGGAAGATTTCATCATCATTGATAGTATAATGCTTCAGTAAGGCTTTTGACACTCTTATGACACCCTCATAGAGAAGCTGTTGATGCATGGGCTGGATGAGCAGACAGTGAGATGGATTGAAAACTGGCTGAACAGCCAGGCCCAGAGTGTGGAGATAAGTGGCACAAAGTCTTGCAGGTGTCCAGTAAGTAGTGGTGTACCCCAGGAGTCTATACTGGCTCCAGTCCTGTTCAACATCTTCATTAATAATCTGGATGATGGGGCAGAGTGTACCCTTGATGATTTTGTAGATGATAGAAAAATGGGAGGAATGGCTGATACACCAGAGTTTTCTGGTGTCATCCAAATGGATCTTGACAGGCTGGAGACACAGGCACACAGGAACTTCATAAAGTTCAACAAGGACAAGCTGAAAGTCTTGCACCTGGGAAGGAACAAACCCACAGTCCAGTATATTGTGGGAGCCAATGGCTCAAAAGCAGCTTTGCAGGGAAGAACCTGAAGGTTTCTGATAGACACCAAGTTGAACATGAGCCAGCAATGTGCCCTTGTGGCAAAGAGGGCTGATAATATCTTGGGCTGCATTCAGAGGAGCATTGCCAGCAGGTCAAGGGAGAAAAACAAACAAGAAAAGCATATAAAATCCCACCAGTACAAAGGAGTTGTCAGTTCAATTTAGTCACAGAGAAGAACTGAGACTTGCAAAAAATGTATTATTCTTCTGTAAGTCTACATAGGAGGGGCATTTATAAACTTTATGGTATATATTAAGACAAGAATTTCCAACCCCAGTCTGAGTTGGGCATCCCTGATGTGATTACTCCAAAAGGCAGCAAAATTCTACTTGGAAGTCTGTAAGGCACAGACATTTGGACAAAAGCTCTACAAGTATGGTAACAATAACTCAGTATATTACAGTGTATCATAAATATACTATAGCAGTAGTCTAATCCTACCTTGCTGGTGGACACAAATCAAATTCTGTCACATAAACAGAATTTATAACATTGAAATCTTTCATGCTCTTCATATACAGATGAACCAAAATAATATCCTCCAGTTTCAATCCCTCTGAAGTCATATTAGCTGCAGAATAAAAATAATACAACTGTTAGACAGAATATTTTAAATGTGTGGAAGGCAGCATAGGCATCCTGATCGTGTTTAGCAAAATCAACGAGTAATAACCTAAAAGTTGTCTAAACATGACTGAAGGCTTTGCAACATACTACCTTTCCCCACATACCTACTTTTTTCATTAAATTCTTTCTCATGTTAGTTTTCCAAATATACAGAAACAGAATACAAATAAATTTTATCCACCCTGAGCAGCAGTGAATTCTTGCACCAAGAAAACATATCATGCATTAATGCATGTAGATATGTTATAGTCCAAATTCCTTGTATCCATAAGTTTTATTATCTCATATTTTTTTTATTTTCAGTCTATGACAGCTAGTAATCTATAAAGGACTTTGAATCACAAAAGTACAGAACTGGAAGGGACAATAAGAGGTTCTTTAGTGCATCACCCTCTTCAAAGAAAAGATCAAATATTTATATGCTATTCCAGAGGGATGCTTGTCTGAGCTGTTTTTAAAAACCCTCACTGCAATAATAATCTTCGCATAAACAAAGAGTTATAAATGGCAAGATAGACAATAGGAAACAGAAGTGGCCACAGGAGAAATGAAGGAAAGATGAGAGCAAAGGAAAGTTCAAGCAGACAGTTAAAGAAAAGATACTGGGAAGTCAAGATCATCTGAATGTGTATGTATAGAAGATTCCAACCATAGCACTTAAGGAGAATATATTACTCTTACATAGTCAATACCATGACAAGATATGTGACTCAGCTCTGCAGTGTGGACCTTTATAACTCATAAGCAATAGAAACTAAATGAAGACAAAATCTCTGAATACAGAACATTTATAATAACAGGCTCACGTGACCTAACTTAAATGAGCTACGTAAAACCCTTCTCAATGTAACTTTGGGGATCTTGTCCTTGAATATTAGTGCGTACCTGTATATACCTATGTATTTGTTTTCCAGTGGAGAAGCACAAGAGTATAAAGACATTCTCGTCTTGGCTGTTGCCTTAGTGAGAAACAAATACTTTCTGTGTAAAACTTTTCTGTGCTTTTGAAGACAGTTCAGGAGTTGGCACACTTCCATAAAGGTTAATTTGGTCACACCAATACTGAATTTTGCTCTAGATGTCTCAGCTTTAGTCATGCTGCCATTACTGTCGGCAATCTGAAGAGGGGAATTCCCACTGACAGAAAACGAAGGATGCGCTAAGTGATATAAGACATTATATAGCAATTGACATAGAACTCCAATGAAGTCAAGATACATCTCAAGAAATATCAGCTCAGAAATTAGTACTCAATAATAATTCTGTCCAGAGATATAAATGTATTTGAATGCTGCCTGATAGCAATCACTAGGTCACTACTAGCTGCTATGACATCAGTCAAGGAGGAAACAAGGATATTTTTCAAATTTCCAGTCAGCATTTAAGTCAAGAAGAAAGATATTTGGCTTGCAGTGAAAAGTTTTGCAGCATTGCATGGAATACTGGAGGGAAAAAACCCCACACTCCAAACTGACCCCCCTCCCCTCCAGTTCTAAATTCAAAATGCATAAGCCAACAAACTAACTCTAATTTGTGGACATGCAACAGTATTAAAGTAAGTTTAAGGCAGAAAGATTTGGATAAATTTGTAATTTCTATCTTTTTAAAAAATACTGAAGTAAGTAAAACTACAATCCTCTTTCCTTCTGAATGAATTAGAGAAACGATGAGAAATAATTTCTCCCTGGCTTGTAAGCAGAATAAAATTGACCTCCCAAAGCACTCTATCTAGTAGAAAGGCATAAAATAAATGGTCAACCGGTTACCGACCCCACCACTTGGGCTCCTGACAACAAGTTCTGTTTACCCAGGAAAGGACCCTTACACAGCACATCTCCAGGATGTACAAGGAAACCATACAACCTTTCTGTTGAATTTCAAGGCATTCACTGTTCC
The DNA here is from genome assembly GCF_023634085.1 of Falco cherrug. Lineage (NCBI taxonomy): Eukaryota > Metazoa > Chordata > Aves > Falconiformes > Falconidae > Falco > Falco cherrug. The sequence goes on along the minus strand of NC_073703.1, from coordinate 56,956,639 downwards.
TAACAATTTATAAAATATGATCAGGTGAGACTCATCCTTACTTAGGCAGTACTGCCTAAAAGAACTGACCCAAAAGATAACATTGGCCAAAGTACAGTTTAGTTGTTTTTTTTTTTAAATGGGTTACCCAGGATCCTTAGGCTGAGGGCCATGAAAAAGTATCCAAACTGTCTACAGGATGAAGAATTTTAGACTGAAATTTCACGTAATAATAAAAAACTATTTAATACCCTTCAAACCTATGGAACTTTGCCATGGTACAGCTGCACCAGAGCTGCTTTATATACAAAGCACTGAAATCTTTGTCACATTCCAATCGTATCTAAGGAAAAGTTTAACAAAACAGATCAAGAAAATAAATGTAAACAGTAAGGTATTGCATTCCCTCCTGTTCCTGGCTTCACAGGAGAATTCCACTGACTTTACAGAAGAACCATGTTTCATAATGTCTAGTAATAAATTTCCATTTCTGAACCTTTTTGGCAGCACTTATCCTCTTTAGAGGTGATTAAAGCAGTTAACCCAGCAAAGAGGTTAAAAGGATTGTGCTTATTCCATTCTCACAGCACTGAACACCAAACTGCTGTAAAGATTGCAAGTATGAGTTTAGAAAAAGCCTTGTGCATATTTGCAAAACAGTTAAGTTCTCAGAAACAGTTTCTTTAGCCGTGACAGAATCTTAAGTCATTCAGTCTTCCACACCCACTTTCAAAAAAATAAAACCAAAAGGAAATGTAAGAACTGAAATTTTCTATCAAGGATCAGACAATTAGCACTTTTTAAACTGTAATACATCTAATGCAAGTAATTTGCTGAAAGCAATAGGCTACTCTACTAGTCAGAGACACAATCTTTTTTGACAGATGCTAAGGCAAAAATATATCATGTTTGTACTGGCAGATTTCCATTCAAGTATAATGAGAACAAAATAAAACATTACACAACTTTTGCTTCAATTTACAGATTATGCCCAGAAGATTTACACTAAATACTATCAACTTTTACTAAAAGTCTGATCACATGCACCTTGTTGATTTCCAAGCAATCAAAAACTAGTTTAATGACCTTCTACAAAGTATAACTTCTTTGCTTCTGAAAAAAAATCCTAGGGTTTCCTTATTATCCTATATTCAATCACGGATATTCAACTGCAGATGCAAAAAATAAGATTTTATAGGAAAATACATCACGCAAATTCATGAACAAGAATACAAGCCTATCCATTAGGATACTAAAAATTATTTCCATTTTTATAAATGAAAAGAAGTCTGTATAAACATGTTTTACTTAAAATTTAGAATAAAATAATTATAAAAAATCCCCAAACCAAAAAATGCGATCATTTTGTTTTATGTCAGTATCATGTTAGAGGCGGACAGTAAGGAACCTGGATTTCATGATTCCCAAGATGGCAATTTCTCCTTTACATTAAGAATATAAATGAGATTTACTGCTACTGACCTAATCCTCAATGCCAAAATGTACAACAGCTTTGTAGAAAACTTAATTAAAAATTATGTTAGCGACAAAAATGCTTTAGCAAGTAGACAGCATCCATAGCACACATGCACACTCACAAACACAGTATATATTGTAAGAAAGCTATAAAGCAAGTTATAAAGTGATTAAGTACTACGGAAATAGTGTTGTTACAGTGATATGAACACTACTTTGGCTTTCTAGCACCTTCAAAAACCAGTCAAATTATGATATGTTCAATATTAAAGCCGGCAGTCTTGATATCAATGATTCCAATCAAATGCAAAATGAGATGGCAAACTGACAACCATGACATTTAAAGTTATAAAACCATATGACAATACATAGTTTTACTTAATATCATATTAAAACCAGTATAGTTAAGAGCACATAATGCATTAACTGAGTGAAGTACCTTGGAGAGAAGAAAATGCTTCCCTTGCTGCTTCTTGAGCATTTTTGTCTTTTGATGGATGGAAGTGGGCAGTGATACCTGAAAACCACTGGTAACCACTCGGGGATTTTCCTGACCTTCCAAATGTCTTAGCTATGGGAAATGAAGAACAGCAGTATTGATTATAGTTATGAAAGATTTCAGATTAACCTAGAATATATTTTAAATTGTTTAAATCATAAACTGTAAACACATCTTGAAAAAACATTTACAGATAAACAGATATAAAGCAAAAACTTCGAAGTAAGTCTGCTGGTAATAAAGCTTCCAAATGCTACTTGACAAGTCCTTCTCTAACACTGCCTTCAGAAAATATGCCTGCAAGTAGTATTTAGCTGAGAATTTCAGTACTTTCTCTCCTCCTTTCCATTTTTGCTGACCTTTTACAATTTCTCTACCTGTTTTGATACAGACTTGGCATGAAACATGACACTGAAAAGCTAAAATTTTGAAAAGTATCTAAGTGACACAGGAACAGATTTTCAAACTCACATGCCAACTTTTAATGGAAGTTAGGTGTTTAACCTGGTTCTGATCATCTTAGCAAATGCATAACATGTTTAGACATTTTTTAACATCCCACTAGGCACTTATCCATATTCAAGAACCTAAACACCATTCAATATCAAACACTGTTACACTATGAAACACAGTTCTCAGGAAAAGTTTACTAATCTTTGGATATAGGGTAACAGTGATGCTGTGGTACTTCAAAGTTTATCTTGCATTAACCACCACACTTTTCAGGCAGTGGTAATGTCAGGCAGATGACAGTTACTGCAGCTCACCTAAGACACAGTAACTTGCTAGGCTGCTAAACTTGATCATGCATGTCACCCCAGGGTTGCTTGGGTGGGGACAGACTCATATACTATGTAAGCAAGTTGAACGGTTGCATTTTGTACTTCACTTCAGAGTTTGCTTTTCTCTCTTCAATTGAAAAGTAGCAGAGTATGGCTACAGGTGTGGTTAGAACTTTTAAATAAAACTCCATCCCTCCACTCAAATTATTATATTATAGTAATTTCATTCAGGCAAACAGAACAAATTAAAGTGTTTTTTTCTGAAAGAAAGGGAGAAAGAACAGAAGACAGAAAGAAAGGAAGGCAGAAATGGGTTTTGGCTCCTTCTGTAAAATAATTTTAAATGCTTCATTACTACAGATCTATTGATTTCTATCAGAAAGCTGCATTGTAGTAGTATCTCTAGTATCTCTCTTTTTTTTTTTTTTTTCCCCCAGACTGGTTATTTAAGGTCACAAACATTCTTTTCAGGAGTATTCTTATAGTAATTAACAGCGTACTCCACCGTGGCACGAAATATTCAATATTACTTTCCTAATGAAAGTTGCGCAAGACTCACCGAAATCCAAAGAATTATGTTTCAAAGACTTCCATATGACTGGAATGTTCTTCTGTGGTTCATCCTCTTCTGATGAAGGGAAAATATCATCATAATTACAGCTTATCTCACAAGAACAGCTATTGACTGTAAACGTAACTGCAGATTCTCCCTGCTTGAGAGAAACATAAAATGAACAGTATGTCAAGCAGTATGAAATCAGCACATTTTATCATTCAAATTTTGCTTTTCAATTAGAAAAAATACTATAGCTCAATGGGTACATAAGCTTAGAACAATTAATGAAGGAACAGCATTAGGATTTCCCCTATTTATATTGCAGAAATGGGCAGACTACAATGTGCTCCTGTTGACATATCATATAGAATAAAATTGCAGACTTAGTAGTAAATAAGGGCAATAGATATGAAAAATGATGCAACTCAAGATAAGACAGGAAGACTACTATGATGAAGAAATGCTATTCCACAATTATATACAGGACAATGATGTTTTCCAAAAATAATATAAAGTGAAAGAAAAAAAAAAGTACAAAAGTAACTATTTGATAATTAACACTGTCACTAAACACTTGAAACAGAACAAAAGACTAACAAGAAGATTTTAAAGTTTTGTGGTACCTTGAATGAATGCAGTCTATGTTAAAAAAACACAGCTCTTTCTAATCATCTCACAGACTATCCTTTCCATCAAATTCACCACACTTTGGGATGCTCAGTTTTGAGATACAAAAGGGAGCATTTCCCAAGATTTATACTTCAAAGTAATTTCTGGAAAATGAAGAAAAATAATTCACTGTACCTCCTCTTCCTCCCAAATGCTTTCTTAGGCCTAGGAAGAGAAAGCTAGCCAGTGTGCCTTTTAAAGCAAAATACACAGGCAGAGTGTGTACTGACCAGTCTTCCAAAATCCTGTACTCGTATTTTCAATAAGTCATGTAATTACAGCATACATATATTTTATTTTAATGTTAGAGCAACTGGAACCTCTATTCTCTTCCATCTGATTTTCCAAGGCAGCCTAATCTGCAGAGTGTGCTGACTTTGGGATCACTAGCTTGGCTAATACTACTTGTCTTCATCTAAACCCAGTATGAATTATGACAGAATTTATCCATAAGCCTTAACCAAACACCTCTGCATGCTGTAACTCCAGATTATACCAATTAATTTTCTACTCAAAGGTCTCAAATTCCTTATATTGTCTATACTATGTATTTTACTGCAGGCTTCTTAAATACTGAATTCACAAAAATGATGATAAAGCCAAATAAAGGAAGATAAAAAGCTGACAAAATATGAAGCCTTTGGCAATTGTTAAATATAGATTAGAAACTGCTGAATATTCTTTTAGCTCACAAATTAGTTTACTATCTATAGAATTTCTATGCAAAATGCCTATGAAGAAGAATATTAATATTATACAGTGAAGCACCCATAAGGTCACCTGTAGTTTGATCCTCTGCATTCTCTGCTTTTTAACAATTAGATCTCATGAAGCTGTCAAACAAAATGGGATATATTAGAAATTACTAATCAAATTTGAATATGTACTTTTTTTTAAAAAAAAAGTAATTTTATTGTGGTTTTTTTCCTTTGGAAAAAGACCCATATCTTATTCCAACTTCAAAGTTTTCTCTAGATGTTAAGAAAAAAAAAAGTGTGGGAAAAAAATGCAGAGAACTATAGAATGCATCAGAATTCTGCAATTAGAACTCAGTATTTACATTGATATTTGACTTCACTGGAGAGAAAAAGGATCCAGTTAAGCTAAAACAGTATATTTGGAAATTCTCAGGAAAGGTAATGACCTTTTTGTAATTTAGCCTATGAGAGGAAACTCAGCTCTGCTGCCTCTAAAAGGATTCAAGGGGAGTTTTATAAGCACTGTAAACACTAAAGCTATGCTCTAAGAGGGGCTGATGTTCTTTGATTGGACATAATTTTATTCATTCCTCCAAGAAAGGCATGAAAGTCAAGGCAATAATCTACTTTACGTGAATCAATTGTACATGAGAGGTTAAAAGAAGTCAACTAAATGTAACATAATAGCACAAAGATGAAAACTGCAGTTTAACACAAACACGACATACATTCCAACACTACAATATACAAGCATCCAACAGCATCCATACCATTTCCCACTCATTGAATTACACCTTCAGCTACTACTGTTGGTTGATATATTTTGCCATTACCCAAAGAGCTACCTGATAGCCCTGAACCCTTCGGGTATGACCCTGAAAATAAAGAAGCAGGAACACAAATCTGTAACTGAAATAGATCTTAAATTGGATTATTCTACAACAACCAAGAAAACTCAATTATTTCTATTTTTGTTAAAGTTTCTACTTTTTTATCTATGAGACAATGCTTCATAGAAATATACAGACCATATAGTGGCATGAAGTGCTAAAAGTGCTACCACTTCCTTCTTGCAAATTGTTGTTTTATTAAATTAGTTGCCTTCATCACTGGGTAATTTATAACATACATCATGAAACAATGAATTTGCAGCATAGCACAGGCATTCACTGAATACTAACGTAACATATACAGAGTTTGCACCACTTGGTCCTACCTCCTGCATGAGCATGCACAGACACGGTGATATGAATGATACCATCACAATGCTGCTTTGGGTTTTCTTTTTACATCACCTGGATTTTAAGTTCAATATGGTGTAACAATCCATCGCTAGGCAAAAAACACGTGAACTGAAAAGGGTAAAGTTCCAGCTTGCCAGTATGACAGCCACTTTGTTTCTTGCTTTTGTCAAGATTTACATAATTACCTTTTAGAAGATCTAGTATCTTCTGTCAGCACTATTAGAGACCTGTAACTTCTCTCCATTTCCTAAACTGAAGGAATGAATTTATATGCTCTGCAAGTGAGCATGAAAAGAGCACCTATTCCATTTTTATGCCATCTGTGAAAATTGTTCTTTCAACTATGTTTCTAAACAAGTTTTCTGAAAAATATGCTTCATAAAAAAATTCATGGGGGTGTAGTGAGACTCACAGACTGTATCACAACTGGTTTGGTGTAACCTACAGAACTCCCCTGTAGCTTTGTAATTAGTTAATATTACAAATATCCCAAATCGATGCCACATGAAATTTTTGTATCATCCAGTCACACCTTTTTCCCTAAATGTGTCAATATTTTATGGATTGTTAAGCTTATATCAATATTGCTTAACAGATACAAATAAAATCATACATCTGTGTTTACACACATACATAAACAGCTGGTCAGATGCAAACTTTTTGGAAACTTCTAATGCTACAAATTCTACATCTCTTACATACACCAATGACCACAAAAATAATTATAGACTACTGTTGATTTCACTGCCTATGATAAATCACAATCATTCATTCAAGGCTGACTCCCACAATGCTCCAAAAACATAGGAAATCAATCACTTTCTGCAGCGGCACAGGTGCAGGCTACAGCAGAAGTATTAGGTGCGGAATCTGGCACTAGAAGAACAACAGGCTCAATGCCAGCCTAAATAGAGCTGCCAGACCCTGTTTAGTAGCTATATTCAAATCTCATACAAATGTTGGTCTTCCATTCCTGTCAATAGCGAAAGTGATCTAAGAAGCTAAAAATTAAAGTTATAGACTGCCACAAACAGACTAACTTTCCCTGAATAAGATTCTCATCACTTTAAAAACAAAAAAACCAAGCCTGCCTATAATGACATTTTAATTAAATCTTATAGAACCTATTTTAATCACATAACATTTTCATGTTACTTCACAAAAGCAATATATTTTCTCATTTGTTACACTGTTTCTCCCACACCCACTGTACATTGTGATACCAACCTAATTTTGGATCAGAGCCTGCATGCATGCATATGCTTAACTATATTCACATAACTCATGCCATTGATGCAAGTGTGCTCAGAATGAAGTTAAGCGAATGCACAAGTGTTCCAAGATCCAAATTATCCTGTTGAAAAAGCCTTGGAGCAAGGACTTTAACTGATATAGCTGAAATTCCATGCAGTGGTCTTTTATGAAAACAACAGATTGCCTTCTTAAAAAGCTTACATTCTCCACTACAGAAACTGGTATAAAAACCTATCACAACACAATTCCAAAATTGATGGTTCTCCCACTGATCAGCAATGATAATACAGTGGGGCAGAGAGCTCAGAAGACATAAGAAAAGACTATGATGATCTCTTTATTCTTTGTGATGTACCTTGATAACAGAATTCATTGAAATAAATATAATGAGAGACCACATACATACATCTCCTTGCAGTATTTCAAGTACAAAACAGACACAAATGAAAGAAAGTCCTCTACTCCGAAAGACTTCCAAATAAAGTCTCGTCATTATGAAAAGAGAACAAAAAAGTCTCTTGTCTGAGAGAACTGGATTGACTCTGCAATCAAATGCAGTAGCAAAGAAAATCCTTTGTTTATTATCTTAGTGTTTGAAATAAATCAGTCTACAAAAAGATTTGGCAGTTATTTCTTATAAAGTTTTGACAACATAGATACAGGGGTTATCTACAATCTCATGACGAAGAAGGGAAGCTAAAGGTTACCTAGGAGAAGTATCACTCAGTGATGACAAAAGTATTCAAAAAATGCCACCCACAATGCCACCAACAAAACATATTTTGCAACTTGAAATTCCTTCTTGCTCCCCCTGACATCACTTAGAAAGTACAATTCTACAGCTAAAGTCCTAAATGGAGATCAACTAAACTCAGGCCAGAAGGAACTGGACAGAAAGAGGCTACAAAGTTAAATCAAATCTAACCTGCAGGATCATGCTCCTTTAGTACACAAGGCATGTAAATATCTCTCAACCACCTTTTCTAACTTTTACAAGTGTGTCTAAAATCATCTCCAAATTGACCAGTGAAATAGATTTGCTGATGTCTAACAGGGACATAACTGCTTGCACTTCTGAGACGCATTCCATCCAAACAGGTCAAGATCTTCTATAAACAGGAAAACAAATAAGCCTCACAATATCCACTTATGATAGGTAAATATAATGCAATAGTAAACTACAAGAAAGAGCAGCAGCAGGCATGATTTCTATATCTCTTAAAGACAATCAGGCTCCTTTCTTCTGCCAAGTGTAGAAATAAAACTACATGACTCCCTCTAATTCTGGACAAACCCTAAGTTAATGGGCTGCAGTTTCACAGCCTGTATTATTTGAGGCATATATGCTTCTCCTCACTGGAACTCGGGAAACAAAGTATTCATTATTAAATATGGAAAAGAGCAAATCTTAAAGCACAAATGATAGCTAATATGTTCAGTACTGCCATCAGAATTATGTTAACATTAGCAGAAGCTCCAACAGCTTTAATTTCTGATTCTGATCATTCAAAAGCCAACACGATTTAGCAGAGTAATAAATAATATATATGGGGAAAATAAAATTTTTTTGCAAGTTCACTGCACTGTCAAAGGAAAAAAATCGTTTCACAGCTGTACTTTTTCCTAATTGAAAATATTAAAAAATAAATAAAAATAAAAAATTAAAAAAAAAAAGCTGAGACACTTGACTTAAAGATTCTGCTATATGCTTCAGAAATTGCCTCCTCCTCAATAAAAAAATTCTACATTTTAAATGTACAAAATGACAGTCTTATTGCCAAAGTAAAATACTGATGAAGCTAGGTATCTGTATTGTGTACATCACAGTGGTGGCTTTATTTTTACCATGAAGTAAATGAGGCATTCCCAAATTTTGTGCATTAGTGTTTTATTAGCATTATTATGTTTGTGTAAAAGTATTAGCATTAAAGTTTGTGTAAAATGCATACAAAAAAGTTATCTTAAGCCATGTTTACCAGATTTTTAATAATGTTTTAATAAAGATAAATATATAATGAAATAATAAAGATAAAATCTTATCTTTACTTATCTCTTTAACCTTTTCTGTATCACTGGTAATGAAAGAAAAGAGGGTGTGTTAAAAAAAGCTTCAATTATTATGCAAAACCACATCTTGAAGTTGCACAGTAATGTATTAAACCAGAACAGTGAGTAAAATGTTATCTTCCCCCAGGCACAAAGGCTCATTTTGCTGCCAGAAACAATCTAAAACAAATTTCTATGCAGGCTTTGTAGTTAAACATGAAGAGATTTAGCTGAAGAAAATGCATTATAGAGGAGGAAAGACAGCAGAGACTAAGGTACACTAGCTGTAATTGCATAATGATTATAAAAGTAAATTCAAGACTGTAAAATTAACACCTGTGGCACATGACGAAGATAATGAATATACAATAAAAGTTAAATATATGTGTATCTCTCAGCTGAAATGATAACAAAACTGATGTCATAATACTTACTAGAATTACACATCACTGTGCAGTGTATTAATGGTTTATACAAAGTGCTTACACAAGTGGCTACTTTTACACATTGTTCATAATAGAGTATTTTTTGCCCAATTTTCAGTAATCCCTCGAAAGCCCAAAACTAAAATTAGTTCTCCTTGTAAAGCAGTTCTTCCCTGCAGTGATTCATTATTGTAGGACTGGCTTTTAAGTGCTGGATTATGAACTGATACTTGATTTTTTTTGTAGGGCTTGTAAGCACCAGAGAGCGAGAACAAGTACAGTACTACAAGCACATAAATCTTGAAGGCATCTCTTTATCATTACGCAGTTAAATGGTGCTAACTTAGTAATGAGTTGTGCTTTAAAAGACTGACTGGTTCTCCATATTCATAACTTCTAGAAAACTTAGCTTATTTTGTCGTGATATAGAATAATTTAAAGCCAAAAGATTCTAATGCTTTTCCTTATGATACAACCACTTCAGAAAATAGACTATTTTCCTTTTAACTAATCAAGACATTATACAAGACACCAAAATCCAGGGCAAGCCTCTGTAAACCTTACCCCTTTGAGAGTGTGACAGCTTTGTCTACAATGGATTTGAAATATGATTTACTACACCACTGCTTGAAATTGTGAGGCTTTAACCAAATCTAAAACATCTACATAAGAAGGGGAAAAGAGCTTCTGAACAGATAAAAGTAAAATCTTGATTCTTATCTAAAATGTTATGCATTTTAATATGATTTTTTTCCTGATTTATGTAAAGCTTTATGTTTTTCATTTTCCCAAGCCTGTCACATTGTAGTGATGTATGGTGCATTTCAGCATCAAGTTTGCCATGAGCAATAAAGTCAGCTCCCCCCAAAGAAATATTAATATATTATCACTCTTCCCTACCATGCCCCACTCCAAAATTTTCCTTTATTCAGCCTATTTGGTTTTGCTTCACATAGTTAGTTGATATCCTTTTCACAGCCTCCCACACAAATATTTAATGTTTTATTTTTGAAAGAAATCCCAAACTAGAAATTGACAGGATGAAATATAATTTACTTTCCAAGGCAAGAATGAGGCCATCATGGAAGAAAAATGTACAAGTATTTTATCTGTTTGGAACAATAAAATTAAAAGGGGGCGGGGAGGCATGAATTGAAAGAAATTCAGGACATGTAGTCACTCAAGAGACATGAAATGTAAAATACCAATATAATAACATCCTATAACAATCCCTGCCCCTAGAAGAGGTTCAGTGACCTTCACTGTAGAAAGAAGTAGGAAATCCTATACAAAAAGGATGTCAACAGTAGTAGGAAGACCATGAGGCACTCCCTTCAACAAAATACCAGTACTTATATTCAGGAGGGAAAAAAAATTATCATTTTATCCATAAAATAATGAAAAGAAAAAGAGCAAAGTTCTGGTTCCCATACAAGTCTGCAATATTTACACCACTAGGAGTTCTTATTCCTGTTCTGCTGTTTCTGTGGAATCATGAGCTAAGAGGATGAATCCCAGTGAACTGCTAACAACTCATTTAAGATCTTTGACCAGTATAATCTCTGCATGATTGGAAGTCATTCATTAGGTGTATCTTTCATATGGAAAAACTAAACCAAATAACATTGCGTTTAAAACTCAAGCACTAGTGGGTCAGGAAGTTCTTAAATCATCCTCTTTTGATCAGAAACAGCAAAAAGAGATGCCACTCCCCAGCAAATCAATGCTGTTCATAGTTTCCTAATACATCTGTGTTCCACAGTGTGCCTAGCCTGTACTGCACAGGTTACACACATGCTTGATTGAACCATATTGGCTGAGCACCTTCTGGTTTCAAGATGAAAAATGCTACACAAATATACTACCTCCATTCATTCATTTGACACAAGGCATCATTTGTGTTTTTTCTTTATGGCAAGTTCTGAAATTCAACTAAATATGTACATTGTTATTTGAAAGTATACTCACATGAGAAAATGTAAGTTCACCCCAAACTGTGACAAAGCAACATAAAAATAGAAAGCATACATATAGCTTTAAAGGAAGATAACTTTTGCAATCTACTTGCCTTATTCTCCAGATGTAATTTTAAAAAATGAAGGTAGGCCACAGGTGCAAATGCATCAGCTGAATGCATAACCACTTTGGCTGAATCTCTGAAATACAAAATGCTTATCATCAAATATTTGTATATAATTTTACATATAGACAATATTTAGTCACTGTTTAACACAGACTCCAAGTTAACTCATTGAAAATCTATTAATCCCATTCTATACTTCCTGTGTGAGCCAGCATGGGCAGGGTGCAGGAACAGCCACAAAACCACAGATGAAATGCAGAGTAAATTCATTTTCGTTACCTCACCAGCTGGGGGATCCTCAAAGCAGCACCTGAGCAGAGGCACAAAGCAGGCACACAGGCACCACGGCGGCCCATGCTAGAAGATGACTGAACCTGCAGGGATTTGCGCAGGCGTAATTTACCACTTTGTTTTAACCCTTCCCACAGCAGGGCAGGAATCTCAAGCATGTTCGATAGGGTGCCTCTAAGTCTATCACAGGCCTATGTTACCTAAACACGATGTTGTACTTGTCCAACACACAAGGCCAAACAACAATTAGTATGATCTATGTGTTTTTTGACACCCCAGCTGCAAGTCACTTGAGCATGTTTACAATCCTCCTCCCCCATCTTCCATTATTTTCCCATACTTCCACACCAGTATTGAGAGATTCAGTTAGCTGTAGTCTATGAAAGTATAAATGACACTATGTTTTACATTATAGAGAATAATATGCAAAGCAATCTTTTAATTTCATCAACAGGAGATTTTTTTTAAAAGTCCATTCTTCTTGATTAATGCTCCAGGGATTAGTTCTTGAAGTATTAACAAGATACAATATTTCACACTGAGAAACTGATCTTGCATCTGATATTGAAGACTACTAGACACAACTTTTTAATGCCAAATGTGTGGGTAACAATGACAAACTTCCTGTGTGCTGATTCAAATTAGTTAATTCTAGTATTCATTTTTACAGACACAATCTGTCGCACTTTGATTCACAAGAGGCAGTATCTGTTATATCCATCTGCATGGTTTTACTACTTAAGAAAAAGGTAGCTCTATGAAACAAACATCTGAAAGTGAGAAACTCAAAGAAAACATAAGAGAAACTCGGATGCAATACCAAAAAAAAATGAAAAGTGTTTTAAGTAAGGCTAAGGACACAAAGATAATTTTCTTGAAACCACAGTGCCCTTGATACCTTCACAGTATTCTATGAGATGAGATAGATTTCTAGCAATGCCATATAGAACGCATGCAAACTGGAAACAGTTGAAGTCTTGGCCACATTCCACTAACTCAATGAAAGTGTAAAATTAATGCAAATATTTGTTCTAGAAAATGTGTTTTGGGATTTAAAGTAACAAAACGCTGAACATAATCATCATTACTACATTGCACAATAATGAGAAATACCTTTAACATAAGCAGCTCTACTTCCCTTTCGGTAAATTTTTAAAGTATTTTGATAAATAAGCCTTTAGCTTCATTCTTGAGAGTTATTATCAAGATTCTTCAAGATTAAAATATCACTTATTTCTTTAAGATATCTTAAAGACAGTCCTTTAAGTTTAAAATCATTCTTTTCAAATGACCATGGTGTCTTCTAACAGAAACAGGTAGAAAATAACTTTGGAAATCTTTAGTAAAAGGAATATATAATTAGAAATTATAAAACAGACACCCAGACTTCAGTGGTACCTGGCACCTGGGTATCCTCAATGTCTGAGGATATTCTCAGTAAACATTTCTTGATTGTTGTTCAAGTCCTGTATGGGGAGGTCTGGTACTTACCAGTGATGCATATCTACTTAAAACTACATTATCAGAAAAGCTTGCATCAGAATGGAAAAACAAAAATTTAGGGTCATTAATGTATGTCTTTTGAATTAAAAGTGATTCATGTTTGATTGTGATGGGAACACAGGAACTCTGTTGAACATTTTCAGAAGACTTTGAAAAACAATGAAGAATAGTTGAAAAACTGTCCTAATTATCTATTTTTTGAAATCATAACCATCTGATCTCTCAAGTCTCCCTGAAGATCTAGGAAATATCCAATCATTTTAAAACACTGCATAACATTTTCACAGGACAACAATGAGAAGTTAGAGCAAGTCTGAGACTATAATCAGTGCTCTCAGTACATGATTATTTCTTCTTGTTTACAGATTTGTTCTTAACTCCAAACCTAGAATTTAGAAACCTAAACACAGAGTTCATGGTAAAGTATATAAAAGCAAAGTTATATTTCCCAAATATTTCAAATATGCCAATTAACCTGAAATAAACCCCCACAAACTATTCCGTGTTCCATAAATACAAATGAGCTTTTATCATAAGGGTAGATATTAGATGGCATTCACATAAGATGACAAATATATCTTTATGATTTGAAGAGGTGTCAATCAGTTGCACTTTAAATACCAGTGTAAAAAGGACAGGAATTGCTTCGTACCTCTCAAATACTGAGCATAAGAAAGCTGACAAATGGATTACAAAAGTCTACCTGGGAAAACTAGATAAAACCCCATCTGACACTTGGTTGACTATTTTGATTTTAAGATCTTGCTTTCACTGCTAGATTTTGTTTATTCTCAAGTCTTTCACTCAATCTGCCATGCTTCCTTTGTGAAGCATATTTTTTAATTAAGATTGAGAAGAATGGGAAGAATTCAATTTAATATTCAAAAGCAAAATTCATCATATAGTCTTATGTTAAAGTCCCACTTCTCCATAGTAAGTAACACATCAAGGTTATATTTTTCTTTTCCTGTACTACCATATATCTTTCTTTTTCAAAGGATATACTGTAGAAATATATTTTGTCACAAGTTTAATGTGACAAAGACATTAACCAGTGAAAACACTAGCTGAAAGTAGTGTTATAAGTGACAGGCATATTGGATTTTCTCCTGTCATACTGGGTTTATGTGGCAAGGTTCTGTTATTGGGGGGTGGTCTGCAGGGGTGGCCTCTATGAGAAGAGACCAAGGGGCATCAGCAACACTGGTGATGCCTCTTAATGTATTTTTTAAAGGGTAAAAATTCTGTGCAGCAGCTGTGACAGGAGTGAGAAAAACATGAGAGAAACAGCCCCACAGACACCAAGGTGAATGAAGGAGGAGTGGGAGGAGGTGCTCCAAGTGCCAGCACAGAGGTTTCGTGCAGCCTGTGGAAAAGACCATGGTGAAGCAGGTTGTTCCCTTGCAGCCCACGGAGGACCACATCAGAACAGATATACATAACTACAGCCTGTGGAGGACCCCATGCTGGAGCAGGCTCCTGGCAGGAACTGTGGCCAGTGGAACGAAGCTCATGCGGGAGCAGGTTTCTGAGAGGAACTGTGGCCCATGGGGGACCCCTATCAGAGCAGTCTGTTCCTGAAGGATGTACCCCATGGAATGGGCCTGCACTGGAGCAGTTCTCAAAGAGCTGCCCCGTGGGAAACACCCATGCTGGAACAGTTTGTGAGGGACTGCAGCCCATGGAGTAGACTCAGGCTGGAGCAGGGGAAAAGTGTGAAGGGAGCAGCAGAGACTCGGTGTTACAAACTGACCACAACCCCCATTCCCCATCCCCTGGCACTGCTCAGTGGAGAGGGTATAGACGTCAGGAACAAAGGCGTGAAGTTAGCCTGGGAAGAACAGGGTGGGGAGAGGTGTTTTTAGTTGTCTCTGTTTCTTACTATCCTAGTGTTTGGGGGTTTTTTTAATTTGAAATAAATTAAATAAATTTTCCCAAGTTGACTCTGGTTTGTCTATTACAGTAATTGGCAAGCCATCGCTCTGTTCTTACCTTGATCTACAAGCTTTTTCATTTTATTTTCTCCCCTTGTCTTGCCAAGGAGGGGAGTGAGAACAGCTTGGTGGTCACCGGTTAGCCAGCCAAGGTTAATACATCATACCTGTTCCGGTGGCAAAAGTAAATTTCAATGTCTTCCTAAGAACCTTCTCTAGGAAGATCTCTTTAAGGAGGTCTGGAATTTAGGGACCTTAAAAATCCTGACAAGTTTTAACCTCTAAATTGTAATTCTTACAACTGCATTTAAGCTTCAAAAACTGTATCAGGGTGTATACCAAAACCATGGCTATCTAAACATTTGGAAACTATACTAGCATAGTTAACAATACAATTACAAAGTCTGTTCAGATTCAGGGTACATGAGAAGAATGAAAAGCAGAAAATAAAGAAACTTGCAACTTATTTAATGACAAAGAATCTATAATATATTTTTCTTTAGAAGTTCATAAAGTAATAGATTTCACATGAATGGCCCCTCAAAAGACGTGTCTTTACAACATGAATAATGTAAGAGCTAAGCAGGGCTAATCAAGCCAGAAACACACAATGCCAGTGTAGCTATTCAGTTTCCATTATGGAAATGTATATTTAGGACTAGCTGAGTAACTCTTTAAGAGTCTGCTGTGCCATATATTTATTATTAAATACCCACTGATTTATGTATTTGTCTTTTCCTGTATTTTTTTTTGCATTTATTGTCAACTTTTATTATTATTTGGAGTGTCACCAATAGAAATAAATACAACCAAACCACCTCTCATTTAGCTTTTCCTAGTTGCTTGGATGGTCATTAAACCACTGATACCCAGAAATACATTTTAAATATATTATAAGATATTTCTGCTTAAACTGGTATTTGGTTGATCTGAAACGAACGGCACGATGTACTTTCCTAAAAATGTTCCTAAAATTCTGTGAAAAAAAACCCAAACACACCTCTCCACACTACATCAATCAAGAATTTCTCATGAGATTTGAGATAGTTTTCTCCAATCTGTTGCATCTGTGCAGACAGCTTTGAAAAGGAGGATGGGAAATTATGCATCCAATACCAATGAACTCCCAACTTTAAACTGTAACATAAGCCTCAAAATAAACAGAAAGAATGTAAATAATCAAACACATTTAAGTGCAAACACTGACATAAGCACATTTAATCTTTCAGTTAAAATCTACCTATTTTTTTCTGAAGTATACTTTTTGTTCCAAGTGTTGCAATATAAACACTGAATAGGCCACATGGCTGGTAATGGGTAGTATTAATCTAAATGACAGTGTTTCACAAAATTCTGCCTCTGACACCTACTGGAATTGACAAGAATTTGTCAGTTTAACAGAAATCATATCAGACTTCGAATGCAAAAATTAATCATGCTCTAGCAATGATTTCACAGTATTTTCTTTTTTGCTAGAAGAGACTGAGCTGATTCTGAGGGCATACTGAGGAGTTTTGTCCTTTTTACCCAAGTTTATCTGCAATAAGATGTACCCAAGCATCATACACATTTTATTCTAACTTCCTACTCAACTTTCCAGCTCCTACTACTCAGCAGGTTGGCTGACAAACTATGGCTTCTACCTAGCACCTGGTTCCCCTCAGAGAATCTTCTTCAAGACTCTTTGTTTCCTGGCCCATATACATTCATATTTCCATCCATGAACTTAAATCCAGTTTAAAGATTCTACGTTGTTACTTTCTGAATCTTCTTTTTACTAAAGAATTCTATAGCTTTCCTGCATGGAGGTATCTCCGGACTCAGATTATCTAGTTTTTTAATTCACTCCAGAGGATGTATCTTCCAGTCAACCAATAGTTCAGCAGACATCTGCTAGAGCAGCTGCCATGCCTTTTACCAGTTTGTCTGTTGCTCTTCTCCCAAATGCCATGCGATGAAACAGAGTTAACAGCTTTGGTTCTCTGTTCCTTACAAGGACAGATCCCACTCTTACAGAAAAATGAAACAAACAGACCTTCACCATTAAAGCCTTAATCATGTCTATATGCTCCTTAATCTTGACCTTCCCTAAGATGACCAAGTATCACCAATACATGATTGCTAGCCTGTTTACTTGGCTAAGAAAAGGACCAGCCGTCAAAACATCTCACTCAAGCAGGCTTAGCTCTTTAACAGACTAATAAGAACCTTGCATCAAGACACAAATAGTTTCCATATCCCACTACACAGATTTTAGAAATTTATGTCAAAGGAATAAATACTCAGTGTAAATGAGATGGATTCATGCAAAGTTTGTATTTAAAATATCCTCTAGTAATTGAAGAAAAATGTTTACCGTTGTCATTCTAAGCTGCTGAACTTAAAACACACACATACATAGACACAGTTAATGGAACCCACAGGCTACTGATGTGGCAGTTTATCAAATGTAGCTGTAATGAAAGATAAATATTACAGGCAATTCGCACTTCATGAAAGGATAAAAGTGTCAGTGTGTAGGTACCAGTTTTACTGCAGGCCATAATCAGCAAGTAAACGAAAGTGCAAATGTCTGAAAAGTTTATAGCCCTCTATGAAGGCCTCGTCTTGTCAGGTATTGATTTAGGTTTTCAGAGGACTTTGCCAGTGTTAAACAAAGTGAGTGTGAACTTAGAGGACATGTTTTACCTCTGCCAGCAAAAGCTGCCCCAAGCTAAATGTGAACATGTTACCATTACTTTAACATAAGGAAATGGAAGAAACTGTTTCTTACACAACTATCTTCTTCTTAAATAGAGGGCAGTCCAGAGTGAATGTTTCATATTCTCCACCTTCTCCGCAAATGTGGACTCCATATTTCTCAGAAAGCTAACACAAAAGAGAAATTAAAATTTAAATTAAAATTAAAGCAGTCTATTAATACATTTTGCTGAAAATTTCAAGGTGCGCTTCCTAAAAGACTACTTATTACAAGGCTGAAAAAAGCCCAGATATAACATAAAGGGTTCCTGATTTCTTTGTATGAGTATTGCAATGACCTAAAAATTACCAATATGTTATATATTAGAACTGGCCCTGTAACATTCAGATAAACAAACTAATTCTTAATCATTATTCCTCAGTGGCCTTGAAAGGTTGCTCAGCCTCCCATATTTGACTATCTTTCTCTAGCACAGATAGTTCACTTCTGTGAGAATCTTGAACTGTAAATCAACGCAAGTAGCGACACTTCACATAGAAATATACAATGAACACAATTTTTGGCAACAGATTCAACAACTACATTCTATATTTTGGTAAATATCTGTTCTTTCAAAAAATTCTAACAACTAGAACCAACAAGAGTTCCCTAAGTAAAAAGCCAAAGCAAGATCTAACGAGGTAGCAATATGTTGTTTCATTTATAAATCGTACTGAATATACTTTCTAAATCAACACATATATTCATGAATATTCCTGAAGCTCTGGATATCCCCCTAAAACACATAACTACATAAACCAAGACATTCAAAATGAGAAACATGACTGTCTTAATTATTCCCTGCTTTATAAATGGAGCAGGAACAAAGTTTTTTTGCTGGAGTAAGGACTGCACAGATTCTGAATTCTTTAATTCTGTATTAATGTACCGTACTGATAGGGAGTAATCAAGCACCTGTACCATGCTGGACCATGGGGACACTCGTCCTTTTTCTCCAGGAGAAATTAATCTCCTCAGCAGCAGATTATATCACCTTCTAAAAGTGTCCCAGCACTAGCTGCTTCAAGCTAAGTCCTGTACAGGTTCACATTAAGCAAGCACTAACATTCTGCTGTTAAGAATGAACTGCAGCCTCGACTCCACTGCAAACACCGACGTTACTATTGGGAATATTTATTTAACCACCTTATGCTTTTCCTTAGAGGAACAGATGCCCACCCATGATGCTTCTACAGTCAAAGTAGCAATGCAGTTCTCCACAAAATGTAGGAGAGGGTTTGAAAAAGTCTGTCTGGGGCTAGCAAACAATTTTAAATCTGTTCATCTATTTTTAGGTAAGCATGAGACTGGGTTATTTAGGCATTGCACATTCAATTTTCATATGGTTACAAGAATATCTGTGGAGCAAGTCTATCTGATACATTCAAGTGAAACTGTATTTTTATTGTTGAGGCTGAATGTATAGTTTGTGTTACTTTACAGCTCTCTTTCAAAGTTTTTTATTTTTATAGTTCAAAGAGACTGTATTTTTATTGTTGAGGCTGAATGTATAGTTTGAGTTACTTTACAGCTCTTTCAAAGTTTTTTATTTTTATAGTTCAAAGACTGTTTACAAGTTCAGCCATCACCTTAGCTGACAAAAATAATTCAAAATTAGGTGTGACAGAAGAAAATTAAATACATGAACTTGAATGTTTTCATAAAGTCAAACACCACATTTTAAATCTAAAATTCAGTTAGTTAAACAAAAGGCCTGAATCCTCTTCAGCCTCTATTTTGGAGAAAAGTATAAATGCTCTGAGAAAATAATATCTTGGTAATGTTCTATGTGACTGTTTAGTTGTGTGGTGGTATAAAATCTAAATCTCTTTTGGAACATATATTAATTCACTTTTCAATGTCTTGTTATGAGAGGTATTTTTCATTTTTTCGTTCACATTTTCTTCTAAAGAAAAGGAGCAGAAGAAAACCTTTAATCAAGTGCTCATTAAAAAATTACACTCCTCACATAAAAAAACCCTCCATCTGTCAACAATGGCAACAAGGTTTCTATAGGACAAATATATCAAGAATAATTAATGTTGATGCAACAAGAACGGACAACCTACAAAACAGTTAGTCAAAACCTTTTATTCTTCCTCTGTTGTTGCTTCTAGTGCAAAAAACCCTACACAAAACTATTAAAAAAGTGAAAGAGAAAAAAACTAGAAAAAATCTAACTGTAACCTTTCCACAGTGAATACAAGGAGTGACTGTTCTCAAAACTGGTAGCTCTGCTTGTAAACATCAGTGCCTAGAATAATTATTGGCAATTAACATTGAATACTCAAAAGATGTGAGACTATTTCCTATCTTTGTTGTGGGAAATACTAATTTGCAATGTCAATGGCTTCAAGATCATTCTTGACACCAATTATACAAGGTGCTAAAGGATTTTCAGTTCCTGCTAATGTCAACAGGAACTGAGGATATTCAGCAGCTCATAGAACAGACTCTTAATGTTCATTTAACAAAGTCAGCAATATTTTTAAAATGTCATCAATGACAACAGAACTTTGCCTTTTAGTCATTTAGAATATTAGCATTTTTTGGAGACCAATTATTTTGTTTTGCAAGTTGGATGTTAAATTCATAACAATACAACAGCTTAGACTCTAATCTAAATTTTATGATTGCTAAATCTGCCTTCTAGTTCAGATAAGCCAGAAAACAGCAAATTCACAAATTACATTTAACTTAAAATGCAAGTCCAATTCAAAATCCAAAAGCAATATAAGATGAAAACATCTTCTAGACCACACAAACCTAATCTTAACTCAAATACAGAATGAAACACAAGGTATATTAAAGGATCAGCCCAAACATAACTGGAAGAACAATCTCTTTCTACCTTGGGAATGAATCACAAGGATTAAAGCTGACTTTCTCATTTAAGTTTAGTAAGCAAAGATAAAAGATATGAATTCAAGTGCTTCCTATTTGAAGTGAAAACTGTGCTCCCAGACAGAAATTGTAACACTTAGCAATCTCTGTATAATTACAGAAATGATATTTAGATCAAGAAGTACTCATCAACTTCTAAGGCAAGCATAGAAATGACTAAACATTTTCTTATTGTCTACTAGCAGAGAGAGTACAGAAAAACATAACCATAATATACCATTCTAATAAAAAATTCTAAGGAGAGTGTGAGCAGCCCCTGAGATTTGTCAAGTTGCCAACAAATTCTTTACTGTAAAAAGCTAGGGCTCCTGGTATATAGGAAGCAGTGGGACATGAAAGCAATTTAATAATTTAGCAATTATGTAGCAACCATTCATCATTAATTAATCAAAGATCTACCATTTAGAAAAAAGCAGTAATTCAAGAACTTTCCTTGCCACAATGCCGGTGTCCTGAGCCAATAAAATTCACCCCTGATAAAAGTATGAGTTGCAGATCATCATTGTACTCACAAGTTCAACCTTCTGTATGTAAATTCAGAAAAAAAAAATTGCAAAATTAAATCACAATTTTTCCCACTCAATCCTTGTTGGTTTTTCTGCTGCTACAGCAGTAAAAACACCTAACCTTTAAGTCAGTAATTATTATCATTGCTATTGTACACATAAACTAAAGTAAATCAGAAGACTGAAAATTTAGGTGACAATACATTTTTCCAAAGTTAAATAGTTCAGTGGATGAAACCAGGTCTGGGTGGTGAGTTTGTTTGGTTTTTTGTTTTTGTTTTTTTGGTTGGCTTTTTTTTTGTGTTGTTGTTGGTTTTGTGTTTTTTTTTTAATTATCATTGATACACCTCTTGTAATGCCTCAACAACAGATTTTTTTCTAAAAAGAAAACTATTACTTTATGCTTATTTCTTGTATGTCCAAAAGACAAATTATAATAGGCACATTATAGTAATACAAGTTGCTTTTGATATAGTAATACAAGTAAACTTTTAGTATAAAAAGTAAGTGAAGTCCTAATTCCTGATCACTGGTATCAGAGAAGTTGAACTTTGTGAATACATGCTAGAATGTAAAGCAGGATATAACCTACCAATCCCAAATGACTGAACACGTCATGTATGTTGTGGTTCAATACCAAAGACAATCTTATATTCAACACCGGCATTTTTCTGGGCACTTGTCCTGGTTTTGGCTGGGACAGAGTTTTTTTCTTCTCAGTAGCTGGTGCAGTGCTGTTTTGGATTTAGTATGAAAATAGTGTTGATAACACACTAATGTTTAGTTGTTGCTAAGTAGCGCTTACTCTAAATCAAAGACTTATCAAGTTTCCCACACCCTGCAAGTGAAGAGGTGCACAAGAAGCTGGGAGGGAGCAGATCCAGGACAGCTGATCTGAACCAGCCAAAGGGATATTCCACAGAATATCATACTGAGTATATAAACTGGGGGGAGTTGCCCGTGGCTTGCCAATCACTGCTCTGGGACTGGCTGGGCATCGGTCAGTGGGTGGTGAGCAATTGTAATGTGCATCACTTGGGTTTTTTTTCTTTTGGGTTTTATTCCTCTCTCCCTCTCTCTCCCTTTCATTATTATTATTACTCTATCTTATTTCAATTATAAAATTGTTCTTATTTCAACCAACAAGTTTTACCTTTTTCCTGATTCTCTTCCCAACCTTGCTGGGGTGGAGGGGAATGAGTGAGCAGCTGGTGGTACTTAGTTGCCAGCTGGGGTTAAACCACAATAGCACTGAACTTCGGAAAATATAAACTGGTTTTCCACAAAACTAAAGAACGCACAGAATACTATTTAATTAATTTTAAACAGAACTTGTAAAATTTCTCACAAACTTGCACATCAAACTAGGGAAAAAGCTGTAAGGTAAACCTCTCCACCTAGCTGAACAAACAACGTAAAGTTACATTAGATATCAATAGAGTACTCAAAAGAGAATCCCACAAGAATAGGAAAAAGTACAGATTAGCAAAAAATAACAACAACTAATTCCAAGGAATTTGTTGTGAAATTTGAAATTGCTGGTTTGATAATACAAAACAAATCAAAGATACAAGAGTATATAAAACTGTGGCAGTTTGGGGGATGTTAAAAATTAATTTATTATGGTGTTTGCTTTGGTATGGTCAGAATATTAAATTTTATTTCTCCTCCTTACTGAAAACTGTGAACTCCTTGCTCTCACATTCTGTCTACCAGAACTTCTGATGCTGAAGACTTCATTGGTTTGCAAGAGTATTTTTCACATTATAAACCTAAGCATTTCTCTTCAGTTTATAGTTAATGATTTGGTTTTATTAGGCCTTAAAGCCAACTAAGTATCCAGTAAAACCAATTTATTTGTACTGACTTTGACTTTCATAGCATGCATATGCACAAGAAACAGCCTCATGAACAAATAATCTGGCCTGACAGCCAGTTCCAATAGGGTCAGAATGCCCTACCAGTTCTACACCTTAAGCTACGCAGTCGTTGCTCTGCTTACTGTTGTATCGATAAAAGATAAAACCTGCAAATGTGGGATTTTGAGAAGTATTAAACCATGACAGAAGAATTTCAGTGAAACCAAGTAAGAACCACTTCATTTGAGCTATCAAACATCAGGAAGAATACATTTAATTCCCCAAAATACTAGGTACTTTTGGATTTCTTAGTTCATTGTTTTCTTTTTAAAATGAATGATGGTGAAATGAAATGGAGAAGAACACTTCTTAAGCCTTATTTTAATTATACTCTATTAACATAACTAAAATTGCAATACTTGCTGCTACAGGTTTAAAGAAAGTCAAGACTACTGATTTAACTGAGGTGAGTAGCTACCCACCCTGCAGCCCCACCAAAGCTGCAACCTGAATATTGATAACAGAAGCTTTCCGTGAATGCCCGGACTGCACTTTCCTCCTTTTGGTTTATTTAACTAGTCCCATACAAACATTAATTCATCCAAATGTGACTGACCAGTATGGAATTAATATTACAATGAAGTTGATGCTTCTGTTAAATCTGTTGCACAGTAAATTGTTCATTGTTTCATGATCACAAATTTTTATCCTTCCTTAGCTGTCACTTACTAAGTTCCTAAAGAAACAGCTCTGATAGACAGAAACATTGCTTAAGTGATCTGCAGCAACAAACTGGGGGAGGAGCCCTTAAATGTTTACCCTACTCTTAAACTATGTGTTATTTCCTCGTGACTCCAGAGATCTTCCAAACAACCTTTCTAGGAATTTAGCAATCAGTAGGCACTTCTACAGTACATGCAGAATGTGACTTCTAATGTCAGTAAAACTGCTTTTCTGCAATAATGTTACTTTCTTGCACTATACAATGTTCCAGCGCCACAGCAGGCCTATGACACAAACATGGAGTGAAATGAAGACTCCAGTCCGGCACGTTTGCACAGCGCAATGCCAGCTTAGCAGTCAAGCTCCTGGAAGCAGCCTAACCATGTTCACAAGTGGTGAACTGAACTTGTGGACCTTGGTTCTCCGTCAGCTTATTGGCTGAGCCAAACAGCCATGTTAATACACCTTTCAACTCAAGGTTTGCTCACTGCTCAATCAGATTATATTACCTAAATTGCAAAGCTCACCGATGCTTGAAGTGGTGAACCCGTTCTCTCTTCCTTCTTTTTCCTGTAGAAATCCAATCTATACTTACCAGAAAGGATAAATCCACTCCCTCTTCTAACTGTTCTTGGATCTTACAGATATCCCTAGATTTAGCAAACTATTTACTGTTTTAAATATACCTTCATTATCACCCCATGAAATAAAGCATCTGCTAATGACACAATATGAACAAATGTTTTACATGTAGTTAATGTATACTTATTTTTGTGTAGTCCTACTGTATGTCTCTACCACTGTTTTTTTACCTGCACTACAATTATTTAGGAAGATATTTATTTCCCTGCTTTCCTTCCTTCCCTTTTTCTGGAGAAAGATAAAAAACCTCTCCTTCTCAACCCCTGGTATTCTGAATCTTTGCTGTAGTTGAGATGATCTAAACATATAAGTGAAGCAAGACTTAGAAAAAGAGACAATGAAGAGGATTTTAATATCAACTATTTACATAGTTTATATAGTGGGGCAGAGGGGAGATTTCTGGGCAGATTCTCCAGCTCTGAAGCAGAAGCAACAAACTTCAAGCTAAGAACAAGCCAACAACAATCTCTTCAAGTAAGACTATTTGAACGTTCTGGACCTTCATTCTTCTTCAGCTTTGCCAAGTACAAATTGTCTATCCTCTTCTCTCCAGCCATGTAAATGACTAACAAAATTAAACTCAAGATATAAATCCGATTTATTAACTCTGCTGCCTTTCAGCGGCAAAAGAGATTTTTAAAGTTCCTAAGAAATTCTGGTTACTTTTTCTTTCTCTTCTGCAAGTTTGCCATGCCCTTAATTGTTTCAGAAAAGCTGCTTACAAAGCCAGGCTGAACAGTAACTACCCAGATTAACAACAAAAACTATTTTTAGGAGATCGTTTTGGGCAAATTTAGACAGCTTACACTCATAAAAGTTACAGTAAAACTCTTTTAATAGCCAAACATGTATATAATGGTGGGTTTTTAACAGGCTGGAGGACAAGGAACTGTGGTAAACTGGCTTTGTCACAGACAGTATATGAAAACACACTTTCAGAGCTGTTATTCTTAAACTGTACTTAGCTTGATGTTTGATGCTCCTACACCAAACTCAAAGAAGACTTGTGTACAAAAACTCTGGTTATTTTTTTTTCCCCTAGTTAACTTTTCTTTAAATAAATCTGTTAGCTCTGCCTACAGGCATTCTCTTGCTTTGAGGACTATATAACCCTTTGTATAGAATTAAGTACATCCTTAGCAATAAACTTAGTCAATATTTGAAATTACGTACCTAAAAAATGGTAGCAAACCTTCAGATGGGGAAGTTTTGTATCATCTATGATTTTTGCCACTACCATTCCTTGCTTATTTAGCTTTGTCATATTGACATACAAGTTAGTGTTCCTTTACTGCTGAACTATCTTGCCTTTAGTTTGTTTTAAAGATGCTGGCACACCTGTGAACTACCTCCATAATGTTTTTCATATTGAAAATACACATGAAGCTTATACTGTATGTACAAAGACAAGCCTTGGTTTAGCACCTAATTTATGAAAGTAACCAAGTAATTTTTTATTAAGGTCATTTTTCTGAATTTCTGCCTATGTTACTTTAATTGTAACTTTACCAGTATGAGTATCCTTTAACTAATACTCACCTCCAAAAGATGAGGCTCCATTTGATCCAGTGTCTTTCCTAGATGCTTATCTGGATCTAAACCTGCAGGGGGAAAAAAAGTGTAAAAATATTTTTTATAAAGTTCTGTTATGACAACAAGAAAGGTGGCATCCCCCCCCCCGGCCCCAGCTCCCAAAGGTAGCATGTCTCCCTTAGAAATTAGTCCCACTGTATTTAAAATAATTTCTACCCTAAAAAAACTATACTTAGTCAGAATTTTCTCTTAACCCCTCTGGGGAACTGGGTTCTGTGTTTGTGGGAAAATACGGCCAATTACCTTTTCACTCTGTGTCAACTGGAAAAGCTGCTGTTTTCCTTTCTTAGAAATTTCACTAACCAGTGAAGTAAACATACAGGTTCACGGTAACAAAAATACTAACATAGAAATTACCTCTTGAGTCAGAAGTTACCTTTGTCAATGCCTATTAAATTAAAATACAAGTTAATTTTTTTATAGTTCCTGCAAATTAGTGGAAGTAACACAGACTGTTTTCCATAATAAAAACTATTTTGCTGAATCACATTCTGTGTGTGCGTTACCCATGGAAGAAAGGTAAGATTTAAAAGGGATGGATATATAAAGAAAACTCAAGACTTACAGAATTCTTCAATATTGTACCTTCTAATCCATCACAAAATATTCTGTATGATGCCTACATTTTGATTTATTTTTTTTGGAAAAAAAAAGTAAGCTCTACTGGCATTTGATAATTCCTCTAACTTGCTCCTCTGTGTTCCTCTTTCAGCTTTCTGACTTCATGAGTTTTGCCAAGCCAACTCATGGCTGTTAAATGATCACTTTTTAAGAATAAGTCAAATAATTGGCAGAAATCAGCAGTGGGATAAAAAACGGCCAGGAACAACTGTTTCAAGAGCTGGCATCTTCTTCAACCAAATAATCCCAAATCCAACTAGGATACTTAAGTGGTCAAAAGGTTTTAACATATGAAGTAAATAAGAAAAAACAAAAATTGTGACTTCTAAAAGTGAAGGAAAACTGGTAAATTTTCAGTGCTCACACTCTTTACTACTCTTAATTATTGTGGTTTCTTTTTTTTACTGATTGCAATTCTTGTCTATTTTTTCCTACTCTATTGCTTTATACAATAATGGGTATCATTAAAGAGCTGCCACCAGAATGACTCCATTTAGAAGCAATTTCTGAAGTATGTACCTTGCAAAGCACTTTAGATCATTGATAATGAAAGCTGTTATATAAATGTATGATATACTATTTTATAAAGTCGTTGATAAGTTCGAATAGCTGATATGCCTTTTAATTTTTACAATGATGGTCTTGGTATATTTAAATTCCTGTGAAACTAAAGCAAGTTAGAGTGAATGAGATCTCAAAACATTAAGAAAGTTTTTAAATATTTCATTAAAGCACATTAAAAATTCTCTTACTATCTAGGGGAACACTGTAAAAACTGCTTAATAATTAAAGTGAAAGAGGACTGAGGTTTTTTTTCCCTCTATTCTTTTTTAGTATTGGTTTATTGCTCTTTATTAACAGACTAAAAATGTGTGTTGCTAGATATAAGATGGTAATTTATGCTTATGGAAATTATTTTGAAATATTTTCATTTAATTTCAATAGTTCAAATAATTCTGATAATATCTTCCAACTTACACCAGCTTAGCATTATGTCCTTGATTTTAATGGGAAAGGTATTAGGCTAAACAAGCATTTTCTCTTAAAATACATGAATAATAATGAGTACCATGGTACAGTACTCATTTCACACATCTACAATAACATTCTTCATTAACATAATTACTTTTCTAAGAAAAGCAATTCCTTTCCTTGATAAAAACAAATTAGTTTATTTTAAATTTAAACCAAGTGCTACATTACAAACATGTGAGAAAGGAAAAAGTTGTCAGAACCAGACACACCAACACATGATTTCTTTCACAACTTCTCTTTGATATTAGGAAGGATACACCTACTGTACTACCCCTTAATGAACCCAAAATAATCACTTAAACTATTATATAAGTAGTATGTAAAATACAAATAAATTGCATATGTATACACTATGGGTGAACTCTTTAGAATATCCCACACCTACCTGAAAATCTGTGAAAATGTAATGTACCCTTTCTGTTTCTCAGTAGAATTCTATTTTTGGATAGCTTGTCTTTCTTTTGAAAAGTATTTTTTTCCTTTAGTTTCCAATAGGTTTGTATTGTGAGTGAACAGAAACTGTCTGCTAAAGGCATCAAGAACCAATGTAACCTGTAATTTGCAGAACCAGTAATCCATATCTCAAATCTGTAATGGTATGCATGTATAGATGAAGCTGTACATCTACTGCTACTATTAGTGTGACAAAGTATCTCCAACCATACTTACAAAGCAGTTAATATAAATCTACACTTCTATTTGGCACGTTTTTCTTTAAAAAAAGGAGTAGATTGATTCAGATTCTTAAAATGATTTACACTAAAAAGAAGAACAATGTATTGTAAATTCTCAGTACATTCCATTTAACCACACCCTACAGATTTTTCCTCCATGAAACTAGATATGAAGAAAGCTGGATGGGTGGATAAACCAACAACAAGGTCCAGGGCCTGGATGACTATATGTAGAATTAAGAAATTAATTAGGAAAGGAACTATAATTCGTGGCACTGACATCTATTTTACTTAACTCACATGTATCAATGGGAAGCAATTACAATTCAATTAAAATATTCACTTTTATTACTTTACTGACTGACCTTGAAGTTAATGCCTGTTTTATTTAATTGCATCATCTATGAATAAATGTTAACCCTAGAATGTTATGCCCCATTATTTTCAATGCTTCAACTCCCCAACTGAACTATATCAATTTATTATGTGCTGTCAAAGAAAGCAAGTGGGGCTTTATTTCTTTGAGACAGACCAGCACATGATGACAGAAACATCTTGAAAGATTTGATAATGCTGTTTTTAACAGTGCTCAGTAAAACAAAATTGTGCGCTCACTTCCAGTTTTGTGGCCTAGTTTTACTGTAAAATCAGTGTGCAATAGCACAAATGGTATAATCAGTTCAAAGTAATTTCTCCTCCATCTATAATTCCTGATAAATCCACTGACAGGAGCAGAACTCCTTCCTGCAGATACCAACAATGGTTGCAGAGCCCTCTTGGTCACAGCCACAAGACAAGTGCTGTAGAGAACTGCAGCAATGTCAAAAGACTGGGGCAGAAACTCAGGGCTTTGTTCTGTAGTGATAAAAATGTACCAAAGAACATTACTAGAAGGCATTTCACTAGTGTGAAGTTAAGAGGAACTGTAATTTAAATGGTTCACTTTGTACACATGTATTAGTGTAGCATAAAACCCTCACCTGAGGGGTAACTACCTGATACTACTTGCATTTATCAAGACCATTAGAATATCAAGTTCCATTTTCATGGCATTACATTCAGCTAATAAAATCCACATTCTAAAGCCTCATCCTACTAACAAGAACATGTTTTGTACGTGTTCAGAATTTTAAAATAGTCTTGATTTTTAAAGAAAGTATTTTAATATAAAAAACCTGTATTTCCACCTCTTAGTAAAATGCTGAATAAATAAATAAATCATAATTATTGGCTTTAAGAAATGGTGGTACGTAAAGTTCTTCTGAAAGCTACACTGAACCAAACTCTAACCCATAACATATGAACATATTGTGGAAGAATCACTACCACACACACATCTCAATAAAATATGAGTTAAGCAGTACCTGTTGATAATATAGGGAAAAACCTCTCTGCCATAAAATAAGGTTAAAAACAAATATGAAAATAACTATCTATTATCACCCTTCTTGAAATTTCATATACGTACAACTTAGTAAAGACTCCTGGAGAAAAAATTGGAACTTCTTTTAAAGTTACAGCAACTTAAAGTTCCCTTCTTTTTCCTGACTTCTTGACAAGTATTGTTGAGAAAACTAGTAACTCCCATCATTAGGCATGACAGGGACCAAGATTTAACTTCTGATGATGGAGGGCAGTATAACGCACAACAAGGTTTCTGGAAAGATCCTAGTCAGCTGCTCACCCAAAGAAGAATTACTTAGAACTTTAAGTAAGAAAAGAGGGAATGAAAGACTTAAGTTTTCTGGAACCAAAACTAGCCTTTTCCACTGTATTTTCAATTTATTTTTCAGGAAGAAAACAGGGTTAACAAGGATGTGATGGAATCTTCAGGTACAGAAATACGGAGAGAAAGGACAAGAGTATAAAGGATAGATGCAACCACTCATCTTAGAATTGAAACAGAGAAAATAGGACTATTTTTGAAGGTAAAATCCTCTACTTTAAATGTTTCTTTGTCTTCTTTCTTTTTGAAGCAACATCACTGATTTGCATGAGCAGGATCAAGCACTATTCTTTAAACAATACAGAATCAAAGAGTATGCTTCTAATAGCACAGAAAAAGCCCATACACAAATGTATTAGTTGGTAAAGCAGCTTTACTCTGCCGGAATGTCAGATACCCTTCATGATATAGGACTGCACCTGCCACAGACATATTAACGCACTGAAAATCTATACCTTAAATTGCCGTAAGGTAGATTATTCCTTTAGCTTTCATTTCCACAAAGAGCTGGGAAGTAAACTTTTTGTCTGGTAGCATAACTTGACAGGTTCATAGTTGATTCTTAACTTTCTCATAACTGTCACACACAAAAGGCTGCATAAAAATGGTGAACTGGACGGATTCCTTGAATATCTTTTTCCAAAACATAAAAAAAATAAAATTAAAAGCTGCTTAATTTTCATATAAAAATGAAGGAAAGTGCAATAAATAATTGGATATTACTCCATCTCTAAAAGATTTCATTTGAGAGGAACATACTTCTAATATATTGTATAAAAGAGCAAAATTCATGCAACTTGCTTATGTGCCTACTTATTTTTCCTCTTTTTTTTTTCTTTTTCCTTTTTTTCTTTTTTTTTTTTCTGTTTTTTTTTTTTTTTTAAATTTATTTTAATGGGGTAATTTATCCAGGGTGGGAATAGCACAGGGATAGAATCTGAAGATATAGTAACTCTTTTCAAGCTAAGTGGTAAAGTTATAAAATTTTACTCCCAAATTGGTTCTAGCTTATGCTTCCAGTAGAGTTTCTTTAGGATCACAGTTTATCTTCTTTCTCAGAAGTTCGTCAAATATTTTCTAAACTAGGTTAGTCTGATGTCATCAAATTTTAGAATTCTAAGAGGTAAAGGGCTCTAAAACTCTTCATACTAGCAATGTTTATTTTATCTGTAATCTCTTGTGGTTTTGTTTGGTTTTTTTTTTAACATCAAAGTTATTTGTGTTCTAGTTACATCTAGGATTCAAAGCAACTTAGCTCTGCCATTTCAGGAACAGAAACCTCAATAAGTCTTTGAAGAAATTTTGTATTGTTTCATCAAATAACAAGGCAATGTTGTCACGCAGATACTTTTAAAACACTAAGATGTTCACAGTTTAAAAAGAGATTGTTGAAGAATTGTTTCGTAACAGCATCAAACTGCTTTTAATCAAATCCAAAACTCTATATAGCAAATGGTTCAGCTCCTTGAAAATACTGCCCAAGTCAACCTCCTCTCAGGACTTTCAACAGACTTCAGAGACTTAAAAAGTTATTACAGGTTTGTAATAGTAAGAAAGCCACATATGTATGACTTTCCCAATATAAAACTTTTCAGTGTTTCTAACTTTAGCATACTGAAATGTTTTGAGTAGAATTACTTTAGAGCACTGTTTATTAATCTATTCAATTCAAAGATTCAACCATTCCAGCACTGTAGTGGATATAAAAGGATGTGCTGTTTTGTCCCTGTTAAAGAATTCTGGTATTTCCATGCCCTGAACAGTTCTAGTGCTATTAAGATTTGAAGAAAAGGGTTGAAATTTCATTCAGTGGTAGAGAAAGGGTCATGATGCAAGTGGTAAAGATTGTCACTTTCATTAAATCCATCCCATGCAGACATGTTATAAACCTTTAAAAAGTCACAGTGCACAAATGGATCAACAGGGACTTCTGACAGGAGAGATCAGTAGATCACCTGCAGAAGGACGAAGGCCAGAGCAGAAATAAAGGATCAGATTGAGACAAGAAGTCTCATAAACCTTCAACTCAGAAAGACCTGGAAAGCAAGCATCTCTGGTTCTCACAACACAGATATGCCTTTAAAGGTTTTAGTTTATGCTCTGTTTCAGCACAGAGATCTGCACAGTGAATGTGCATCCAGAACTTAAATCTTACCAAGCATTAAAGAGCAGCAAGTAATATGCTAGTATTAACAAGACACTGCTTCTATCTCTTGATTTTCATTCTATTAAAATTATTTCTGCTTTTGACATCTCTTTTTCTTCCATTATTTTTCAGTTCAAAGTTCTCTGACTATTTTTCTGTCTCCTTCACTAGAACCTTTACTTCCTTTTCTTTGTCACGGTAAATGCCTAATAGTCCATTCTTAGCCCACTGCTTCCATTTCACTTTTTCTTTAGATGATCTGATCTCCCCAAATTGCAAAGAGATCTTTCCACTTTAAAGCCATCTCTCTCCAATGTTGTCTGTATCTGACATGTCCTTAAGAAGCACTGCACTCAACTTTCAATTGCTTTTCTGTTTTCAGGCAGATTCACTTTCCCACTCTTCCTTCCAACCGGTGTCATGTTACTACTGAAAATTGCTCAGTATTAAAAAATAGAGACATATATTAAAAGAACACTGTTCCTTCCATTGCACAGATAATGTGCTCCAACAGAACTCACATGACCACCAATTTACTTCAGGATGTGATCTGACATTACAGCCAACACAACCCAATTTAACAGTAAGCTTTCCATTGAAAGAGTTTTGTCCTCTATGTGGCCCATAGCATCTACACAGCAAGTTCCCCGCACACACTAAAAAGCAGCACTTCTCTGCTGGATCACCAAGCTGCAGCCACAGAATCGCTGAATTTTACAGAGGCAGAAGCAAGTAGAGACTTGTGGTTTGGAAGTCAGCTAGAAGGGGGCAGGAAAGATCAATCTTGTGGCAGCAACTCACTATCAGACCAGTTTACCTGTAACACCAAAGTACACCCTCAGGAACTTAACCAGGAACTGTGTGGTGCTAGCTCTTTTTAAATGTACTACTTTATTTGTAAATCTTACTTCCATGAAAATTAACGGGAGTCTGGCTATCAATTTCAGTCAGTCAGGATTTCACTTTTGTCCACTAGTGGCAAACGAATAATAAACGATAATGCAGACACCTAGGTGGTAAGGTATAAATAACAAACAAAAGCTCTAGGTACTGATTTCATTATACTGAGAAGTAACACTCTCTTTCTCTGAATTAAAATCTCATATACAAAAACATACACGTCCCTACACTATCAACTTTTCAGAGGATTCTATGTACACCAGGAATATACCAATCTTCTTGATGTTGTGATACAAGCATCAAGATCTTCTCGCAGCAAAGAAGACTCGAGTTAAATATACATAGTTTAGATAGCTCATTTTAGAGAAGGAACTTTAGAATTTGTTGACAGAGAGGAGATGGCAATGTCTCCCTAAGGCCTCCTTACTGTGTTGTTGGTGGGAAAGTCTGGGTAAGTGTCTAGGGCCTACACCACCTCAACATCTTGGCTTTCTCAGCCTCTGTGATTTCAAGTCTACCCATGGCTGAGCATACAGGTTGTCTAGAAGCACTCACAGCAGCCAGACCTACAAGGTAAATGATAGAGCCATGGCATAAGAGTCCCACTTTGTAGGTAGGCTGAGGACCACGGCTAATCAGCTCTGATACAAACTTTCTGCTTTTATTATTGCCCAACAGTTGAACAGTGTTACGGTATCATTTCTCTCCTGTGGTCCAAAGAACAGCTAGAAGTTAGAAACACAATTTAACCATTAAAGAGCTTTTTTTTGCAGCTTAGTATTTCTATTATCTGATCTCATAATTACCATGTTTTTTCAGTATTTAATTCATTAATAAATCATTAATTTACTACAACCAAACTGGGAAGAAGCTGCAATGTATAAAGTAAATAATGCATATTAATCCCCTAAAAGACAGAAATTTGAGTTTATATTCTGATTTTGACTGAAACATTGAAGCAGTAATCACACACACACATTTTCTCAAACTACAATGTGCACTAAAGGTAAACGCTAGTTTTAAAACTTCAAAAAAACCTAGAATCACTGAGGACAAGCTACGTTAACTGCATAACATAAAACCAATTTCAACTATATACTCATATATATGATAACTGAAGTTTGTCATATTTTAAAATGTATAGTGGCACTTCAGTTTTATTGTTAATTCTTAACAAAATTTAGCTATATTTTAATAAAGTAAAACTAAACAGAACTCAATGCTTGATTTTTGCTGAGGACTATAATGTGAGGAACCCAAACACTCCTTCCAAATGTAACCTTCCTCCTCCTCTCTCTTCACCTGAGTATTACACCTTGTAATTTAGAAGCAATTTGCTTTAGAACATGGCACAGGTAAGACCAGTACATAAAGTTACCATGATTAAAAGTTGAATCTGTTCTATGCATACTCTGCCAATTAATTAGTATCTTAATCCATAAAATGTGTCCAGAAAGCAAGGATGTCAAACCTGCATCTTATTATTGTGCTACATTACACTTTATTATACACAGTGCTATATTACGCTGTCTCATAGGAGCAATGGATATTACTGGAATTTCAGGCACACATACATTAAAAACAATCAACAGCTGCTTCTATTTTACCTGTTACTGAGTACCTTCATTCTGACTTTCTGGGAATTCCACTGAAGAGGGGTATATTTCAAATATAAAAGTATCATGCATCATACATGTATCTTTAGCAGCAAGAAAATGACACTGAAGACAAGTATGCATAAGCAGCCTTTTTAAGAAAAAAAATAATTCAGGTCTGCTGCTAGATCATAGAATGTTCTTCTGTCATCATTAAAGCTTCTGAAATACACTCTAAAGGAAAGAAAGCTGATCTACTTATAGATCAACAGAAGGCATGGGAAGGAGGCTTGCTAACAATATTTCTTTTGCATGTAAGTGAGAGCAATTGGTATCCCATCTGGAAAAGCACAGTACTCTGAGATAGAAAACTCTTGCCACCGGCAAAATTTATGGTATTAATTTGTAATAGTGGATTTAGGGAAATGTATTAAACTAATGCTCATTTACTTGCATAATTATGTGTTTTCTACATAAAACGACAGGCTTTTACCTTGTCAATACCAGCACTGAGTTAATGGAAAACAGGACAAGATGGGTGTACAAGTATGCCAGCGCTGATGAATGTCAAGCTCAGGTTACAGATTTGCTTCTTGCATTAATATCTGTACAATGTACCATCTAATGCATTATCCTTCAGATTCTTAAATCTGCTATTTTAAATATTTTCATTGCAGTTTAGCTTTGATTATTAATCTAAGAGGCAAAAAGTTAAACTGTATCTTATCTTCTTTGCCACTTGATATGTTAAACAGCCTTCATACCTTAAATCCACTTTAATAAGGCATGCAATTATTAAAGCATTACAGGATGGCCCTGGAGCACAAAAGCTCCATTAAATTTGCTTACATCTAATTACGTCTGCCTGAGGCAGGTGAGAAATTGACTCTGATAAGATCTTTCTTTTACCTGTAGCCAAAAAAATAAAAAGGGGGGGGAAAAAAAAAAGAACCTTGAAGTGATTTTCTATCTAATTGCTATCTACAAGTATTTATGGTATTCGCTCCTTCAATGAATAGCCCACAAAGCACTCTTTGTGCACTAACTAGTGCATTTTAAGGTTTTTTTTTAGACTGTAGCATACAAAAGACAAGCTTATCTTGCTGCAGGCATAAGACAGGTCATCAATGACATCTACTTCTGAAATAGTTTTATCTATTATTTAAATAATCTTTTCTTTAAAAAATAATTCTGATGTGGAAAAGCATGTCATATATTCTTTGTGGACTTTATTTTTTCTTCATATCAGCACAAGCAACGAAAGCATTGTATTTAATGGAAAAATAACATAAATACGAAAAAGTACTTTACATGGTCTGAAAACTATTCCTTTAATTTTTATTTTTTTTCCAATTTTAAAAAGAAGCGTTTTATAGCAGAAAACACATCATTCAACTCCTATATATTTGTAACTTGCCTTCCAAAATTCAGGAAAATGTTATTAAATTACATTGCTTGTAACCTGTGAGTGAATGAGGGAATGTGGCATTTCTAATCGTTGTTCCCTCTAGCAGCCCTAGCAGATCCTAGAGAACAATACAGCGAGACCATAGTAGTGGTAATGTAATAACTAGTTAGAAACTATACCAGCTAAAGAGGAATAAATATATTTTTTTAAAAAGATTTAATTAAAAAAAAAAAAAAGTAACGGAATTCATCCAGTGTAAAGAGATTATAATTCAATTCTTGGTTAATACTTAAGAGGAAATTACTTTGTTATAAAGTATTCTTTAAAGAAGACAGACATTAGGAGTTGATGTGAAAGTTGCCCAAATAAACCAGCCATCAGACTTCTAATTATACAACACTATTTTTAACATCTTTAACTGCTGACGCCACCAATGCTCTTGTATTATACTAGCCATTTGTTGGTATAAGGTACCACAAATCTATAGTTACCCAAAATGAAAAGATTCTTTGGTCACACTTTATACTTAAGACCTCATTTGATACTCCTAAATGAAAAACTGCATAGAGGCCTGAAATGAATCTAGTACCGTTATGTTTTTCATGTGCTTCTTCGGTTTATAGAGCATGTCATTCAATAAGCCTTCCTATAAAACTTCATTAAACCTTATTTTTACATGCAAACAATAAAAAAATACGTTATCTTTCATATTTATTTGCTTCATTATACAAACCTTATTTTACATATTTGACAATGAAAAGACAGGTTGATTTGCTGGCATACTAAACTACTGCACTGCAAATACCATTTTTCTGAAGGCAGTGATGAACTATTTCTATTTGCTATATGCTTACCAACTCAAAGACTGTTGTTACACAAAATGTTTTGGCCTCTTCTAATTACATCTTGTTTGATGTTAATTTGCTGTATTTCTATTAAAACCTTTACGGTTGCTTTATAATATTGTCTAGCCACCAGCCTGCATCATCTATAAATGACAGTACTGTGAACCACTGAATTATGCATGCATCTTTACTGCAACTCAAAACCAAAACAGAACAAAAAAATTACAAAAGAGATTTAATGACTATGCTAGGAAGAATTACTTTTCAGCTTTTCCATGTCTCTTCTAAGAATGAATTACATACAGGTAAATTAATTACTCAAACATCATGACTGTTATTCAATGACATGATTTTGAAAAAAAAATCTTTATACTAACATTTCATATCCTGAAATATAGGAAAAAAAATATCTTTTTTTGTTATGTTGTGAATTTTTCCATGGGAAGTTTCACTAGACTACATTGCTCAGAATCTGAATACGTACCAAAAGCTGCCACT
The DNA here is from genome assembly GCF_023634085.1 of Falco cherrug. Lineage (NCBI taxonomy): Eukaryota > Metazoa > Chordata > Aves > Falconiformes > Falconidae > Falco > Falco cherrug. Next base: position 56,918,785 of record NC_073703.1, on the reverse strand, counting down.
TTTATGATTATGGCTTGAATGTTAGATGATATCATTTCTTTAAGCAGTATTTCCTGGTTCCGACGCCAAAGGTAAGCTAAAGGCTGAAGATTAAGCCTTCTGCATCTTAAAAAAAAATGAAAAATTGGATAAAGCCAAGCATTATGCTTTTATGCAGTATCGTTCATGTAATATTAAAGAAAACTAATTTCTCTCATTTCCTAACTTTAAATAATTTTCCTTCTACAGTTTCAATTACTATACTTTACTATTCCCAGATTTCAGTATATACATTGTTTAATATTAAGAAAAATGAAATAAACCACTACTGAAAATAATTCATCTATTTAAGTAAGATGTAACTCACTGACGTAAACAGATTTGCATGGGAACATAAGAACAATCATGAAAAAATGCATTTCTAAACTTTTAGGAATACAAACCAGTTAATATCTTAGGACGTGATCACTTTTTATGAACACAGTTAAGGCAAGAGATACCACTCTGTGATAAATGTGGCTCGCGTCACTAGTGCAATGTGCTGAATGCACTCAGGAAAACTGTAATTTGTATCAACACCCAAGAAAAAGAATAAATCGGGAAAATATACTCAGCTTGTCACACAAATTAACAACTTGTTAATGTAAATTTAATTGTTTTGATACATACTATATTTAGTCAGCATTTGATTCACAGCATTTGATTCTTTATCAAATTAGAGAATCACTAATTTGCACTGTTGGTAGGTAACTCTTCTGCAAATTGCACCATCAGTTGGTGATAAAATGTGCAATGTCTAGTTCCTGAAAAAGTTAAAAATTTCACTATGTGACCAGCTCAGAGCACTCAAAAATTACCTTTATTTGTCAATTATCATTGTTTATCTAATATATGGGCTTTATTCTGTATCTTAGATAGACCCACTAGTATTAGTGTCAAGACTTCACAGTAAAATGGATGTTTTATACTGACATGTAAATCCACAGTTAGCACCCATATAATCTGATTGGTTTTGTTATTACTTTTATATATTATAACAGAGCACTAAGTTGTGAAATTAACAGAAACATTTAGCAACTCTGAATGTGAATTAGTTCCTGTAAGTGCCTAACTTCAGCTAACAAATTAGCTGAATCCAAGTAACCGTATGGTTTATGTGAAACAATTTTATTGCAAGGGGTAAATCTACAGATAAATGTAATTATTTTTTTTTTTACCACTGAGCAACCTTGGAATTAGTCAGGTCTGTTAGGAACATTGTGATGTCATGTCAATCTTTTGGCTGTGGTAAAAGATCTGAAACTCATAATCAACAAAAGCAATATTTTCAAAAATATCTAGTATCATGATCAAGCAGTCATTAAAGTGTTTTAAGTGTAAGGGAAATGAAAAAGAAAGGAGCTATTTCTGACTGTAATTTACCTATGTGAAGTGTAAAGAAAACACCCATGCTGTATAACTTGCTGATGTGAATCAAGTTGGCACAGCATTAACTTCACCATTTTACCATTCATAAAGGTTTCCAGATATCTGCTGTTATTATCAGCAAATAACTAAAGAACTCATGAAATCATAATTAATTTTTAACACAACGTATTTTTGCATTTCATTGGACATACATAGTGAATTTTTTTTTCCAGACCCTAATCAAATCTTGGTCTATATAATACATGCACTTCCCATTACATAATCCTTTTTAAAAAAATAAGACTCTTAAAAGTATCATGATCTATCTAGACTTAAAGAGTGTGCACTCTAGAAATGACAAATGAGAGCTCCTGATTAATGATAACAGATATTAGATTTTAAGGAGGTCAGGAAAGACAGGCACATGAGGATTCTCTTGCATTTAATTCATGACCAGTCACAGGATGTTCCTCTATATTAAAACTGTTGAAAATAGAGATACTTGACTACCACACTGTAGTCAATGGAACTCAGTGAGCTTTCTGTTGAAATCAAAGTTCTGAACCTACTCTCATATTAAAACCCTGTATACTTTCCACAGATCCATAAGAGACCTGAAGAGCAATCCAAAAATTCAGTATAGTCTCTATTGGATTTTTAGTAATGGTTCCACGGGACAAAAAACCCCAAATAACTAAACCACCTTATATTAACGAATTGAATGAATTGGGTATCACAGAACATGAGAAATCAAGCAACTGTCTCTGCTCCAGAATTTGAGTTAGAAAACAAACAAGTAAAGTATTTTCCAGAATGTGTATATTAATAAAGGTTAATTTCTTACACATCTTCAACTCGAACTCTCTGGTAGTCAGAAAGAATCGCTCCCACAGATACACCCTCCACGCCTTCTTTGTCCTGAAGAAAGATATGGAATATTAATGACAGCAGCGTATGCTGACTAATATATATAGCATATATAGCATATAAGCAATAGAGGTCCAGTACTTCTACTAGCAGAATCAACCAAGAATAAATCCTCTTCCCTGTGTCCAGTACACAGAACTGAATGGGCTGGAATGCAGATCTTGCATAGAAGAGAGCAGCACAGCTGACCTCCTAAGTGGTTATTACTCTAACACAGTAATCAACTCAAGTACCATTCTACAGAAGTAATAACCAGTGAAAGTACCAGATTTAAGAGCTTATCCAAAAGTTTTCCGGACATCCTCCTGAAAATTACTTCCAGTTCTTCACTATAACTGAGTTGTTAGCTACCTTACCTACAAGTAAATATCAGCAACAATCAATCATGACTACTAATTAAACTGCTAGCATTTGTCACAATATGCAGCACAACAGGGTGTGAGATTACCCTTTTTATCCTAACACCAGAACAAGACAACTCTTGGGCAACTTACTCAATGTCACCTTTTGAAAATTCTGCTACAAAATAATGTTTTCCAAGCCATTTTCTCTATTTCATTTCAATTACCTAAGCCAAAAGCACTTACTTTTTCTTGTAGGCACAATGAGAATGTAACATTTTAAAATGCACATACTTATATTTCATGAATTCTTGCTTGAGTCTGAACCAGCATGTTGAATTTAATGTATTTCCTAACACTTGCTGCATCTAGACTTTTCCTTTTTTTAACCAAGGTCGATCATAACTACACAGCATGACTTACTTTCTAGACCTGCTCAGTTAGACAGCAATCCTGTGAAGTTTGCAGCAAGATTTTATCACAAAATTTTCAATAATATCAACCTAGATATGAATTTAAAAATCAAATAAGCCTTTGCCTGACATGGTACTGAATTTAATATTATTTTTCAGGTTTTTATCAAATGATATGGAAGGTGTTTTATTCATAATTATACTGTAGGGAAAAAATCCTGGTTTATGTCTGTCTGTGATATTCTTTCCTCAATCTGTTATGTTATCTTCTTTATATTAATTGTCACCTCATATTTGTCCAACCAAATTCCCAAGTTATTCATACCCATCTATACTTCTGTTAAAGAATCACTGTATTTATCAAAATTCCTAGCTACAGTAATCTGAAAATTATATCACTGTTCAATGTATGTACTTCTACACTTCATTAATGAATACATAATTTAATATGAAGCTTAATACCAAATCATACAGGATTCATGTTGATGCTTCTCACATGTCCAGAAGTAACAGTACTGATAAAAATTAACTTTAGCTTATCAGTCACTTGTTCATTATCTGTTGCCAGCATTATCATTATTATTGCTATTATCCAGATAATATTGCTTCTGCTTCTCTTTGAGCTTTCTGTGCAACATTTCAAAGCTTTTTTTCAGAATAAAGATAAATCACAGACATTTTAATCTACTGAACTCACCCATCTAGAATGATATTTCTTAAAAAGTTAACACAGTTATGTAAGCAGAGTTTTCTCTAAATAAATTTGATAAAATTATTCATGAAGCTTTGTTGGATCTTCAAGCACACCTGAAATGCTTTTCTTATAGCTTTATATCCTTATATCCTTATAATTTTGATATGCAGTTTACCTGCACTGCTACAATTGCACTTAAGTTGCATTCTTCGTATTTCTCTTTAGAAAGATTATAAAGTTTCAGTCACGTAAGTCTTGGAAAACATGACAGCTAAGTATTGTTTGTTTGTATTTTTATGTAGAAATAACACCAACAATTCCTTCAAAATGTGCTCCATCACAATGTTTAGACATCATCCAACATGTCCAGAAACATTACCTGTATTTCTGCTTATGTGAACAGTTAATCACAGGCAACATAACCTCAAAGGATATCACAAAAAAAAAAAAAAAAAAAAAAAAAATCACTAAGTGGTCCATGCACAGGATCTGACATCATGAACCAGTATTATTAAATAATACATTAAATATTAACTGCCCATGTTTCCAAGTCACCCCACACCTTTCTGTGTGAAGGAATGAAGCAGATTGTATTCCTTTCTGCTCAACACAGTATAATATATTGCTAATGGAATCACAGAATCAGAATGGCTGAGGCTTCTCACTTTTGCAAACAAACTTGTGACTCCTGCTGTGACCTATGTCTAGACCACCAGAGACTAGGATGATACACAGTAATAATCCTGAACGCCTTTATAGGGAGAGAAGTATTCAACTATGGGAAGGAATAGGGAAGGACAAATCCGGAATAACACTGCAGAAAAGCACCTACATTTATACGATCATAAAGCAGATGGGGAAACTCAGGGCCAGTGGCAAGGGATGAGTAAAGCAGATTTAGCCTATGATCCAAGGAACAAGAAAACCAAAACCACAAAGAACTTCTACAATCGCCTCCATAGCCTTCCAGTGTCAGAGATACTGAATGTTCAAATGCTTTTTCATTACTACTTCTACATTCAAGGTAGCATAACAATACAAATGATAGACCACACTTAATAGATCAAGAACTATGGGATGTATGCAGGGTTTCTGCAGCTAGCTGCCAATGAGGCATTACAGCTACGCTAGAAATCTGTTCAAACAGTACTTATTACTTCATGGAACACACTAGGTTCAATGACCACAATAAAAAAAAGCAAAATCTCAGCAAAAGACAAAACTCAAGACTTACTTAAAAGTTAAAAAGTAAAGTAAGAAAGACTTAGATTTTCTGCTTACTGAGATTACCAGAATTGTTTTACTTTATTTAAATTAACAACAGGTGAATACATTAGCATTACATTCTACTAAACTGAGCTGACTCTAACCCAATCTTTAATTTTTTCAGATTCCATTAAGACACAAATCAATTTGTTCTTATGAAGAACCATGTGCAACAGAAAATCACTGAAAGAATGCCAACCACCAAACCCTCTACAATTTTTAAGACTGAACACATACACAGTAACAGTACAGTTGACCTTTGTGGCTGAATCCATCACAATACGTTGGCATCAAGACATGCTTAATGGTACGACTGTGATCATTCCTTTTGATTTCAGTAAGATTTTACTATGAAGTTCTGCTTGCGCTGATTTACAGGACTTTGCCAGGTGAAAAAAAAAATCTTTTATGGTCACACAGTAACTACTTTTGACTGTACTTAACAACATGTGTTTATTATATATTTCATCCATTCCTACAGTCACTTGATAGTTCTCTTTTTTGCAGTTGGAAGATACAGAAGATACATTCTTGCAAAGCACAGTTCTTAACTGCTAACATCCAGAAAATAATTTTGAATTTTCTCACAATCCTCACTTAACTGTGATGCAAAGATAAGCACTGTAGTCTAATCCATCCAAATGTCAACTCTCAAACTGCCTTCACAGCTGCAATTAGTACTACCATCTACTGGAAGAATAACAGGAGTCAAAGGAATCAAATCACATCACTTAATTTCAATACTACAGTAGTTTTCTGATAGCAGATCCATCCACAAGATCAGCTATAAAAATGCACTAATGATTTTAAGAGTGAGGTATTTCTGAAAGAACTGGTAGAAAATAATCTATCAGACTTACTACTCGTGCAAAAGTGTAGAGAGGATATGTTCAAGTAATTTGTCTAAAGTCCTTCTAAGAATGAGATGTGCAATATCTTTGACTAATAGATCATTTTTAAAGGAAAAATGGTTCTGTTAATAATAAATAATTAAAAATAACTGCATTTTTAAAATATTCCTTTTAAAAAAGAAACTCTTCCCTGCCACAAATTCAAAGACTGAGACATAGCTGAACGTTTGGAAACAGAATGTAGCAATGCAAGTAATGCCTGCACTGCTCCTGGATTTCCTATCTTGGGGCTCAGAATTTTACCCTTTGGCAAACAGTAGTCACTACCGTGGAACTAAACTCTAAGATCTTATGGTCTCACAGACAATAAAGAGTGGTGACCACACTTGGAAATTACTTCTGTGTAAGGACTTGGCATCAGAAGTATCAATTTAAAAATACTGTTTTAACACATATATTTTTAAGCTTTTACTGTATATTAGCAGCAGCAATAATTTTAAAAAGCAGAACAGCTTGGAGCTCACCAATTAAGCAAGTTCCCAACTTTGCCATTACTTACAGTATTGTTTTATTTTTATGCATCTGTCTATTGTGTATAGCATCATTATGCTGGGAAGGAAAATAAATATAATAAGATTTAAAATTATTCTGAATTTTTATTCTTACTGAAGTTTTGAACAGTTAAGGTTACAAACTTTTCCAGTATAAAACTGTATTGCCACTAATTCTTATATAGACTAAGATTTTTTTTTTCTTTTTTTTTTTTTTTTTTTTTTTTGCTAACAAGTTCAGTTGAAATACTCAGGGCTTTTCCTGACTATTTCTGTCAAAAATAAGTTACACATAAATTACATGTTCAGCCATAGCGTTTGGATAGAGAACTGTATTTAGGAGATGATATTCAGTATATGCTTTCCAAACACTTGAGGGAAGTTCTCACCAATGCTCTATCACAGAGTTTTTTCTATCTAGTTTTTCCTTAAAAAAATGTGTGCTCTGATGTTCTGGATAACCAGAAACTAAAGACCATTCAATAACAACTTTCATTGTTCAGTTCTAAATTATCAGCAGCAAACTATCCGATCAACTAAGTTCAGCAAGTGTTTTTGAAGTATCTGATACAAACAAACACAAGGCCATACAACTGCTGTCTCACAACTAGATTAACCTCCATGGCTACAGAAATATACATATCATACACAATTTTCCCTATTTTGTTTCGGAGGTGGGTTGTTTTTTTTCAATCGTACAGGCTTATAACAGATTTGGAAGGTGGATGCGCATGTGTGTGAATGCATATGTAAATATACACACACACACAAACACATAAATACGTATGTCTGCGTATATAAAGACACACATGTGTTTCTATGCACATATGTATACTATATATGGAAGTTAGTAACAAAAGAAGACAAGACTGTCATTGCCTGCTTGCTTACAAGCTACATTAAATCTGATTTAAAGAACATATACAAGATGTTCTGCACTTATTCTAGCTTATTTCCTTTGATAATACATAAGTTTTAATCATCTTTTGAAATGGCAGTACATTATGTCATTTTTCAGTTGTGGTTAGCGTTCACGTTTAAAGACTTTTGACAGGGAGCTATTCATCACCATCACTTTCCATTTAATTCTTCTGATGGTAAAAGAGCAAACATAAACTTCCATCACTGTCCAGACAGCAGCTTCCACAAGGAGAAACATCAATATACTTAATACATGCTTTGAAGTGGGAGAACTAGTTAATATACTTACATACCATGAAATGGAATAAATTCAATCCTCCTATTCTGTATGGTTCAACAAATCAAGGTTGGAGTGGCACAAATGCAAGAAATAAGAAGATCTGAAGGGAAGAAGGATGCAGCATGAGATGGAACAGAAAAAAAATCTACCATCTAACATCCTTCATAAATTCCTCAACTGGACAAAGTTTACATAAAGTCTTGCCGCATAGTGTATTCAGCTCAGCACTTGACGCATGCAAAGAATAATAGCTAAAAACTAGTTCTTCACTGGAATCACTTTGTGGTATTGAAAGACTTACTGGACATTTTGCAAATAGATAGGATTTTGTTTCATTCAGAGCTGATCGTGGTTAGCAGAGTCAATCCCAGGTTCAAAGGAGTCAGGTGTCGGGTACTACATTTCACCTTTTAATGTGGAATCTGATCGGGTTTGGTGCCATAAAAAGCAGGTTCACAAAACTGCAGTCTCAGCATGGGTAGAGCAGGCTGACATCTGCAGGCTAAATACCAGGGAACTGCACTGAACTCAAAAGCCAAGGAAGCAAACTCGGGAAAATTCTGGAGAAAAGATGTTAGGTGCTGTATCATATAAAAAATAACAGAGAACAGAAAAATGTTCAAGGAAAGTTAATACGGAAGGCTGGGTTTTTTTCTTGGGTTGGGGTCTTTTTATTATTATTAAAGAAAATATGTACTGTTAATTTAAGAGATTATTTTTACTATGCAAAACTTTACTAATTCATCGCTAGTGCAATAGATTAGTCTAAAGTAAAAACAAATTGCTTCTCTGAAATATTTGAGTAATAACAGAAAGCACTTCTACTCAGTATATATACTTTGTTATAAAGTATTACATCACAAGTATGTAATATATATATAAACAGATGCTAAACATAGATGTATACAGATGCTAACAACTTTTTGTTTTCCATATGGCTTATTTTTACCTTTCAAAACTACCAAAATTTCTCATTTTAAATGGCAGGTATAAAAATCAACTTTTAAAAAGCATCTAAATAATACACGTCTTTTTTTAGCAGCAGTATACAGCTTTTCTATGTACATAAGATAGTTATTAGCCATGTTTTAACTGTAAGTGAAATCACATATCATTACATATCTTGTTATAACCATTAAGTTATTCCTGTTCATAACATTCCTGAAGAATAATCATGAAAGATTGTGTTAGAACAGCAAATCAATCTTTGCAACTGTACCTGTACTGTAATGTACAATGTATTTAAAGCTTCATAGTTTTAAACATATTTTTAAACAGTTTAATGATTAACACAATTCAAAATTGCTGCTCTCTTTGTATAAATATAAATTAGTTTTAGCTTTATTTTCTATCAGAAAATAGTATAAAAAAATTAAACATTTTCATGAAAGCTCTGAAACATCAGTGCCATCAGTATTACCCGCTGTTACGCTGTTCTTAAGGTGTGGCTCTGTAATACCCATGTACAATACTGACATACTGGTTCACAGCTGAAGTAAAATATAAACTGAAATGTACGAGTAATTTATGCTAGCACACTCCAATTTCAATTTTGGTTGGTTTTTTATTTTTTATTTCAGTGACTGAAATTCCATTAAGGATAGTGACAATTAAGGATAATTTGAGGAAACGTCTACATATGCATTGTAGCATACAATACTGGTAGAAGTATTCTACTAGTAAGTAAAATATTCATTGCAGTAATATTAGTACAGAGGTTTTCTTTAATTTCACATTTTAATGTCTTTACCTGACCCTCTAAGAGTTCAGCAAAAATAAAATTAGTGCTAATGTTTTCAATTTAATTAGTATTTTACATGCACTGTAATTATTAGTGGGAAATGTTATAGTAATGAATGTAAAAGTTAGCTGTAAATTACCTTGGAGTTATTTTCAATTTCCCAAGTTACTGCTCCTTAAGATAACCCTCTCCCTATGGTCCTTCCGGTAATTTTTCTTTGCCTGATAAACATGATGATTAAACAGCACACAGTGCAAACCTTTGATACTTTTTAAATTAAATCCATGCCCAGCCTAAGGGCTGTGTCTGATTTCAACTAAATGTGTCAGTTAATCAGATAAAAAATTATCAGCAACTCAAAGAAACAGCAGCCTTAGGCTTCATCAGTGCCAGAGAAAGCTGAACAAAATAAGACATACAGACAATATCACATTATGAGTAAAGGTTACTGCTGAGCATATCACTGCACAGAACTATTCACCACCTTAATAATGTCTATCTTAAATGGAATATTGAATAGAACAGCCAAAATAATATCAAAGAAAGAAAAAGGAGGTTTTTGACCTGTGCTTATATATGCCTGTTCACATGTACTGCAAGAAAATTTGAACAATTCCATTCAAAACAATCCAGAATATCCCTAAAAATTTACTGTTTAGAACAAATCCATGTAAGAAACTGAAGTATAGATAGCTGAAGAATGGTTAAACTAAGTTCAGTTTTTAACATTTGCTTCACAGCTTTGCCACAATAGAATCCATTTTATGACCAAGATATAAAATACATTATCTCTAAATGAAATTGTCTTTCCAATTAATATCCTCCTTGAAGCCTGCACAAGTAACAGAAAACTCTTAACACATGCTTAAAGCTTTACGTCATTTGTGTCCAAATAATGATTATCAGTCACTTGCAAAACTTGAAATTAAAACACAACATATCTGCAGGTGTGTGATTGACAATATATACATTTGTAACAGGACTTTTAGCCTTCTGCAATTATTTGAGTGGAAAATTCTTAAATACAAGTTTTGCCTTATAATTTGTGAAGCATTCTAAGATCACTGATTACACTGATTTCAAACAGAGTATGCGATTTTCCTCAGCTTTGATATTTCTGTCAGAGGCAGCTGCAAGTAATCAAAGACAGTATGGAAATATCCCTGAGACAAAGGGATATAATAACTACTCCAAATTGAAAAAACAGTATTTGGTAAAGTTCTGCAGACTAGCTACAAATCACACAGTCTTGCATATCACTACACATCATCTGGGACTTTCTCGTCTTCCACTTAAGAGACCACAAAGAATGCATGTCTCATGCCTTCATTGCTTAGGAAGACCTATTTCCAAAAACAGAAATGGAAATAAATTTAATGTAGATTCACGTGAAATCCCTGTGTGAACATTTTCATTAAGAACTTCAGCAGTCTTCAGTTGGCTTAGCTTAACTCACTTTAAAAGTAAATTACTTTTGAATAATAGTATCTATAGAAGGAAATAATACTATGTAACTAATCCACTTTAAAAGATAATTAGACTAATTTTAATGAATGCCCTGCATAGGGTACAGACAGACACACCGCCACTTTAAAGCATAAGTGATGGCCTAACTTGAGGAGTGTCACAATGCAATTATTGAAATACTATATGCACACACACACACAATATCTATTGATTCAGTATAAGGGGGTATTCATCAGCTCTAAGTCACAGCTTTCAGTATCCAAACACAATCTCATAATAACCACATTTAATTAGTATATGGCCCTCTTGCTACCTGGAAGCACGAAAGATTCAGGGAGCTGGTGCAGGGCATGCACACCCACTGCATGAGCACATACATGCACACCCACTGCAAATGAAAAAGGAGAGAGAGTGAGAGATAGAAATACCATTCTCAAAGTCTAATGTCAAAGAGAAGCATATTGCAATACTGCAGTTCTAAAGGCTAGAATTAAATTTTAAATAGCAGAAAGAGAAAAGCAGGAAAATCTTCCACTATAGCCATACATCACACCACAAATGCAAGTTTTCCCGATATACTGATTGTCCGTTTAGCTGCATTTACAAAGTTAACAATTAGTCTTAGGAATTACACATCATTCATTAATGAATGAATTTTTTAAGCTTATCTCATGTATTACCTATTTTCATAGAACATAAGCAAGTTCAGATATCCTTTATAGATATCATACTATTTCACAAGAGTTTTTCCTAATTATTTAATTTAGATCCACTAACTAATTTTTTCCAATAAAAACTTCATGCTAAAACCAATGCATTTAGTAAATTTTAATATAGTTAGATATAGCTATCAAAACCCATAGAATACTAAAATCAAAATCAATAGACTTATCCATTATTGCAAAGGTTACCTAAGGACTTTTCTACAGAACCGTAAGTTTTTGGGTTTTTTATACAAGTGTACTGAGTGCACAAGAGGCCTACATGCCGTCAATGGAAGCTATGAAGTCTTTGACAGCGTGACAAGAGTCTGCAGCTGAACAACAAAAAAATATTTTTTAAAATTGCATTTTGTGCAGAGATTTGGTTTCTCATAAATGCTTTACCTTTGGGACTTCCAACCCTTAAGTGTTCAAATAATTACAGAGCAAACTTGCCTGCAGACACTTCTTTCAGGAAATCTTATTTATAAAATTACCTCATCAAAGACCGATTACTTAATTTGATAACAAAATTTAGCATGAACAGTCAACTCCAGATCGTATAAAAGCCATTACATTGCAATGACAAGATACCAGTGAACAACTACAAAATAGTCAAGTAATCACACATATTTCTGTTCCCATGCTAGATTGGATATTAAAAGTGTCGATGTTTTTAACTGTAACTACTTTGCAATCAAGAGCAATTATATCAACAGCTATAACATGAAAGACACAGTCATTTTATCAATACTTCCTACACATTTATCTAGAATTAGAAGTTAACAACTGTGATTGAAATATTAAAACTAGGTTTTTAAGTGACCAGTATATACAATTATGTGTCACTTCTTCAGAATGAGAAAAAAAAAAAGAAAAGAAAAAAAAAAGTCTTTGTCTTATGAAGGCAGGTACTGGCCTATATTATTATGTTCCAGATCAATGTCTTGCTGAAGACAAACCATTTATTACATCAAGAATAAGAAGGTCAAAGGAACATTAGTTTGTACATTTCTAGTAAAGAGAAGATTAATGATTTAGGTAACGCAACTTTGTCCACTTGCATCATACTCTTGGATTCAGACGAGGTGGAATTTCACTCTTTGATTTCTTTTTTTAAATAGTACCTGTAACAAACCGTAAGATAACCAAAAGCCAGCCTTGATAAACTACATCCTTTAATATATACATACAAGCCTCTTCTGCCTCGTTCACATAGTCTCCATGTGGATCAACTTCTAGATGCTAATGGCAATCTACCCCTTCATGCTGAAGACCAACAAGACAGAGATCCAGTACAGCACCTACAAAACAAACCCTGAACAGAACCTACAGCTTGCTCCAGTTATCTGAGGTATGTGGCATGGTTTGGATAATTCAACTTATTAACAGAATTCCATTAAGGAAGCTACTCTAGGAAAATGTCAACCAAGAATTAACTGTCTAGTCTGATTTATTTCTATATGAGTATTGTCAAAGCAATGTTATTTTAATGAAGTATCTCAGGACACATGCTGGCAAATACTGAGGCATGTAAGTAACTTCATTCATGTTATTAATTCTGTGAAACACAGGACTTTTTGTGCAAGTAAAACTGCAGGCACAACACGACAAGATTTTGAGTTTTCCTTTTGTTGTCCTGTTACCACATGCAACAGGACAAGACCCAGAACCATGGGAGAAAAACAAGTCTTAAATGAAAATAAGCTATTTTGCCTATCAGAAACAATTCTTCTATTCCTCCCTAATGTTTCTTTGTAAAGAATTTAGCTTCTTGAGAGCAAAGCAATTCTAAAAAATATATTTTCATTTTTCTAAAATTAACTCATATGCTATAATGTGACATTAAAGTAGTTGCCTGCTTACTTTAATACATTCTAAATCTGCCCTGGTTTCAGCTGGGATAGAGTTAATTTTCTTCTCAGTAGCTGGTGCAGCGCTGTGTTTTGGATTTGGTGTAAGAACATGTTGATAGCACACCAATGTTTTTGGTTCTTATCAGGTAATGTTTATACCAAGGCAAGGACTTTTCATTTTCTTGGGCCCTGCCAGCAAAAGGGCTGGAGGGGCACAAGAAACTGGGATGTGACACAGCCAGTACAGCCGACTCAAACTAGCCAAAAGTATATTCCATACCATATGACCCATGCTGAGTATATAAACTGGGGGAAGAAGAAGGAAGGGCGGGACATCTGACATTATGGTGTTTGTCTTCCCAAGTAACTGTAAGTGTGATGGAGCCCATCTTTCCTGGAGATGGCTGAGCACCTGCCTGCGATGGGAAGTGGTGAATGAATTCCTTGGTTTGCTTTGCGTGCGTGTGCGGCTTCTGCTTTACCTGTTAAATTGTTCTTATCTCAACCCTCAAGTTTTAAATTCCTTCCCAATTCTCCTCCCTATCCCTCTGGGTGAGGGGGAGTGAGCAAGCGGCTGTGTCGTACTTAATTACCAGCTGGGGTTAAACCACAACAAAATCATATAAGAATTTCAGATTAAATAAGTCACTTTTTGTCATACTAAACAGTATGACAAGTAGGTATATTGATGTAGACTTGGGTAACTCATTCTTCCATGTACTACAGCTGAGAAGACCTTTTAAAACTGCACTTCACATTTATGAAATCTATTTAATGTGCATCTATACACATTACACACAATACACATCTATACACACAAATATACACGCACTCTCATACTGCCACTAATTTCCAGTTACTTAAAAGGAAAAAAAAAAAAGAAGACTTTTAAGAATATGGCAATTTGCTTATATTTTACTTACAACTTAAACTCCAAAGAACGTACAAACCCTTTACCTCTTACAGAATAACTTTTCATAATACTAAGTGTTCAGGGCTTTGCAACTGCCAGCATTTGTCAGAAAGAGCTACTAAAAGTATTAATAAATCATATACTCAACAAAATTTAACTCTCAAACTTAGCATTACAGCAATTAGCCTTGAAGAAATAGCATCTGAAGCATGGAGTAAAATACCACGTTCTATCGGAGGAAATGAACTTAAGGTTGACCATGATATAAAATTACTCAATGCATTATTCGAACAAGTCGCACAAACACTGTCAAAAGTGTTCATTACTACTTCCATAAAATGTTGATCCCATTCAATAACCTGAAGTACTTGAATAAAATATATCTGATATGATAGACATGAAACATTTTTAACTTGACAGTCCCTTGAAGATGAAGCTAAAATTTCATCAGTAAATCTGAAGATTCTTAACTTAAAGTTTTACAAACAGCTAATTCACATCTGCATCTTTGCTGATTCATGTCATCTGATAACATGAACACAACTTACAACTAATGTACAGTGTGTAGGTTAAAAATACTTGCAATCATTCCTGAACTGTCACAAAAACTATAATGGTGAAGTACGTGTAGAGTAACTGAAAAAAACCCAAAAAACAAACAACCCCCCCAAAACCCCTGTTGCTTTCACTTTCTTCATGGTTGTTTTTTGTCCAAAGCTATCTTCTCTCAAAGTGTCAAAGTCTCAATTTTTAATATAAAGCAAGAATTATATTGAAGATTATTGTTGGGGCATGAGTTATTGGAATACAAAGTTATCTTATAATGAATGTATAAGAATAAAGGCAGGCTTGAAGATGTAAGATTCACTTTACCTCATTTGGTATTACTCTAATGGGAAACTGTAGACCACTATGGACAAAAAATAGTCAGCTGACAGGAAAGCTGCACAGTTTTCACCTGAAAACATTCTAGGAGCATATGCTTATACAAATAAAAGTCATAAAACATTATATTCAAAGTTAATTTTCTCTAAAAGTTATTTGACTTCATCTTTCTTGCTACTTCAAGACAGTTGAGAAACCTAAGCCTAGCCTATATTTAATTCTATTTGCATAGCGCAATGGAGTAAGACACCTCGGGTCTATTGTGATACTAATCGTACAACTTCACTGACTTTATTAACATTACTCTTCACCTACAGACATGCAAGAGACTTAAAGGCAACATTTACATGATATTGATGCATTGCTGTCACCAGGAAATGACCTTTTTCATCAAGCATGCAAGTATTTAATCTTTTCTGCATGAAACAATGTTGCTTGTTCTGCTACAACTGCACATTTGTTTGCAAATTGTATAACTCTGTAACAATTTTTTCAGAATTTCATATAAACATTTTCACATTACTAAATCATTATGTTGCTATTACTCCTATGAGCAAACCAATTTGGAATGGACTCTGAAGTACCAAATACAAAATCTCACAAGATCTAACAAATATTCTAAATTTCAATTTTTTCCAAGTGACAACATGTTTTCCATTAACTCTCTCAGAAATTTTCTCATTATCTGCACTGTCAATAATCAGCTCTTCTAATCTTATCATCACTTCTCCTTGCATAAATTCAGAACACAGGACTTCCTAAAACACTAAGCTGGAGGAAAACAGTCTATTTAGAACACAAGTCTAAAAGAAAGGCTTCTTTCTTTTTGGACTTTGAACAGAAATCTCATGAACCCTCCTCTGATCTTCAGCAGAACTGTCACTTCTCCAAAAGTCAACAGGGTTTGGAAGTCCTTTAAAACTTAGGAATCTCATCAATGCAGCACCAGAAGTGGGATCCTTCACATCAAGTTAATATTGTCTAGATTCTTTATTGTCTAAATAGCACTGATTCTGAAAATCACTATGTCCAAATTATGAGAAAATACCACTAAACAAAAAATAATTAAATAAATGCACACTCACAATTGTCAAATTCTTCTATAACCTATACAAACTTAAAGCAATCCTGATAAAATTTTCCCTAAGACATAAACCCAACACTTTTTACAATTATATACATTTTCTGTTAATTGTTGGTACAACAATCCTCTTCAGACTTAAGCATTTACACAGTCCTGTTTGCCTAACAATTACTATTCCTGAACTCCAGTGTCTGCACTGTACTTCTCATAGTAAGAATTCATTGAGTATCCAAACATCTCGAGCAAAATGAAGAGAATTCTGCAAATGCTTTGTGAAAACACTGTTATTTTATGCTCCTCATCTATGACATTTACTCTGATGAAAATATTGCAACTTTCAAAAAGTTTTTCCCAGATCGCAGTGAAGCATGAATTGTCACACTATGATTTTCCGGTTTGATTCTCTTATAAAATGCCTTTGTTTGGATTACTTTTCCATCACTGTGTTTGAAAAAAAGACAAGGTCACCTAGCATTACTAAAATGATAGCAATGATTCCAAGTCTTAAGAGAAACATTCCAAAACAATATCAAAATACTCTCTCTGACAAGCTTTAGAAAGTTTACAGGAAGAATCAAATCTTTCTCTTCATTGGACTGCTTAGAATCAAGAATCAAGGGTTCCTCCCACTTTCTTATCACAACAGAAACAAGTATTTTCCTATATAATCTCAGTTCCAAATATACATGCTGAATGAATGTGTTTCAGATGCTTCAGCTACAGCAGCCACATAAAGTCACAAATCTTGGCTTTATCACTATCACAGACATCTTCATTTACTTTTGTTTAGATATGGTAACTTGGCAGAACTTTAGCTTAATAATACAGTCTCTCATTTACAATAAAAACATTTCTAGACTAGATATTCAGAGCTTAATAATTAGAATCAGTTAAAAAATAAACTTTCAAGAAAGGAATTAAAATACACCCTGAACGAGTAACATAATATTTATTCCCCCTTAGTTAAAGCAAGTCGTGCGTTGCAAGATTGTTACACTCAGTACAGTAGTTCCATGTTGCCTCCAAATTCTATTCTATACCGTACACTCATATAGTATATTGCAATAAACAAGACTTTATGAAGCAGAAGCTGGCTGACTGAATTTCAGGTCTTTGAGGAAACAAAAGCTTATGACACAATTCTCTGACATCCTTGCAGCTCCAGGTATGTACAACTAGACTGTGAACTTCTTTAATTTTTGCAAGAAGTCTCAAAAGCTCCCAGTCTGGTCCAAGCTTCAAAACACACACTTAATTGCACTTGCAATAAGGGCTTTCACTGTATTTTAACGAAAGAAGGCTAAAATTGCCACCTCTCACAATATCTGGCAGACTAATAAGCACTCTGATGTAAGCATCAATACCAGGAAAGCATTCTACCTTCGTAATATCAAACAATTTTTATAGGTCTCTGATAGGACAAGATGTAGCACTCCTGAATGTAAGAAAAAAAAATATTAAAAAATATCTGTATCTTCAGAAGTGATTGAACTGATGTGTATCTAGTACATGAGGTGTGGAATTCTTCAGCAAAGCGCATGCCTATGCCTTTATGAGATGAATTCAGAAATTTAATTTTCTCTGAGTGGTTTGAATGGTTCCAGATGCAACAGATTCTCACTCTGTAGAGAACCTGGTCAGGTAACCTCTCTATATAATATTTTTACTCAATTCTTCAACATATAGTTTGATAAAGCTTGACTTGTTACTGAGGCTACAGAAGAAGAGTCTCCGCCATTGTACCTTGTGACCAGCAGGAAGTATAGTCTTGAAATGCTGTGTTGGATTCTCTGTCTCCTATCTCTTAGCACCTTTTACTGATGCACTCTGTTAAAGTCAAAGATGGCATAATTGTCACTTACCCATAATAATAACGCTCAGATACTTGGGGAAAGCTCTGCAAATTAACACCGTTTGTTCTTTGGAACAAACTTGTTCCATCAATAAGGAAGACAAACAGCCTAGAGGTTTTCAGTAGGGCTTACAACCTGTTCTGTTCCTATACTTAAAAATCCTTTGTTTGCTTTTGCAATCATGCTGATGCCATGACTAGGTAACTACAAAACTGTATAAGGCGACTTTATCGTGGTCCATTATATCATGTCTTTTGAGTATCCCCCGTAGGCATTTAGTTCTTCAGGGATCATGCAGTATCTACCAACACCTCTGATAAGACTACATCTCCTGTCCAAGTTCACCGTTTTTATTTGCTGCCACATCTTCTGATGCCCTTTCAAAGTGTTTGTGATTTAATTAAAAGAGAGAATTCTTCACCTTTCGAAATGAGTGAAGACAAACTTATTTTCATATAGTACTGTAGCACACAGCACAACTATGGTACAGACAGAATATCCAAGCTGCATTCACAGTGCGTTGCATTAATCACTGCACAATATCCTCCAAATCAATGAAGAAATCCCCAAAGCTGAGAGGCTTCCCTTACAACTATCTCAACGTAATTAAAATTCAAACAAAACAAACATAATTAAAAAAAAATAAAAATTCTAAAGCATGTATAAAAATCATTTGCCAGATACGCTGAGCGCTACTAAGTACCTCTTTCAGGTTGGTAAGACGCACACAAGACATGCACAAAAAATCATCAGCGTCAACAAAACAGATCAGTAATAGCAGATACATGAAATTTAATATCCAATTTACATCATGGCTTCTTCCTTTTAACACTTCCAAAAAACCCCAACCAACCAAAGAAAGTCTCCCAGGATGGCCTGATGGCCTGCATTAGGAACCATGCAAACTAAGGCCAGTAACAAACACGGCCAAGTGACTGAGCAATGACTACACTCTCAATTCAGCTTTCCACATTTTCTAAAATGTTGTTTTATCAATGATTTATTTGAACTGTTAATGCCTGCAAGAGTCTGATTCTTAAGATACCATTACTGGTTTCACAGTATTAAAGGACAGTATAGATTTAGGTTTGCATTAATTTTACCTTTCTGTTTTCTAATATAATAGAACATGTAGTATTTCACAGTTGGCAATGTTTCTGCAACATGGCAGCAGTTCACTTATTTCAAGCCTTGTCTCCTCATACAATACAGTTTATGCGATCCATAAAATAAGCCCTCATTTTAATTACAAGATGTGGGGCTATTTCCCACTGACAGATCCTAATTTCCTTTCTAGAACATTGCCTTTTAATTTCTAAATCACTTGTGTATCATTGTAACTAACACGTATTCTGGGAATACAGCCCTGCCTAGATGTTCTAGATCAAAGCAATCTGTTGATAGCAACAAATTTTTTCTAATAGAACAGAAGTAGACTAAGTACTTTGAAAAATCCTAAACATAGCAGAGAAGCACTCATTTAGGCTGCATACAAGACAGATCTCAAACAGATGAAGAATGCAATCATTTTACTAGAAGAGTGTAATTGTAATTCAAGAAGTGCAAACGGACTGCACCACAAAACAATTTGATTCAGCCTGATTTTTCTGCTGAAGCCTGGGAACAGGGAAAGTTCACATTTCTTGTCACACACATCACACACAAAAGGACAAGAGTGTCAGGATGCAAGATTCCAGAGTGCAACATGCTGGCTGGCAAATCACGTTTCTGTGGATATGCAGCAGCAGCACTGAAAAGGGTGTATTACTTAATCTGGAATTTAAAGGGAAGGAAAAAAAAAGAAAAAAAAAGAAAAAAAAAAAAAAAGGACTCTACCTATGCTCCTGTTCATTCAGAACAAAATGAAAAAAAAAGGAAAAAAATTAAAATTATTCCAAAAATAAATAAAAGAGGCCCAAGCCCCTTCTGTTCTATGCAAAGAGAAAAGGGAAAGGCATTTTTTTTTGAGAGAGAAACAAAATTATCAGTGACGGAGTTCACTTAGCACTAAAGGATACCTAAGGCCTCAAACCAGGTCCATGTTTTTACTTAGGTCTATCAAAAAAATCAATTAAATTAATGGAGAATAAAATTAAGCTATACTGCAGTTGTCTATCAAGGGAAACAATGAAAGAATACAGAGCACAATATTAGATTGCAGTAAAATATTGCTGTTACTTCTATAATACATGTATAACTGTTGCATTCCATGAAACTTAGAATGAAAAATTAAATCTCTGGCAAGTCTCAGACATATGAAAAATAAATGGACCATCTGCTAAATCAAAATTCTGATGTGTAATTCAAAATTACCACACACTTCTGTCCAATCTTTAACAACTAGCTTTCTAGTTGTGGAAAATTCTGAGATGAACACAAAGACTGGCCCAAGAAATAAAAGGTGCAAATGTGACCCTACCAGGAAGCCATCTAAAGATTCTGTATTCCTCAGACACTTCCAAATATAATTGCATAAGATGTTGCCTGTATTTCACACTGGAGCTTTCTTGAGTTAAAACCAAATAAAATCCCCGAAAACCTGATCAGACTCGACTTCCACGCAGTAACTTTACATCTCCTTGCAATAATAAGAAATACAGTGCTAATGCTGGACTAAACAATTTGTTCTCACTGATGGAAAACTAACAATAACTTCATTGCAGTTTTGGTATACAGTCCTAAGAAACATGTTTAGAAAGCAAGTCTCTAAAATGCACAAGATTATTATGCAATGAACTAGAATGACAAAAAGCAATAGTTATTTAAGGGTGACATCATTAATTTACCACAACAACAATATTTTATTGAATTTTTTTTTTTATTATTTTGCAAGACGTGGATTGTAATTAAGTGTACTATGGTTTGCAAAAAAACCTTTTTCTCGTATATGCTTTAAATCATAGAAACACCATATTTAAAAATATACCTTTAAAATAATTAATAAAAAATGAATAAAAAATGTAGTTTTAATAGTAATATTTTCAAATTAATAATATGAATATAAAACCTACAGATGTAAACCTTTAGTTATGAAACCAGCTGACTAACTTATCTCAAATAATCTGTGCAGCTGCAGTCAATGCAACTACATTGCGGTCTTACACCAGCAATTTACAAAGGACAGTCATCCATCAGAGGCCTTTTGTAATTTCAGGGAAGTCTCTGAAGGAAGCCTGCCATGTTCAAAACACTCCATCTGAACCGCATGCCTAAAATGATCAAACCCAAGCATATAAAATGATATATTTATTTGATGATTGTCAGGATCTGGCAGTTTCAATGGCTTAAATTTTCTTTCCACAATAACCAACCCATTCAGCACTAACAAAGATAAAATCCCCTTTTAAATAAAATTATTGAACATTAAATCATTAATATAGTTCAAAATATGGACTAAGTGTAGTTAAAACTACATGCTCATACACCACCCAAAACAATGAATAACAGTATGCTTAATCTGAGAATAGGTTCCAAGATCTTGTCTCTTATAATATATACTTGAATTAAGCACCAAACATTTTGTTACTTAAAACTCTGTTCAGCTCATTAATATTTTTTAATTAATTCCTAATATAAACCAGTTTGTTACATACTAAAAACAAGGGCTTTGTCACTATAAATGGCTCTGATGACTCTGGGTGTGGTAAGTGCACATTTCAGCTACCTTACACTATCCATTGGAAAACAAATCTATGAATATTGAAAATACTTAGGCAAAAGAAGAAGAAGAAAACCAGTGTCAATAATATGAAACCACCTAGCTGAAGAAAAGTTGAAATCTATCTGAATATGAGTACACAATACAATGATTCATGACATTCAATTAAAGGTTTTAACTAATCACAACTGAAAAAAATGATAAATTAAAACCTACTGAGTATAATATATAACTTTATATTATATATAATATATATAAGTGTATAACTGATTAACCTTTTAAGAATGCTTCAAAAGTATCACTCCCTATGTACAATAATATAATATTATAATTACACATATTACACTGTATATGTAATACAGATGATATGGAAAGACTGCTACACTTAAGAAAACAAGTTGTTCATCCAACACAATGATTACCTGATCACAGAAAAGGGCATTATTGTTCCTCAAATTGACTTTAGAAAAAAAACCAAAAACTTTGTATTTCAAAGGGTTTGAAGCCCCTTCTTGTATTTTCTGTCCTAAGAAAGGGCCAACTATAAAAGCTTATGCATGCAAAATGAACCCCGCAGTGAACCGATGTGCCAGCTGAATGACTGTACTCAGGGGCATGGCACGTGCATCTGGACAGTGTCCCACCATGCTCTTTCTTACTGATCTATATTATTCACTGCAGGACTCAGCACAACTAGCTGGAAAAACCTGCACGTGGTTTCACTCTTCCTCCCATCTTCTCTATTGCAACATAATTTAATTTGATCTCTCAACATCTTTAAATTTTAATAAGCTTAAAAGCTGTATCATTCTAATAAAAAATTAGCAGCTCCATCATTCTATATTGTCGATGCATTTTGCATAAACTTATTCTGAGGACTGCATACTAAAATTTTCTAGTTTTAAATGCCAAGGAATCACATCTCTAGAAACATTAACATGTACCTTTTTGTAAGTGCATCTTTTTGAAAGATACATTTGTATACAACTGTACTTATGAATTTGGATTTAAAGGATTACTTGATTTCCAATTTACTTCTCTTGGAACGTTTTCTTTCTTTTTTCTTTTAAACTCTACCTGTGTCAAACTTTTTTATACTCTCTAAATTTTGTACTCTGAATTTTACTAATGCCTTATCTTTAACAAAGACCATTCAGATAGTCTTGGGTTTGAAAGGTTTTCAGATTTCCTTGATTTTGAGGTGTTTTTTAGCAGCAGGATACAAAAGACACTCCTTAATCTTTTTAGTACCAGAACAAAACACCTTTTGAGTCAAGATAAAATCACTACATCATGAATGTTAATGTCATATGACTAGAAAAGACCATCCCTTTAGGGAGAAATATTGTGTTAAAGTGGATTATTTTTTTAGTAGCATAATGGAAAGGCATTCCACCTAGTCCCAGAAGAAAAATCAAAATATGCATTTAAATGGAAATATTGTGAAATGAATAGGACAAAAAAACCTCTCAGAACTGTAAAGAACTACACATACACACACAGAGACACATATATATATATATATGTACACACACATAACCACATATATGAAATTTTATTTATACAAATTTTTTTAATATTTAATTCTACACATACGTATTAATGTATATAAATTCAAGTTTTAAAAGCTATAAGCTCTAAGCTTATTTTGCAAATATCAAGATGCAGTCACATTCATTTGTACTAGTTTTGGCCACAGTTTCAAATAATATATACAACTTAGCTCTATGCAAAAAGTTGGGAGTATTCTTTTTTCATTTTCTGCACATTTTGTGCCAGACCATATTCTAAACAGCTTTTACAAAGTGATAATGTTTCACTGACAGTGTTTTGTGTACTTCACATAAAATTAAATCTCAGACAAACCTTGAGAAAAAGAAAACAGAAAGCTAAGCAATACAGCATGTTGCTCTTTTTGACCCACAAACGATTATCAGTTATTTTAGAAGTTATGACAGTTTTCTCAAGTCCTTAAGGAGTCTGACACCATTGGTATAGCTTTTAGCACTGCATTTATGTTTATATTACAATACAATAAAACAGCAGGAATAGTGTTCAAATTACTTGGGTGTTGGATTCTTCATTGAAAATAACAGTACTACCAACCAATAAAAAAATTAGACTTCTTTGAATGTGCTAAGTAATTACTGCTTTCCATACTGCACATGAATTACGGGATGAATTTTGGAAGATGTCATCAACTGCAATGACTACTAGATCTGTCTCTCTAATGGAAGACTGTGTTCATTAACAGTAAACACTAAGCAAATTGAATAACCAGTGGTATGTCAATACACTGTGAAATCAAAGCTATACTAATTATTTATTGTTACAATACTCATGATTTCATCATTAGAGCTAATATTTACTGTTCTTTGTCAGGTATGAACAAAAAGCAGAACGTAAACAACACAACCACTCTCCTTCCTTTTGCTACACAAACCATAGTACCAATAGCACAGTATTTAATTTATCTAACTATATTAGTAATTTTATCATTATTCTTTCGTAATATGTGGATCTACAGCTACATTTTCTTATTCTCTGTCTTCATTTGCTATTCAGTTAATCAACCTTGATTCTGCATAACTGGGATCACTGAAAGCTGCATGGGAAAAGAGTTAACTTTTAAAAGAATCTTGATATTTTGCAGTACTCAATTACAGAAATGCAAGACTGAATTATGTTAATCCTCTCAGTCAACTCTGAAAGCAGCTACACTCAAACATGGGCAAACTTATTCACCATTTTCTATCCAAAAACTTCTATATTTTCAATGGCAGGAGAGAATCTTACCAAGACTGGTAATAGGTGGTAAGTTTGGAGGAGCACTGCAACTATCATCCCTCCTGCAACCCCCAGAGGGACATCAGCTAACAAGATTAATTGTAAATGCATCAAAAATAGAGAAATTTGAGCTGATTTTGTATTCAGTATCATGGTCAATCACACTAGAAATCAATGCTCAGCAGGTAAAATAGTAATAATAAAAATCTGTTTTCCATAGATATTTCTTACTACTCTGCCTAAAAGATTTTTTGCAAGTGTCCTGTTAGAAAGATTAAATAGGTGCTTAAGAAAATTCTTTGAAGATAGCAGATACTGCAATTATCCCCAATGCATAAGAAAACAAACCCCAAAAGACTATTACTAAGTATAAAACTAGACATAGTTAGACACCATGGGGAATACTGTAACCACTATATGCACTTTGGAAAATAAAATATAAAAAAAGGTATTAATCCATTCTAAAAGAGTTCAGCAAACTAAGTCAAATTAAAAGTGATGGGCCCACCACGTTTAAATTATGTTCACTTCTAAGTTTAACCAGAAAATCTATTTCAAAGCAAACGCTCCAACTCCTAATGTCTTGCTTTGCATGAAGTGTACATGCCTGGAACAATGACAGCTAAGAAATACTTTCCAAATTCTGCTGAGACTTTGAAACTCAGTCTGAATTCTACTTTAAGGGAAACCTATACAAATTGCAACATAGGCAACTGCTCACTGATATGACTGAATGTTGTTTCTTTTTCTTTCTTTTTTTTTTCTTTTAATCTCTGTTTGATGCAGCCTTCTCTCTTTTTGCATAGAAATGAAACAAAAGTACTTCAAGAAAACCAAGCTTCAACAACGTATAGGCATAAGATGTCCCTGCTTTTGTCTTAGTTTGACCTGTATTGTTAATGCCTTTCAATGGCATACATTTTTATTTCTAATAAATATAATTTACAATTTTAAATAAATAATACACTTCACAATTTCTTGTGATTATGGAAAAGGTGCTTACTTCACAAAACTACACAGCAGAACGCCCACTTCTTTTACTGCTTTTACAAAAGTTTTTAGATATTCCAGGTCAGAAAGGGACCATTCTTCAATCTTATCAACTGTAATGATAGAGACCACAAAATATTTGGCAATTTCCGCATTGAGTCCAATAGCCAAAGATCAGGCTGTAAGACAGTTGCAAACACTAGATACCATTCTCTGTATCACTCTGCTTTATGTGTTAGCTGACAGCTTAATGGCATTATCTGTCTATTACAATGCAGTATTTTTAAGGTACCAAATTCCCATCATAAAGACTTCTTACTCTGAGCAATTTACTAAAGAAATCATCAGAAATAGGCAGTGCCCTCTACTGAACTTACAGATTTACAGAAACTATAGTTAAGTCCCCAAAAAGCCCCCAGAAAGAGTTCTCACAAGCATCTAACAAAATGGTGGAGGTTTTTTTAGGGTACCTCAGCACACCTGTTATTCAGACATTTGGAAAGGGTTTACCTTTGTCTCCTGTCTTTGCTATCTGGCTTTAACCAACAAGATCTGACTCCTCTATGAACTGACCTGCCAGTTAAAGGCTCCCCATGACTCCTGATACAAGAGCACCCGGAGTCCTACTTTAAGGACAGTGGCAAGCTTGGCCAGGGATTAACATCCCCAGCCTCTCTGGGAACCACTAGCACTGCTCCTTCCAGGAGAGCTGGGAACAGAGTTCTTTGTCTCTTCCAGCAGTCTTGATAAGCACACGAAGGAATCCCCTCTTCCTTTTGATTAACAGTAGACAGGTTCTTAGCTTCACGTACGGTTTGTGCCTGATCCACTGCTTTCCAGTCTAATAACAAATGCATACTCTGCTATAACTGATGTTACATAATCGGCGGCATCATCAGCTTATGTAATGGTAGTACAATCTGCTATTAGTAACAAACTGAAAAAAGTTGCAATGTAAACACTTAAGACTAAATGCAAAAGGAATTTTAATATGTACAATTCATTACTGCACTTCTGCCATCCACCCCCCAGCAGGCAACCTCAGCTATTTACAAACAACGTTACCTTAAAACACTTCTCTAAAATACAGAACTGCATTTCTAAGCAATCTCAGCTTGTTTCATATTAGGGGCAAGAACACAAATAAAGCTAATAGGCAAAAGTCTAACTTACCCTAAAACCAGGTAAAGCTGTAAGTGGAAAGCCTTCAGGAAATGCCAATACATGCAAGCAACACTGCCCCAACCTGGGTTGACAAGACTACACTTTAGGGGATAATTAGAAGTTTATTACTCTAAGGTAGAGAGAATTTGAGTAGAAGAAAGAAAGGGCAGCTTGAGGATCTGCCTTGAGGAAGAAATGTGAAAGAAGGAGATTGGAAGGAACAGAAAGGAAAGGCAGATGATAACGTGTCAAAGAAATCGCAAATTAGCAATGTCTTAGAGAATAAGAATAAAATACAGCTTGCTGGTGTGATACCACGATTAAATGCAGGTGAATACTTAGCACTGATGAAAGAAAGGAGAGGAATTTCAGAGTAAAAATAGAAAAAAGTGTGCAGAAAAATAATACCAAGAAAATGTGTAGGCCAGAAAACATTGGAAAAAAAATAAATCAGGAACCCTACCAGAGAAACAGCTGTCAACTAAATTGATCCTGAATCTATTCCAAAGGCAACGAAGAACAGGTGATGTAGGGTCAAGTTATTGAGCAAGAAGGGAGGAAAGGTTAAAGTATACCTTTTACCCTTCTTCTTCCAAATTCCAATATCCTCCAAAGCATGGTGTTTGTTTTTTTAACTCCAACATTTATCTTTGTTCTTCCATTCCCATCCTAGCCATGAGTAAACATTAAAAAAAAAAAATTCGAAGAAAATGCAATAAATGTAAAAATAAGTTAAACATTTGATCACTGTTCATCTGGTCACCTCTTTTCTCCTTTTTTTAAGTGAGATTTAAAAAAATGCAAAACACTAGTTGAGACTCACAATACAATCTTAACAGTATTTTGTGGAAGGGTATTGTTACTGTATGTGTTGCTTTGGTATGAAACTGATAGCAAGAAATAGAAAATCACTTAGGCAGAGGACCAAAGATCCCTTTGGTACCTTCTCTGCTTAAAGCCAACAACACTTTCTTTACCATCCAGGTTCCACATCTTTAAAAATGTGTATCAAACCAAGCTGAACTGTAAATTCTCTGTTGACAGTAGGTAACTGCATCACAGAGAAAAGAATGCATGCCCTCCTTTACTATTCCTCCTCACTTACCCCTCAACTGCAGGCAGATTGTTACGGTATTCTCTGAGATTAAAAACAAACTGATTATTTAAATTTAGAAGACAATATTGCCTGAATCAGAATTTCCCAAATTGTTTGTTGCCTAAACTAAAATAGCATCTCCAGAATGCTTTATTGTTGAAAGGTATATGCATTAATTTTATACTGTGGCTTCTCAGTTATACTTATATATATATGTGTCTTCTCTAATCAAAGTGTTACAATTATTTACTATGGGTTTTTGGGTTTTTTTACGCAGAAACTAAAGTTTCAGATGACTGAGACATCTAAAATTGCAAATATGTACTTATGACCTGTGCCCTTGGCATAAGTGACTGTGGACTGTAGTAACAAGATAAGAGAAAAAGGAAAACAGCTTTTTATTAAGAGCAGAAGTATTTTGTTCACCAAAGAATCTACCAGCCAAGGAACAGCTTCTGAGTCTCGTCCAACACAAACTGATTGTGTGACACAAAAAGACAGTTGGTTTTTTTAAAAAAAAAAAAAAAAATTAAATCAGCCAGATAGGAACAAGGACATTGGAAATGTTTATAGCCACTGGAAGTTCAGGGTCGTTCACATTCATTAAGGTTTCAGTCCCCTTTGAGTTCTCAGAGCAGACATTTGCAAAACGGGCTGCCCACTATTAAGCTTTCTTACCCATTACAAAGAAGAAAGTAAGCCTAGCCTTCCCACAAATACGTTTGTCTCATATAACAGAAGCAAATTATTTTTGTCAGGCTTTCAACCTGAATTGCTACCGTTTTATTGACAGATATCTGGTTTTAAACTGAGAAGTCTTCATAGTCTTGATGTTTTAAACCAGTGTCTCCTGTTCACACTGCATATTACATTATCATACAGTTGCACTATGATTGTATGCTTGGGACGAAGAGGTCAAGGATCCCAAACCCATTTTCTTTTGAAGTACTAAACATGAGACTGCAAGTGTGGTCTCAGTCAGGAGTTGTTAACAAGATACAATTAACAAATTAGGCTGAACATACTTCAGATGTTTTAGATGTACATAAAAACAGTACAACATCCTGTCAAACTACTGCCAACTACTGAAACATACCAAGTGACCAAAGGATGAGCTCTACACTTTACTGAAATAAGAAGTTAAGCATTAGAGATGACCCTTGCCTAATAAAGACATAGTTGCATAATTAAAGAAGTGAAAACTTTCATTCTAATTAAGTATATGGACAGAGCATCTTCTGAACAAGGAAGAAACAACAAAAGGCTTGGGGAGAAAACTAAACCTAGATGGATTCTGTGTGGTGTCAGTTCAAAGGGGAAACTGTAAATGATAATACTTTCCACCCGGAAGGAATCAAGACAACTTAAAACTTAATGATCAAATTTGAGAAAAACTGCTATACAGGAAGGTCTCGGTTCCTCAATTGAACTTTCTAAATATACTTTTTAAAAAATCAACTAAAACCATAATGTATGTATAAAAAAACCTGAAAACCTAATTGCCACCTTACCAGAAAACTAAGTTAGCTGAGTAAAAGAATGGGAAGCAGGGTGAGAAAAAACTTTTGTATGTAAGCTTACCACAAATCACTTAAACATAGTTTACTCCTCATTTCTTTAGTTAAGGTATTTTACAAACAGGTTGCAATTGTGATATCCTTCTAGTGTATCAAAATACATGTTCACAGGTTGCTAAGTGGAACGGGGACATAATTCTGACAGGCTTCTGAAGTGATGGAAAGGAAACTTCCCAGGAACTAAGTGGAGCTGAATAACACTTGCTATAAACCAGCATGCCAGACTGAAAACAAGCATGGAAGCAAGGATCCTCCTTGCTTTTGAATTTATTATAGATTTAGGTATTTTTATTTATTTTTTTTTTAACATGATATGTTGCCTTCATCAAAATACATTAAGTCTAATACCTGGAAGACTACTTATGTTTTTGCAAATTGACTTAATGCTTAAGTTTAAAGTAGGTTAACTACTGATACATAAAAGAGAAATATAGCAGGCTAATGTGAAAGTCTACTAACATACAGTACACGACACTATCTACATCACTGTCTAATACACACACTGGAGAAAGCTATGCACATCTTTGAAAATACTGTACTGTTTTGCATTTGTACTGCAGCAATGGCCACGGAAAGAGTCGCTCATATTCTATAATGCACTATATGCATGTTACATAATAAGGCAAACCCTCTCTTTAGTTTGTATTTCTCAGGAATTTTCTGGCAGCCAAAATTCTGACAGCATGGCAAAATAATATACTGAGAATATGAATATTCCAAGGTTGGAATGACACTGATATAACTGTTATCAGGAGCAGCTGATAATAACACAGAACTAAGAATACCTACCAATTGATGGAACAGCAACTCTAAGGTAAAAGAACAATCAAACCAACCAAACAAAAATTCCCAATGAAACCTCCAGTCATCCCATGAATACAAAAATCTAGCCCATGAAACCTGTTTCCTACCTATGAAATAGCAGCAGACTGCCAGCTAGATGCTGTTGTCCCTCATTTCATCTTGCAAAAGTTGCTACTGCAAAGGAGACTCTAGGTTCCCAGCTTTCTTCATGTGCCCAGACAAAACTGTGCATGTGTGTGCACAACTGGTTTAGATCTTTTTATCTTCATGTGTTGGGTCTGGCTGAGATGGAGTTACTTTTCCCCATAGCAGCCTTCATAGCGCTATGCTTTGTATTGGTAGCTAGAAAGGTGGCGACAAGAGGAGTGATAACACACAGTGAATGTATCACTAACATTCCCCCCTCACCACTAGGCTAGGGACAGGCGGGCAAGATCTTGGACAGCCAGCACAGCTGACCCAGTCGAACCAACGGGATATTCCATACCATATGATGTCTGCTCAGATATAAAAGCTAAGAAAGAGGAGCAGGAAGGGGAGCATTCAATATTTATGACATCTCTCTTGCAGAGCAACTGCTACGCATGTAGCCCGGCTTCCCAGGAAGTGGCAGGACATTGGCTACTGATGGGAAGTAGAGAATAACATCTTTTGTTTTCCTTTGCTTCCACATGTGATTTTTGCTTTTGCTTTATTAACATGCCTTCATCTTGACACACAAGGGTTGGATTTTTTTAATCTTATTTTCTTTCCCCCTAGCCCTGCTGAGGAGGGGAGCGATAGAGTGGCTTGGTAGGCACGTGGTGTCCAGCCAAGGTCAAACCACCACACTTCAAAATTTTGGAAAAAATTAACTTTGCAGGATCAAGAAATAAAAAATTAGGAAACATCACACACCCATACAAACTTTTTGTTTAGTTTCCTTCCAGTGGGTTTCATGATATAATATAGTATGATTACAATCTGCTTTTCCAGCTTATTTGAAGTACAAGATAATACAAAGGAGATTACCATTTTCAAGTTCTCAGCTGCCTGAATTTGCAACTAATACAATAAATTTAATTTTATATATATTCACATAGTTTTCTAGAGCAAATACCTTTTCAAAAGGTGGCGATAGTCACCATATCACATCAGATTGGAAGCTCTGAAAAGACAGCATCAACCCATCAAAGCAATTTAAACAGGCATGGGGAGAAGTAGAAATTTTTCTTTTTTTCCAACTGATGATTTCAAAAAAGCACTCTGCTCTCCTCTCTTTGTGCAGTTACACACAACAGTATCAATAAAATTAAAAGAATTTTTTTCAAGGGTTTATTAGATAAATGATTTATCACTTTCTTAGGGAATGAAACTGTATTTTCAGGTTAGAAGATAAGCATTAAGAAAAAGCCACTAAGTATTGAAAATTGCAAAATTAGGCATTATGTAACTTAACTCCCAAAGTCATGCTGCTCCACCAAAGTTAGTTGACGCAATGGCATCTTTCCATTTTGAGAAACAGGGTACTTGATGTCAAAATATTAAAACCATCTCGTAACTAATAGCAGAGACTGAGTATTAAAAAGAAGATCTAAGTCTCAGGGTAAATCTTCCTTTGAAAGCATTTATTGATCTTCCCTTCACAGCACTGTTCACCATTTCTGTAAAGCAATACTTCTGAAAATGGTGATGTAAGCAATGAATAAGTCACAATGACAAGTGGGTAATAAATAATGACTGACAGACTTTCCCTAAGACACAGGAATGTTCTCCAAATGATAAGGATAATCCTAAAGGTGGCAAAAA
The DNA here is from genome assembly GCF_023634085.1 of Falco cherrug. NCBI lineage: Eukaryota > Metazoa > Chordata > Aves > Falconiformes > Falconidae > Falco > Falco cherrug. Next base: position 56,886,791 of record NC_073703.1, on the reverse strand, counting down.
GGGTTATTGTAGCACAAAACCCATCAAAATTACCGGAAAACTGTAGAGGTCTAAAGAAAGTTAAGGAATGTGAAAGAAAAAAGAATTATTGGACTTTATAAAACACAACTGCAGCAGAATAAAACACATCTACATGAACAGGAAAGACTTAATAAATTAATCCCAGCAATTATAAACAACAGTTATCTAGCTCTGTAAAATCACAAACCTTACAACTTAAACTCAAGTTCTACAAAATACTATATATTTATACAGATTAATCCTTTTCTTTGTCCTAGTACATTGGCCAGGGAACACAGAAGCTGAAGAAAACCAAGAAGACAAAGCTTATGCCAGGTAGTCTAATGCACCTACTTGGATGATATATTCTGTAATAATCTGTGCCTTCCTGAAATACAATGGTATCACTGGTTTTTATATCAAAATACATGACCCCAAAAAAGGCCAAAACCCATCAAATATTGTATGCAGTACAACTTACCAGGTCACACTGTGTAAGCAGAACAACACAAGGAGAAAAAAAAAAAAATAGGGGGTGGGGTGGGAGTGTGGATAACACAAGACAGCAAAACAAGATGCCTAAGGAATGTAGAACAAACAGGTCCATAAGAAAATACTTCAAAGGAAGAGTGCTCATTTGGTTTTAGTCCCTAACTCCTCAGTATCTACTGACATTTCACAGTTGTTTTATGAATATTATCTATACTTCCTACAGTTATAAAAACAGACAGGCCATCAAGTAACCAAGTAAATCCTAAATACTATTTTTTTCTTTAAAAATATTATGCCATCTCTCATGTGATCAAGTTCCACAGAAAGAAAGAACATCTTAATAGTAGAATTTTAAAAAGTCTTTACAAATATATCCTAAAAAAAGAGGTCTTAAAACTTAAATTTAATCATAAAGACTCCCTTGGGGTCATAAACATTACCAGTGTGAAAAGTCAGTATTTCTTTTGCTATGCCAAATAACGTTCCATTTTAGATTGCTGTATTTATTTTTCTTCTTATAATTAGTGCTATAGCATAGGCAGCTGTTAACCAAGTAAACTGGAATAGATATTTATTATTTTCTATACAAAAGACATTCCCAACATTGTCTACACATCTTTTGGTATTTCAAGTCAAAGAAATACTGAAAATTAAAATTAAGATGACCTTCAGAAATACCCTTAACTACCCCCTGCACTAACTCAGATTTTATGAAAAGATATTTGAAAATTATTCAGTGATCACTCTTAAACAAGTTATTTGAAAACAAGTATTTTCAACTACAAATTTACCTTAAACATATATTCTCCTTCACTAAATACTTCAGGCAGGGATCATGTAATCCAAATAGACGAAAAGAAGTGTGGTATTTTGGGGGGAGATAATGATTGTAGGATGGGGTACATTCATCACTGACATATTAACTAAAAAAAGAAAAGTATGTGGACTAAACGGGACGTTTCCTATAAGCATTTGCAGTGGCTGCTCTGTCACTTCTTTGCCCAGTCTTGGTAAATTATACCAGCTCACAGTAGACAGAAAAGCTGTAATTCATCGTAATGTAATCAACATTTATCACTATTCTAATAAAGTTGAATCTTAATTTGCTAGTTTCATTGCAAGAAAATACATCTTATTCATTTCTCCAAATAGCATCTTAACTATCTCAAACGTTGCAGTTTAAAATTAAATCCTTCTCTCATTGCCAACCAGATCACACCTATAACAATTTATTCATTAAAATATTATTTTAATTAAGAATTCATTTTCTAAGCCAAATTCCCACTGATCTGAATGACAGATTTGTCTAAAGACAGTGAACTATGATGAAGTTCCATTGAAAACACTAAAATCATATCTAAAGTAGCTATTTACTTTAAAGTAGAAATTTATATCGCTTCCTTTTTCTAATACCTAATTTCTATCCTTTCTTCATGAAGTAAGCTTTCAAGATCACTTTAAAAATTAAACAATCCATGGTTTGGCCATATTACAGAATTAATACTTCTTTTACCATAGAAAACCCACATGCATGAAGAAGCTCACTAACAAAAATGAAACAAAAAATCCCCTGATATCCAAGATTAACAATTATGCAATCAATGCAAAAATTAAGCTTGAGTCAGAGTTTCAGTTAAATTTAGAGTGAAGTAAAGTAATTATGACCAAATTTAACATTACTTTTTTGCCAGTAGAGTAATGGTTGCTTTACTCAAAAAACATGGGTCACCTTTTTAACTTCTGCAATCATTTTATGTTAATGGATAGTAAATATGGGGTATTTTGTGGATTACCCAGTGCACATTATGCCATAATAGTTGCTTCCTCCAGCAACATTTCAGTATACAAAACCTCATGGTAAAAAGTAAAGACAACATATGACTAGAGACTACCCATAAAACAGGCAGACAAAAAACCAAAGCTTTTACACACTACAATCCTGAAGCATCTCACCTCTTAACTTAATTTTAAATTAGTCTTCATGATCATTTATTACCAGATCTCAAATACTGCAAGAAGTGGTTTGTGATGTACTATTTACTTCACCAAAATTCTTATCACTTGTTACACAGAAAAAATGGTCTTCAGAAGCAGAAAGCTAGTGCGTTTATCTACCCACTCTTCCAAATGAACTAAGGCATGTGGGCAGTCATGTGTTTTACACAAATCATTAGAGATACAGGAATGTTTTGAATAGCCATCAATGGTTACATCATTAACTATAATTTACTGCAATGACTTATGATTTTCATTTCATAGAAGTGCATTAAGAGTGTGTTCTACACATACATTAACACTCCCCATCATAAAATAAAGCCATTTAACTTTTCACAGAGTGACTTTTACGATGCTGTTACAGAAGAAACTAATTGGAGTTAAAGCATTTATTTTCTAAAAGGTCATGCTTTTTTATTGTAGTTTATAATATTTAAATGGCAGCATATGAGTGTGAATGTACGTATGCGAATGCAGGGAACAATACTGTAACCCATCCGACAAGTTCTGCAGAAAACACAGAACAAAAAGTTATTTGCATATCAAGCTATAATGAGGTAAAAGATAAATCTAAATTGTAAACGAGTTTTGGAGACAAATCAATGCTAATGAACAACAATTACTTCAGTCACTGTGTGAATTAAAACAACATCATTAATAAAGCTTAGGTGTTCTGCTGATGAGTATGTCTTTAGTCACCAGCAGATCATACAAGACTTAGTTTAGGAGAAGCAACAAGCACAAACGAACTAAGTTTTAAATCACTTTGTTTTGAAGCTCCACTTCAATCAAAAACTTCAGGAAAGCCTACACAACTCAGAAAATCCCATCCAGTTTTAACGACTGCCCTGAATGCCTGATAAAATCTCAGATTTTCACTAGATAATGACAAGAGAGCTTATAAACCTAAAAGATGACTCAGAACAGTCTCTTTTGTTCCCTTTCGTGCATATAAAATAGTCAGTGAAAAAGCAAAATGTTTCCTTAAGAAATAAAGGGCTTTTGTTTGAGCTAAAAATAAGTCTACGCATGCTGTTCTTTACCTTGAATGCTCAAAACCAGCTGCAGGTAGTAACCATGTATGGAGAAACTACAGAGGGCACTGTTGTATCAGTTTTCAGGAGTTACAACGGTGACAGGGCCCGAGAACAGAGAAGGCTGTCAGGAAAATAAATAACTAAAGAATCCGGAGTTAGAAGAGCATGCAAATGCACTAAACCTAAAACAATAATAAGGCAAAAAGACTCAAGCTGTATTTCTGAAGGAAAATGGAGTGAAAAAAAAGTTCACATAACAGACTGTCAGGCTGATAGGAATACTGCAGGGCACTCGTTTGGCATTTTCCTTTGTAGTACTTTCCATGGAAAAGGTAACTAATCATAGCGCCGCCTTATCCTTTGCAAACAGGAACCTATTACTGGAATCCCACTCATAATCAATATGAAAATGAGTGATGACTGTTATGCAATTCTTTCACAGGCAGAATTTATCAACAGAAAGAGTATCTCCATACCGTACCGTCCTTTTACAGTCTAAAAAGGCCAGTTCCGTTTTATTCCTTTTCATAAAGAGAGTTACAAATCAATCATTTCTGTTTTGAAAATGATAACGTTGGTGCAATATAAACCAAATGAAATCCCAGCCTTTGGAGAAGAATTAAATTTAAACAGACTGATCAGAAACAGTAAAGCGTCCAGCTGAAAACAATGTAACCATGCAACTGCTGTATGTATGCCATGCATATCAAAGCGGGGGGCGGGGGTTAAATAAGTCAGCTTAAATAACTTAGTAATTGTATAAGAAAGCAAAATGATTTTTACACAAAGAATGAGCTTCAGAGATAAAAATATTTCTGAAGACAGATTTGATAAATGTTTTACTGTTCATTTATATGAAAGCTCACCTGTCCTTGATTGTATTTTATTAGAACTAACCCCAATTACATTTCATTAAACACTAATCAATATTAAAACATAGATTACTGCTGCCTAATGAGAAATGTAAATAATACAAAGCTGCCAGTTACCTCAGCACAGAATAAGATAATTCATTTTTTATATTTCTCATTTTTATCCTTAAAAAGCTTGATGAAGATGCCAAGAAAGATACCAAAGTACAGAAATAAGACACGGATAGTACCATCCATTTAAATGGAAGCATAGAGAAGAAAGGTGTTGCTCTTTTTCAACTATGTGGTGACAAAACCCACAAGCAGCATGTTTTACAGTACTACAACAAAAAACAGCACTGTTATGAACACTGATTCAGATTTGTATTTAAAAATGAAAGGCTACGCGGAAGGTCTTTTCAAATTAAGTCAGGCAGTAACTTCATAATAAACCAGAGAATAAATAGGTTAACAGAGAAGATGCCCAAGCAAACAAAACGTACCAGAAAATTGTCTACACCTATATGAATGCATGAACAAAACAAAATCAAAACCACTGACAGTGCCTGTGGATACTCGCTCACATCCATATGCATAAGAACTGTGATGGTAACTGTGGTGGAACTGTGTCTCTAAGCATGCAAAGACAGAGGTACTACATGAAAGGAAACTGCCACAGAAAATAAAAATCCTCTTTTTTTTTTTTTTTTCTTTAAAATCACAAAACCAGACAACACAAATACACCAAGCAGGACCCCGGTTCCTTTACAAGCCACTGAGACCGGGAATTCCTTCTAAGTGATTCTCAGTGATTAAGTAATTCTTTCAAGCCACTTGTTAATAGAAGATAAATAAAACCAAAAACTAATGTGCACGTCAGGAATAGGTTTCATCCAGGTTTTACCACCTTTGGCTTCCAAACTGGTCCTGTATGTGCAATGTTAAGCGGAAAAGTTCACTAAATTTCAAATGCATATATATTCTGTCTTTAGCCTAATTCTGTTCCTACATCAGAATTATTTTAAAATTGCTGAACATACTACCAGTCTAGTAATATGTTAGCTCTTGTTTTTCATCAGCATTGTTTCTAGCAGTCTAGTTTTGCTAAAATAAAGCTTTATCTTATTTTATGGTATCCAGGTATTAATAAAATTTCACTAGCATTCCTTTTATCCTCCTTCTGATGTTTATATGATTGTAGGCAGGCAGGTTGCATGCATGTAAACAAAATGAACAGTTTGTTAGATGCACAGTATTAATAAAATAAATGTATATTAACCTACTAAATATACACTACAACACTAGGCTAAAACAGGTGAAGTTCTCAAGATACATGTTTGTTCTATGTAAAACCTAACTGCATTTTAACTCAGAAATGTTATAGTTCATTCCTACAGATATGCAATCGGATCCAAATGGGACTGTTACTGAGGCTGTTGAGTCTATGCACGTCACTTAAATAGAATTGAAACCATGAAAAAAGTTTTGATAACATTTACAAAATTGACTTAAACATCTTAATGTATTTTTCCATTTAACTACAATACTGAATGCCAAAATGTTAATAGATAACTCTCTAAATATTCAAGATATTTAACAAGATACTTGAGGTTCCTTTCTCCCCATGCAACACAGCACATTAAAACTAATTTTACTATCGTAATTTATTCAAAGCTTGATTATGAGCAAAAGCTGCAAGAAGAAATACAGCATTGTTGATTCATACACAAGCATTTCACTTAACTACATTGGATAATAGCAGTGCTCCTAAAGGAGTATAAAAGCAAAGTGATTAGAAGTCATTACTGTTAATTAGCATTCACTTTACATTGATAGGGATGAACCTTTTCTGTGCTGAACAAATGGAAAGCTTTTATCTGAAAGTCTGCCAAACCTGGTCAAGGTAGGCATTGAAAGAGTGTCAGTGACCAGTAAGTTGAATTCAAAACAACAATAACAAAAAAGCAAAACAAAATCTAAGGATGTATCATCATCCAATTAGTGAAATTCAGTTTTTAAACAGGAAAAGGTTTGAAGGGAATGAGTAAAACTGGAAACTCATACTTCACATTCTGCAATCTCACTGATAAAAGGAGGAAATGTGTGTTTATCAAACTTGCTGCGAGTGCACAGTTCATTTGGCGTCCTGTAAACAATGCCTGGCTGCCCATTTCCAAATGCATGTGAGAATCTTGCAACCCAGAACATCATATTCAGCAGGCAAGGTCACAGTAGAGATGCCCTGGAAATGGGAAATTAGGAAAACTTGGCAATCAGAGGTTTAAAGCTGACCAGAACAAGCCCTCGGGCTTGCTTACCATCTTATACCACCAGCCTGACTGTCTCTGCTTTTTCAATATTAACACAACAAGACTGAGAGTGAGTAAAAACAACTCCATGCACCTAACAGGGAGAAATACAGTGACTTTTTTGTTTACATAAAGCTCAACATTTCTCACGGTAAGAAACTATCTCAAAGACGTTGCTCAAGATCCCCTTCTGCAAAAAAAAAAAAAAATTGACCCTTCCTGAACAGTTCAGATGAGACATGGAGAATGACAGGCATCCTGTTGATTAAAAAAATGTCCTTGTTCCCACCTCATTTTAAAATTCAATCTAAAAAAAAAACCCAAACAAAACAAACAACAAAAAAACCCCAACCCTGTTTTGTGAATAGAAATAAATAAATAATTGTATTTTACATTGCTTAAAGCACTGCCAACTATGCAATTACTTATTACTCTCTTCCCTTAATCCACACTGTTATTCACTGCTGATGGCAACGGTCAACCCCTTACTGGAGGAAGCTAATGGTCATTCCCTAGCTGGAGAAAGCTAAGGAGCTCTACTCCAGGATTAGTTAAAAGAAAAAATAACAAGTAAAAAAAAAATAACTGTTGAACGTTATGAGTTCAAAGGGACAATGCATATTCTCACAGATAACATCTACTCATTGTAAAAGATAGAGGAACCTGGTTTATACCACATGAAAAACCACAGCAAATATTTGGTCTCCAAAAAAAAAAAAAAAAGATCATATTTTATGAAGAAACATGGTTATTTATTTCTTGTCAGTGCAGTAACCATTTCATACAATTTCTAAAAGTTCACGTTTAACTTTCCTGTCTAAAGGCAAAAAGAAATGTGCTAAGAGATATGGTCTCCAAATGTTCACCTAATCAACATGAGCAGAAGAGGGCCCAAAATATAAATTCCGTGGTTTTTTATCTACCACTGCTCCCCCTAACTGGGCACTTGAAGATTATTCAGGATGTTTTTTCAATACTGATGTTATAATTTCCCTTACTGTACATAAATTCTATGTTTCAAATGCTGAATTATATATAAAGTTAACCTATCAAAATATCAAGGGCACAGTATTCTTCATTTGCAATAATCTTAAAATATAGGGAGAAAAATTAAGGAAGAGTGATTATTCTGGAAATTTGGCCGAAAGACAAATACCTCCTCCTATAATTTAATCTTTTTCAAAAGTGTTGAAAAATATACCCTTGAGGAATTTGTCTATACATCTACAAATAAATCATAATGGGAAAAATATCAGATTTTCTTCAACTGGAAACATGTGAAATGATAACTAGAACAGAACTGTTCTGCACACTTCTGAACTCTATGAATCCTAATCAGTGAGAGGGGGAAGCTACCTACTTTGTCTGAACCTACTAACTGCAAAATTAGTTTGGTGAACAGGATGCTGAGGTCCTCAGATTACAGATTCTTAAAGTCAATCAGGATTCCCTAACAATATTTAGATCTTTAAGACTCCTAAGAAAATCTGCAAACCTTATCTGCATGAGTTAAGAGTACATTATTAGTCTTTATTCACGTCAATACTGCCACTGAAGTCACGAGGACTACCAAGAGCTGATTAAAATGGATATATAAAAGCCAAAAGACTACTTCTAAATACTTTATTGTTATGCATTTAATAACAATGAAGAAGTGAAGCAACGCCTGCAGTAGAATACCAAGTTACATTTATTAATGTGTTTTTCCTGATGGGAGCATCTAAATGTTTGGCTGTACAAAAGCCACAGAAAATCAGTCATCAGACTGAGTCCAAGAACTCTTTTTACTCACTGGCCACAGCAGCTAAATTCTGGAGAAGGATGAAAGACTGTTTCCTTAGCATGGAAGACTATTAGCAATAACAAGGAAGCGAAAGCTTCATCTTCTGTGGGGGAATTAAACCCTATCCAAAGGCCACAGAATAACCTTGTATTTCATTCATTCACCTTAAACTCCAAAGAACTGTTTCATGAAGTGCTCAAAGTCTTAGGGAGTTTATATGAATAATGATAGGACTGAAGTTACCTCTATTCCACCTGAACCTGCACAGCATCTGAGACAAAATATCATCTTAAATAACATCTAAAACTACACAGCTATTGCAATTTTAACTCTCAGACAAGAATACTTCCTGTCTTCAGTAAACATCAGTCCGGGTTCACTTTAAAAATCATGATTCTGTGCTTTAAAAATAACTATAAAATATGGGTTGTATTAATAAGTTCTTCATTGCTGTAACTAAAAACCATGTTACTCATTCCTACTGACTGAGTTATAAGATCAGTGTTCCAGAATATGACAATATTTTAGAAAATAATTTTTCTTTCTTTCTCCTTCCACATTACTGATAAAATGAAACAGTGCCACAAGCAAAGGCTATTATTCAAATGTTTCATACATGCAATATATCCAACATCAATTCTTATTTTTCAGCTGACGATCAATAGATTATATCATAATTAATAATCCTTCAGTCCTGAGATCCAATATATTAATTTATTTCAAGTGTACTCTGTTTTTTTGTAAGCTTGCAGGTTCTGAAGCCACAAAGTGCACCACAATAAGAACTCTGACAGAAATAACATGTTAAAGCTGAAAATGCACTGAAAATCAACTTCCATGCTTTATAATAAACACGGCCAGATATATTACAAAGAAACTGTAAATATAATCAATTTTTAAATACTAATTTCGAAAAACTCAAGTCATGAAAAATGTTATTGAAAAAGATGAAAAAACAGCTAGAAGAAAAAATGTTTTTATCAAGTTCAGGAATTCTACAAATTACTCCAGCAGTGGAAACTTACCCAATAAAGGCAAAGCCTTCCCAGAGCAGAGGAGATAAGGCAAGAAACTTGGAAGAGGACAGAACTATCTACTGGAACCCAGAACTGAAACAAATTATCTTAAACTGAACTGGAATCTGCTACAACTTCTGCCCTAAACAAAAGTTTAGCCATAGTCCCATAAGACACAGAAAACAATCCAAGATTCAAGTCATCTGACACTACTTCTGCATGTGCTCGCATAAAACATCAATGTATTATTTGGACAAGAGCACAATTACATTGAAAAGGGGAGAAAGCGGCTAAATATGCCTATATTGAGAAGTAAGTTTCATAAAAACACTTCCATGCTAAAGTCTTTCCAACCACTAACAGGAAAGAAACACAGTTTTCCCACATATTTACTGGTTTAAAAGACAGTGCCACGATAAAACCCTGAAGGAAATTCAGATATCTAAGAAACCCTAGTGTTTACATGCTTTGCTGGAAAAATCTCCAGTACATAAAGCAACACACATGGACAAACAAGGGTATTGGTAATCCCTATTCAGTAACATGGAATGTAGATTAAATTATTCCTTAGATGTCAGTGTCTCACAAAGTAAATATCCTACTATCTGGTGAGGACTGCATAGTAAGATACATTGAGACATCATATATTTCACAATATATATTGAATACAGAATCTAAAACGGGGCGTTAGGCAACTAAAAAATAAATATAAACTTCCTTCATACCTAGCAATCATCTGGGTTTGTGATGATAAAATTAGCAGGTTTAAAGTTATCGGCAGTCAATATCACTTTGAGTCCCACGAACTAGAACAGGACTGTCGTCCTGGGTTTCTCAGCACTGCAGGGGAATATTTAACTTTTTAGAAATCTTGCTCTTGTAACATTGATTTTAAAACATCAAACACTTTTGAATTCATACTAGTTTTTCAAATATGTTTTGTTTAAATTTTTTATAAAGTACTTTCAATACAAGCATTCTTTACAAATGGAAAGAGAGGCACACTATGTGATTTTGATCTAGACACACCTTTCCTGTATTCTCACGCCTAAACCATTTGACAGAAAAATGGAGCTATGTTAGTTTGACCAGTGTTTTGAAATTATGTCCACTCAAGGTTGCATTTTGACAAGGTTTCCCCAGAATTCCTCCCCTCCCTTTGACAGAATGCAAATTGAGCTCTCTGTTTAAAAAAAAATTAACATCTGGGGGAAAAAAATCCTAAAGCAAAATCCTCAGTGATTAAGGCTTATGTAGTAAAGCTACAAAACTGCACTTATAAAAAAAATGTGAAAAAATAGAAAGCTTTCAAAGTTAGTGTTAACACACAAAAGAAAATTTTTCATGTCTTTTTCTTAAAACTAAAAAAAACCCTCAGACTTACAGCTGCTGTAGTTTATGCCCCCCTGATAATTTTGCAATTATTCATCAGAATATGCAAGACTTCTACTGAAACTTCTGCACCAGAATTTCGTAGATAGGTTTGACTGTAAAGACATGGTTATCCAAAGTCTAACATAAAGGCAGTATATTGCTAATATATATGTCTTTAAAATATCATATAATGTAACTAATATTTCTACACAGGAAAGGAATAGTTATTTAGTTCCAGACAACTTGATAACATCTCTTTCAACTATAGTCATAATTATCATGTACAAACTTCCAAAGCAGAAGTTGTCAAGATTTAACATTAGCATTAATTTATGTCAGACATCCATTTCTCCAAAGACAGCAAGAATTGAAAAGGAAGTATCATCTTAATTGCCACTAATCTGCCTGTTTTTAATTAAATTGATCAATAATTTATTATCGTACCCAGTGGCAGAAAGCTGTTAGCATGCAGCTTTGAGAGACAGCATATACTAGTCCTTCTAATTTCTATCTTGGTTCAAACATAATTTAAAAATACTGCACCACATTTCTTTCAACTCCTGTACTGCATGATATGCACATTCCATTTAAAACCTCTGTGAAGCACTCTAGAGCATAATCATAGAATCAGAGATTCATTTAGTTTGGAAAAGACCCTTAAGATCAATCGAGTCCAACTGTGAACTTAACACTGCCAAGTCCACCAGTAAACCATGTCCCTAAGGACCACGTCTGCATGTCTTTTAAATACCTTCAGGGATGGTGACTCAACTACTTCTCTGGGCAGATTATTCCAATGCTCAATAATCCTTTCAGTGAAGAAATTTTTCCAAATATCTAACTTAGATCTCCCCTGGTACAACTTGAGGCCATACAGCCTATACGCACTGTTCTCCTGTTTCATAGTCTCATACTCCAGTATGGGTATATGATCTTGATTTTACTTTAGAGAAACATGATTTCCCTGCCAAAATTGTTTAGAAGATGTAACATTCGACTCCCAACATGGTTCAGGAAGCATTGTGCACTCAAATCACATTCTTAGGTCTTATCTGTACATTTGTGGGGGTTTTTTAACTGAACAAGTAAGCCTGAAGATTTTAGGTTCATGAATCTCAGTTCTTATTTCAATGGAGGAAAGGGGGCTAGAACATGTTCAATACCTGAATTGAAGGCTACAAATATCTTTAGCTGAAGTTTCAGGAAGTAGTCTACATGTCTGATCAATAAATTTAAATGTGCATTTACTTTTTTTTTTAAATAGCAATTGATACGATTTTCTGAACATTGTCTTAGCATTGTGTATCTGTGCAGTGCTTCTGTATTGTTTCAGTACTGTGCGCTGCAGTCAGCAACACAATTAAGTGGTATAGACATAGCACGTTCACTCAAATTTTGTGTAAAACACCTGGGGTCAATGAGAGGTTTTTTATTTAGTTCAGTGACTTAATTCTGATTTCATTCCAGTGAAAAATAAAGTACTACATTAAACATTTTGGAAAAGAGCAGAGAATAACTTTCTAGTGGTTTAGGAAATATGCATATTATCTCCCTTTAATTGGTTTTATAGCAAAAAAAAAGATTGATATATGGTATTACCATTATGTGATATATTAGAATATAGTTACAAGGCTACCTGTAGAGACAAACTGACATTGTAAAATATGCTGTAATACCTTGTGAATAACCTGCAACATACAAGCAAGTAACAGATTCAGGTTTACAGAGCATAAGCATAGACAAACGGAAATGTCTAGACATTACTTTCCATACATCGATAAATGCAGAAAACCCAAAAGATCTCTCATTCCAGTAATCAAGCAATGCATTATTTCAAACATGAAACTACATAAATATTTTATTTATAGATAATTTTCACAATTATGGTTTTTGTAGAATATGCTCAGCGCCTGTTACAGGTGTCTTTATTAATTAGGAACAAGGCTTTGGCTTGAAATAGGAATTAATAAGTCTCATTTAAATTGGGGAAAAAGGAATAAAGTTATGCTATATATTTACCATGCTAGGAAGAACAAAGGAATAGAAATAAAACCTGTAAAAGTGTTCACTTCCCTTAAATATTTAAGTGGATCATTTACTTAAATTTATAAATGAGTTAAGCAACATACTTGTCTCCAGTTATTTAAGTCTTTTCATTCAGCATACCTTAACAAGTTTCATGAGGTGGTAAAGGTCTTCAACCTCATCCTCCTGACATGTGGTATACACTTTTCCAGTATTTACACTGGTACCCTTTATGAAACCACGATAGAGTGGCAAATCCAGTGCATCAGCATATAGGTCAATGGCATGGTGTCCTACTGTCTGATACATATAGCTGTCCAATTCATCAGTCTGCCCTGCCACAGTTAAGAAACAATCATATTAGGTACATTACTTCAACAATTACTACAGATAATCATAATACTACAAAGCACTGAGAAAATCTAAATGTTAATATTTTTTGGTTCACAAACAGATGTTTGGTGACAATACCTCTATAAACATGGAAAGAAAAAAAATAGATTTCTTCACCCAACAGACGTATGGAGAGGAAGACATCTGTCACAAACATGCTGCCTATTTCAAAATTGTGGTGTCTATTTCTTCCTTAGTATTTCTCCCTGCTTCATCCAAAAATCTCGTAACAGTCCAATTCTGCTCCTATTTATATGGTAATTTTAATAGGATCACAGTTCATAGACACAAACCCATATGCATTTCAACATACTCAGAGCAAGAAATTTGGAATGCACTGCAACACAGAGAATAAGCAATAAGTTGTCAAATTTACAAAAACTTTCTTGTTAAAATTGTTGTCATGGTCATCAGGAAAGAAGAAGAGATTATTTCTACTTAAGTAGAATAAAAGTAGACTGCTGTAACATTTTGACATTGCTTAATATATAAAAAGAAAACGAAATCTGTTGTAATAGCCAGGCCCTTTCTACCTTCACTCCTTTTAAAATTAAGCTTGAAATGAAATCAACAATTCGCCACCATTTCCTTAACCAGGATGAAAAAATTAACCGAGTTTTCTTACAAGCAGTTTACAGGTAGAACATAAGAAAAAAACAGCCAAAATGCAGGCATCATGGATTAGAATTAAATCTCAAATTATATGATAAACCATTTACATATGAAATCTTTCAGATAATTTTTCAGATTATAAAGCAATATATTATTATTGGTGAAACCTCCACTTTATTTATTGAAAGCTAACACAGTTCACTATTTTAATGCTAATTTGTAAAACTGAAACTCTGCAACTCTGCCATATACCCATGTAGCACACCTTGCAAAGAAAAAGGTCTGTAACATTGATCAAGATAACTAATTTGTGATGTAACAATTAGGTCATGTCACATTCTATACCATACAACAGAGACACTTTTGCTCAAAATAGTCAAATACAAACCCATAATCACAACTAACCAACGTAGAGCAGAAGAGTTGATTTAAAAGAAAACTCAGTGTTTTTCAACATACATGAGTATGACAAGGTCTTTAAACTGATACTCAGTTCAGAATACACAGTTTCTTTATTAATTGAGACTCTCCAGGCAACAGTGGTACAAGATAAAATAAAATGAATGGCACAGAATCTGCTATTGCCTGAAGCACCTCAATTAACTTTCCACAAAATTTCCAACTACACACTTAAAGAGAGCATTTTATGATTTTAATGACAATATTCTGCATTTCTGATGTGGATAAATTAGTTTAAAGACAACATATTTCAACAAGATTAGAGATGATTATGTCCTAGCTACCCAGAAAATAAATTGTTCCTGTACTCTTCAGCATTTTCCAGTTGTATCCGTGACTCATTTGTGATGGCAGCTCCCATTTTCCTTCACTTTCTGTGTATCTTCTTACTATACAGTTACCAGATATCACAATTTTTTAACATATGTTGACCAGTAAACCTATGTTAACATGCTTTAGCATCCTCCACTACTGACTGGGAAACAACTCACTTCCTTTTCAAGTCTCATTTCAAGTTCAATTCATGCTCTAGTCCAACACAGAAGTACTCAGCTCATCTTCTCACCTCACAGCTGACTTAAGACTACCTGAGTTTCTCCCATTCTCTTTCATAGAAACAGGTCTAGGTACAGCCTGTGACGAACTGATCAGTTCTTCAATCCATTTCACAAATGCTGGGTTAGAATAATGGAGGAAGATACACCAGGCTAAAACAAATGAGCAGCAGCAAAACTGCATATTTTTGGCAGCTGGTTTATGAAATGTTTTATGCCAGTTTAAAGCATTTCTAGAAATACAGTGTTTATTTGGTTTTATTATGTCTCTACCACCTTTTACTATCTGTGCTACTGAACTCACACAATCCCTTTGTTTACCACCAGGAATATTCATATTCTGCCTTCTTCAAATTGTGTAAGCCTTTCTTTTACTAATCTTCATTTTCTTCTGTTTTTTTCCCCTTTAAGGAAAAATACACTTAATACATCTCCATAGCTTTTCCCCCCACTACCTCTTTTAGGATTTCCAAATTGCCCTTCAATATGCAAAACTATATAAAAACACATAAAGGAACTTAATTCAGGCACTGCTCTGCCTTCATTGTTTCTAATATTAAAAAAAAATCTCCTTTAAGAAATATAGCTTTCATACCTGTGTTTTCGGCAGGTCTTAAATTGGCTAAAGCAACAATCTGATGCCCAGCAGCAACACACTGCATCATATTATAACAGCTGTCCTTCCCACCACTGTAAGAAAGAGAAAATAGTGTCATTTGAAAGTACTGATAAAAGTTTTAGCTTTTTATGATGTTTGCCTAACTACTTGAAAATTAATATCATCAGAGCTGGTCATAAAGTTTTGAAATAAAAAAAGAAGTTGCAAAATATTAACAGTAGGAAAAGGATGATTTCACCTTACAAGGTTTACTATATATGTATAGTGCCTACATACAGTATCCATAAAGTACATATTCAGTTTTGCATCTTATTACTAATCTGAAAGGCTCCAAGAAGAACAGCCACTTACACTGGAATCCCTTTAGAACCAGGACTGTCTTCTACTCCAGAGCGAAATTACCCTGTACTATTACTAGATAACTTGGATTTGAAACCCAGTATCTGCTCCAGAGAGTTGCCAGCATCAGCAATCTTTTTAAATGAAGACTGTCATGTTAGGAATAACATTTATCCTTCGTGGGATACTCTGCCTAAAGTATCAATGTTTTAAATGTATTTTCCATTCTCAAAAGCTGCAATTATTACAGGCAGCAGGTTCAGTTGACACAACATACAAATTTTTTACTGCATATAATTGCAAATAAAAATAATTACTGCTAATAAAAAAACCCAAAACAACAGAAAAACAAACAGAAATATATTCTTCTCTGAGGCCTAGAGATTACACTCTAACACAGAATATAGTTAATTTTTACATTCGTTCAAGATCTAGTGGAATCTTTTCCACTATCAGTGAGCAAAGAATCCTGTTATCCTGGTATAAGTCAAATATATTATTTTTCAGGGATTTTAATCACCATCAAAAAAAATATTACAGTCTAACAATGAAACTAAGAGTGCTCTAGAATACACACAGCTTGCGAAATCCACATTCAGACTCACAGCCTTCAAACTACAACTGCAGGTAGAGATTCTGTGCAGCTCCTTTAAATGCCAAGTCACAAAAACCAGTTCAGGGCAGGAACTGGAACAGAGATCTAGATCAGCTTCCTAAAACTTCGTCTTGCCTTAGAGTCACTGAGACATGGACAGATGAACAGATAGTACAAACAGTCCTAGCTACAACAGACCATCGGTTTTCTTGGGACCACACCATTACTAACAAACTTCAGCATTTCCAATGTAAAGTTCCAACTTTTATCTAACCCTCTATGCAAACGCTTAAAAGTGCATTACAGGAATGTAACCATAAACTTGTTCCCCTCAAATTCTGTTTTTATCCATGCTAAAATTCTGTATGCTGACCTTAATTTGCTGCATAACTCAAACCTAAAACAGAAATAGCGTAAATAACATGGCATCCTTTCGTACTTAACAGATTCTCATAAAGCAGTTGCTTATGTTTCAGTGCTATGAAAGTAAATATAAAAGTGATAATAAATAGATTCCTAATTCAAGGTTCCATCTCTACCTGACATCATTCTCATGCATACCTACAACTTTCTTCTAAAAAAAAATATTTTAAAAATCATGTGTTCATTAGTTCGGGATACTGTGCTTGATAGCTTGAAAACAGATCATATTTACTTCATAATGTGAAATTTCAGTCTTAACAGAATCATAATGAGACAAAGACTCTTTCCTTAATCAAAGCCTCCCACTAGGTCTGATTTCAACTCCATACACAACTTCAGACAAATAATTACATGACAGCAGATAATTGCCTGTGCTGTTTACAGCATTTCAGTATTATTTTTTTTAAATCAAAAATTAAAAGGACACTTGGATATGTCTATTAATCTTTTCTACTAATTTATAAAAAAAAGACATGTTAAGATAAGGCTACATTCAGATTTCCCACACATGACCACTGGTAACTTGACTGAAATTTGTAGAGTGCTCACTGGATCACATGCTACTACGTTGTGACTTATTTTCTGTATTACTGTTACCATAGCCCTAAAAACTAACCGTACCAAGAAACAAAACAAAATGGTGCCTACCTACAAGGCCTTCTAACCTAGCTGTTAAACACATGCTGGTTAAAACCAGTGAAGCCAGACAGCCCATGCTGTGGGAGGAAGGTGGACTCAGCACAGTCCCAGCCTGGCTGTTTTCTAATAGATTGTAACAAGAAAACCCAAAACCAAAACCCAAACTAAAACCAAACCAAAACCAAAGCAAAACAAACAAAGAAAACAAGCTTTACAAAGAGAGATGAAGGCAGGTACTGAGGTAGCCTGGGGACTCCTCTCTATTCTCATCACAGAAAAAAAATCACGAGGCCTTTTTGTAGGAAACCGACAAAGTCAGGCCACAGTCAGGGTTAGTTTTGACAGTGTTGCAAGTATGTTAACAGTTAGGCTTATAAACAAACAAAAAAAAAGAAGAAAAAAAATAAATAAAATAAATAAGGTAACCATAAAGATACAAGTCTATAAAAGACTTCTGAACAAAATTCCATTCACAAGTATAACCACTTACAGTAAGAAAATTCTAGAAGAATTAGAGTTGGAAAACATCATATTTCAAGTTGAAGACCGGCTTTAAAATGTCTATGATTTAGAACAAAACACAATACAGGATTTACCCCATAAATACCACCTTAAAGCAAGACTATCAACTTTAAGTGTGGCCAACATTTTAAAAGAAAAAGAAACAGCTTAAAGTAGTTTTATATATAATCCTGACCTTTTCAAAAGTAAGAAGCACTTTTCAAATACTTTTCCCCCCCTCTGATCTTTGAGGCTAGCTCTGTTACAAAGATTTCGGACACTTTGATGTCTCTTTAAAACTTTTCTTAAAACTATTACTGAAACTAAATCCATCCTTGTAAAATTGCCCATTAAAATAGCAACTGTGTTAGAAACCTGTTTTTAGGATTTTATTTCATCCTGCCTTTTAACACATTCCTCTGCTTAGAGCACATCAAAATAAATAAACCGGGAAGACCAAATCTTATCTATAAAACAAGAAAAAAGCATCAAAGCTGATTTTCCTACTTTGTATTTAAGCAAATCTTGAAAAACATAGATAACATTTGCTGTATTTTTTCCTCTTTGGATGATGTTTGGAATGATTTGGAACTGTTGTGGCCAAACCCCGATTTCAGATTTCAGCAAGGTGTGATATTTGACAGTGCCTGAGGGAATTTAATACATTAAATGTAAGACTTCAGTTACTGCATCCAAAAATAAAAATACACTGCTCCCATCTGCACAATTCTTTTCTGTTTACAGGCTTCCTACCTTGTTGGTAAAAGAACACACCTGTCCTTGTTCAGAAAAAAAGTCAATGGCTTTCCACAAAAGTACAAACAAGCTGTTTACAGTACAAGAACTGCAGAAACTGATGGAAAGCTGCAAGAACACAGAGGGAGTGAGCACAGTAGCCCCTGACAGATAGGGCTGGGTCCGACTGCAACTACTTCAATGAGTGATCTTCATCTTTTCAAAAAATGAGCAAAATTAAATCTCTCTCAAAAGGCACACCAGAAAAATCTACCGTTAAAGAGTTCAGAAAATTTATCCGAAGACAGTTAAGATATTCGGAAAGGAAAAGCAGCTGGAAATTGAACTGCAAGCGAGCAAACCCCCTCCAACCGCGGGGCATGCGGCAGCGGCTCTGCACCCCAGGGACCGCTCCCCCCGGCGCCGCAGGCGGCTTGCTTGGGAGGCCGGGATAACGGGAAGCAGGCGGCCGGGGAAAATCACTGTGGGTGGTGTTTTCGGGGGGGGGGGGGGGGGGGGGGGTTGCTTAGTTTGGGTGTTTGGGTTTGGGTGGTTGGGTTTTTTTCCTTTTTAAACAGACAGTAGTAGCTCTTGAGCATCCCGGCAGCAAGGGAAAAGCCGAAGAGAAACTGTTGCCGCGTTACCCCGCGGAGCGGCGGGGACCGGCCCGGCGCGGCCCCGGAGGCACCCAGCACGGGCAGCCAGCGCGGGCAGCGGGACGGCGCCGCAGCCGCCCGCGCCGGGCAGGGGCAGGCGGGGAGCGCACGGGCGGCAGGGCCGGGGCAGGGGCGCTCCCCAGCGGGCGGGCGGGCTCGGCCTCTCCCCGCGCCCCGCTCCGCCTGCCAGACGCCCCTCGCTCACCCGCACGGGCGCTCCCCCAGCCCGTTACCTGATCAAAGCCACTACTCTCATGTCGCTCACGGGCGCGGGGGGCGGTAACGCGAACGGGGAGGTGCGTGACAGCTGCGAAACGCAGCGGGGAAGGAAGCCGGCCAGCCAGGGCCACGCGCGCCGCCGGCTCCTCCGTTGCTACCGCTACCGCTTGGCCGCCTCCCGTCAGTGGACCCTCCTCCCGGGGCAGACCGGGAGACTGCCTGAGCAACCGGAGGCACGGCAGGCCGCCGCCCGCCCGCGCCCGGGAGAGCCGCGCCGCCCGTGCCGCGGCCCCGGGAGCCGCCGCGGGGGCTGAGGCCAGGCGCGGCCCGGGCACGGGCGGGGCGGAGGGCGCGGCCGCGGAGGCAGCGCGCAGGACGCCTATGGCGGGCAGGGAGGCCGCGCCGGTAGGCCCGGGCGGGCCGCCCGCTGCGGGGGCTGCCGCGAGAGGCGGGCGCGGCCGCGGGAGCGCCCCGGCGTTCCTGTCGCCTACCCCTGCCCGCCTTTTTCCTTCTTGCCGGCTGCAAGCAGTAACGGAGCTGTTCTAAGCGAACGATTGCGTTCTAGGAGTGGGGCCACCGAGCGAGGGGGCCGGTCCGCCCCTTCCCCCTCGGGTGCCTGCCGGGCGGCCCGCGTGCTGTTTGGCGGCCCGGGGGAGGGAGGGGGCGGGAAGGGCCCGCTGCGAGGGGAGGAAATGCCGCGGAGCTTCAAAAGTCGCTGCGGACCTGTCGCAATCGCGGCTGCTGGAGCCCGGCGTGGGGTGGCCACCCTGGGATGCTGCTCGCCCGGCGGCGGGTGGCCCACCGGCCGGCTGCGGGGCGCTGGGCGAGAGAGCGGCGCTCCCTCAGGCACCCCCCGACTCTGGGGCTGGGGGGTCCGCCGCAGGAGACCCCTTCCGACTCGCCCCGCCGCCCCCCAGCAGCCTGTGTGGAGGGGCCAGAGCCGGAAGGGAGCGGACCTGTGTGCTCCACCTGCACCCTCGGGTTCAGCTGCTGACCAAAAGTCTCATCTCGCCATGCGGTCTGTGTCTGGGGCCAATCTGAGCAATCCTGCCGCTGTGCAGACGACAGGCACCTCTGTAGGTTTGCAGGCTGCATCAAGGAAAAGCTTACCCAGGGGCTCAGCTTCTGAATCCAGACACAATTTCATGTCTCCTGAGTCACAAGAAAAACCTGCGGGTTAGTTCTGCCCATGAAACCGTATTGCTAGGCCAACTTTAAAAGGCTTACACCACCAGATAAAACCATTGTTGGGGGTATCATACGTGGCAGTGTTTCAAGCAGCAGTCTGAGGGCTCACCGCTCTCCAGGCATTGTTTCAAAGTGCCTGTGGGTCCAAAATGGGGACGAGCACCCAGTGTTGTGCTGCTGGTTGCTGGCCCTCACTGGAGCCTGGTGTGTGGGGGAGCAGCGGGGACAAGCGTGGTGCCTGGGGGAGCCTCAGCACTGCCCCGCTCAGTGTCTTCATCTGCGGTGCCACCGCTGGTCCTGGCGATCCAACCTGGAAGTTGGCAGGGACCAACAATGCTGGTTCATGGTTCCCGTTGAATTTAGTTGAAGCAACTGGTGCAGCTAACGTAAAAGCTTTGTTCCTCAGAGCTGGGATGAAGGGTATGCTTTATGCATTGCGAGTGCTAACTTACCAGTTCCCTGTAACGTGGTATTATACAGTGCTATAGAACAATCTCTACCAATCAGGCTTTGCAGGAGCCTCTGTGCAAGCACACAAATTGTTTGGTCTGAAGTTCCCAGAAAGAGGTAAGATGGAGGAAAATAGAGAAGGAAATATTCTAAGAAAAAGCATTTTGTTTATAGCAATAAATGTGCCCAAATAAATGCCTAGTGAGACACATAAAAGATTTTTTTCATGTACAGCTCACAAAACAGTTTGAAGGACTACTTTGTTTTTTCTTAGATTTGAGTCTGCACATGATTTGTACAGTAAGTCACTGGAACCTGGAAAATAGGAGTACATAATCATGGGCAGATGATACCTTCCTAAATACACTGGTAAAGTTAAGAAGTGGCAATCAGTACAAAACTTCTCTGATAAGTAGCTGTAAAGAGGTAGTAAACACAACATGGATTTTTCTGCACAGTAGTAAGTACAAAAACCACATGTTTAAAAAAATAAATCCTCGGTTCATGCTTTGGCCATCACAGGCCAGCAGTTACGAGACAAAATACTTGACTTACATTGGAATTACTTACCGAGCAGTTGCATTTCCTTCTAGTTTAGTGACTTCATGCATTATTCCTAGAAAGCTTTTTCTGGTCTTAAAATATCTTAACAGGATCTGAAAGAGGGTTACTTAGATGTGAAATTCTAAAGAAAGGGTGAGGATTTTGGTAGGGGGTTAGGGCTTTTATTTTTTCGCTTGGAAAGGTAATGGAGGCCTGTTCTAAATTAAAACTGAAAATCCGGTGTACTAGAGATTTTAGCAGAGATTACTAAATTGAATGAAGCAATACCACTTAGTACATGAACTAGTAAAAAATAACCACACCTCTGAGGAACTGTAAAAAAGGCAGAACAAAGGTATATGATTGGGGGGGGGGGGGGGGGGGGGAGCGGGATGTGGTATTTTATCAAACATAACATCTATCTTTTCTGGGTTTGAATGAAATATTTTTAGTTTTTATTATCAAGAGAAAGAGTTATTCAGCTAGTGGTTGTGAACACTTAGAAGATGCTCATTTACAATACTTAGCAATGATACATGGAAATTCTAAAAATCATGTACATAAATTATTCTGCTCCTTTGGAAAATGGAGAGGACATAAAATCAGTAGCTTTAATCACACAGCTTTATAACAAATATTTAAATACTTGTAAAGCTCTCTTTTAAGTAGCATTGTTAGAAGATCTGGAAATGAGAATAATTCTTAAGTCCCCTGTTTTCTCAAAGGTCTGTTATTATTATCTATTCTGATACAATGTTGCTGTTTTTTCAGCAGATGGTTCTATTGCATTCAGCTTTACAGCTTTCAAAAACAAATTTCTACTTACAAGTCAGATTCGTTTGAAGTAAAAGTTACATATGACACTGCAAGACCAAAGTCTGCTTCATTTGCTAGTGAGACCGGAATTTCTGCTTCCATTTGATGAAGACATCAGTAGTTATTTGCACAAATAAGAAAGTGGGATTTGGCTCCCAGAATTTGTGAAATATGTCAAAATTGAATTAGTAAAGTGGGGTTTCAAGACAAATGTGTATTTTACCCAAAAAGATGCTGTTTTCAAATTGTTTGGAATGTACTCAGTGAGAAAATCTGTTCGCTCTCACCTGATGAAATAGTTCTGGTGTAGTGTCACTGCTCTTAAAAGGTTCTGCCATACGACAGTGGACAAAAGACAGTGCATCGTCTCTCAAGCTGATTGCCCCAAGACATTCTGCTATACTGCTGCAGCAGTTGAAACAATAAAATTCCCCAAAGCTGCCATTCTTCCCAGGGAAATACTGGCTAGTTTGTACAGAAAGCCAGCAATGGCTCAGTGCTTCTTTCTCACCCTTTTCTGCCTAGAAAGTTGAAAATAATTATAATGAATTAATATATCTGGAGGAACCTGTCAGAGTATTAAAAAACGCAATGCAGTATCCCTAACGATCTGGAATAGTTAATTAAGTTCTCGTATAAATGAGTTCCAAAAATAACTTACTTTCAGTAAGTTATTCTGAGAAACAGTCACGTTAGCATACCTGAGCTGCAGTGCCTATTAGAAAAGGGCCAATTATCCAGTGATTGGCATTTAAAGGTGAACTAATGAAGTTCTTAATTAAAAGATTTCCTATTATAATCACCCATAAGTAACGGAGTACTGCATATATAAAGCAGATGTAACATTGGAAGAATATTCCCATTTTGAAACAAAGATTTTGAAAATTGTCTCTTCTTTTCCTTACTGTGCCAAGTCTGAAACAGGAAAGTTATGGTTTTCATGGGTGTAGCTGGCAATGTGCCACTATTGTCTCTCATTAGGGTGTCCTGCCTGGACTCTCCTGCAGTCAGGGGTGTTTCCCTTGTCTAACAGGTGACAGAACTTTTGCTGGTGTTAGTACCCAAAGCTGTTTATGTAATACAGAGAAGGTGAGATTTTACAGGAGGATGCTTTTATCTTAACTAAGAAACTGGCTGCAGAGTTCCTTTAGCTGCCTGTCCTTGACAACTTTCCTGAATTTTCACTTATTTCACAGTAAACAGGATATTATCAACTCTTCCATGAGATTTACTGGAATTAAGTTTTGGGAAGAAACTTTTGGTTTGGAAGCATGAGGTATTGACACACTGCTAAAATCTGAATAAAAGGAATTTCTCAGGAGGTTTATCTCCCCATCTGGGTGTAGAAGGGCTCAAGGTCATTCTGTCTATGTTTCAAGCTAACCGGTTACAAAGAGCTTCGCTCTGAATGCTGCATAACCATGCTAACAGTGCATTATGCCCAGGATAAAACAGCCTAATAAGATTACCTTGAACACCTTGACCAGTTCACCTCTTTTTAGACAGAAATAGGCATACAGTGCTTTCAGGTTGATCTCCAGTCATTCACGCAGGTTTGGCCGCAGTGATCATCGCTGTATGTGAAGGATGACTTACCGGCTTCTTGCTTTTAAGTGTTCCGTATAAAGACTACTAAAAATTATACAGCTAATCCTATAGTTCCTAGTTCTGAGAAGACAAGGCTCATCATTTTCATAGGTGATTCGACTGCAGAACTGTGAAATCCAGCAACTTAACTTTGTCCTCTATATAGCATTCAAGAAGACTTTCAGACATGTATTTAGTAGCCACTGGAACAGGAACAGAATTTAACCTAAGATAGCATTACATATGTTCTTGACTAATAGGTAATGGTCCTTATATGATGCCAGTTTTTCTAAGCTTTTGATGAACCTAATTTTCATTAATCAATCTACCAATCTTCAGCAAATCAAAAGTCTAAATTTAACCTTATAAGGTCACATCTCCATCAAAGTGACCCGTCTGTTTCCATTTCCAGCAGGCACTAGTACAAGCTAAAATTAACATTCAGTGGGTGCTGAGCGTTTTTTTCCCTTGACAAGATCTGGTTTCAGTGTCTGAAATTTTTACTTTATTAGTAAAAGCACTAACATTAATTACTGCCAAGAGAAACTGTCAAGTGTGACTGGCAAAATCCTTCATCTACTTGTTTTTCTGTGCAGGTTAATCCATGGGATTTTAATGTATTTTTCTCCACATGAAGTCCTTCAGTACTTTCAAGGAAGAAAAAAAAAAAATGTCTGAGCACCTCCAGCTCACCAGAAAGCCTCTCATACCAAAGCATACTATTCTACAGAAATCTGTTTTGATTGCAATGGAAAAGTTAAGTGTGGATATTGTATTTACAGGTTAAAGAACTTTTATGTCCTATCTCTTTCTCACTTACAAAGGAAAATAATGGATTTTTAGAAATAAACATTTCATATTTTAATTTTGCATAAGTTTTAAATATAAAACAAATGTGACAGATCAGAGATTAGATTATTGTGAAGAAGTACATGTACAAGATCCAAACCCAGGTCCCTGTTATCTAACATGACGTGTTTCCTGTGCAGCTGCATTAACTGCCAGTGAAGACACTGAAGATGGAAATTTGGAGCATTTCTGTATGTTTGAGACTATGATCTTCTAATAACCATTCTAGAGGAAAAGAAAAAGGTCTTTTAGACACAACAATCCTTATAATGTGTTCATCATCCAACAAATTTGAATCTGAAATTATAGGCTTTAATTTATTGGGAGTTAGCTATGTATTTGATGGCGGCAAAACACCCAGGAAAAGTATGATAATAACACGTGAGGACAGAGAGAAATTAGCTATCTAATTAATGAGGTTAAGTTACAGTATCTTCTCCATCATGATGAGATAAACCACTGGGATCTTGTAGGCAGAAATGACTGGGATATTTTTACAGAGACACAAAAATTCAGAGAAACAGCTTTCAAAGAGTCAGATAATTGAACTGGTGCAATGAAGATCTAAAAATGAACTATAGTATCTTATTGTGGTGGCATGTAATTTGGAATCATTACTCACTAAATGATTCTGCAACTTGTCACTGATTGAGAACACCTGAGTAGGTTAAAGATGCTGAAGTTTCCGGAGACTAAGCAAACTGCAGCTTTTTTGGCCCAACTGTTTCACTGCAAAAATCTTCCCATACCGTAATATATTTGTAACATAGCTTTAAGTAATAAAAAGGACTATATTCTCTCAATTCCATTCCATTCTGTTCAATTTTGCCAGTACAAATAATGTTAATAACTTTAACAATCAAAAATTTTAATTGTGTCACATTCAGTAATATTTTTATCTCACAGTCAGATTTTCGAAGAGATATTTAATCTAGTAAGTATGAAGGTGTTTTGACCTAATTATCAAAGTGGCAAGCTTAATTTTGAGTGATACAGAGAAAGCCTTTTACCACTGCAAAAAAGCAACAAAGGAATTGTAAGTTTCAATGTCCCGTTGAACTTCATTGCATCATGTGTAGTATAAACCACTGACATAATCTGCCTCTGATTTTGAGACCTTAAGGACGGGTGGCTGTGACAGTGCCCTTTGAAATAACATTGAAGCTTCAGCTCCCACGTCAACATCATGCTCTAATCAGTGCAGTCTTTTTTGTTGCAGGGTCTTCCACCTTATAATTGACCCTGACATATGCTATTCACTCTACCCCTTGGCTTTGGACGTATAATTCCTGTCATGGTCAATTATTAGGTGATAGAGCCTGCAACCACAGGGACCATTGCTTAAAATCATCCTACACAGTAAGCCCTGAAGTGACCAAATTCAAATCTAACTGGAGGGGAAGAGGGAATCTAGTCTTTGATAAAACTAATATTCTTTTCACTTCTATATAGAAAAATGTCAATTTCCATGTCCTGTATATTACTGAGACAAATGGTGACAGTACTATTTCTGAAACAGGTTAAGGAAAAGTACAAAAGCCTTTACCAAACTCGACATACTCTGAAATGAGGAAATTGTCTGTACGAGCATACAGTATGCATAAAAATTAGATTACACTACATTTGAAAGGCAGATGAGAGTTTAGGAGTGACAAGTGGGCAAGTGCTAAAAATAAGGGCATGTTACTTCCTTTCCAACACTGCTTTGTCTGTGTGCTTTCTTTGATGTTGTTTAAGTTTTGAAGTAAAGAAATACTTTGCAAGAGTCTGAAAGATACTTTGGATTACTATATCGATAAGAATTGGTTTTGAACAAAAAGATCTCTTCTAGTTGTCCCATTGGTTCTATAATGCCTGAGAAACAGGGCAAAGACAACAGCCAGGATGCCTGCTCTCTGTATTAGTGTATGCATTATGGTTTTCAAAAACATACATTTTTGCAGTCATTGTATCACTACAACAACATTACAGAATCATTACAACCAGAGGAATAAGAACTGAGACGAGCTCTTACTATCCATCTGCAGAGATTTACTTGAAAGGCCAGGTTGTGAAGCGTGGGTTCCTTTCACAGATTCTTCAGCCATAGTCACCTACACGCAGTAACCCAGAGGGACAGCTATCCCTGTTTTTTGCTGCGTGGACATTAATTTCAATTTGCTAGTTGCCATTGCCTGGTGTTGCTCGTTTGTTTTTTCTGGTTGGTTGGTTGGGGGTTTTTTGGTAAAAGCTGAAGGGAATTTTAATAATCTATAGTCTTTTCGGACACAAATTACTGTCTACAGGAATCTTCCACTAATTTTTTCACTGTTGACAATTTACATAATTGTCTTGTACCTAAGCACCCCAGCTCAGAAATAATCCTTAAAAAAACTTTGCAAATCTGAGTTTTACAGGTAAGACAAGATACAATATTCTCAAAAATGTGATTTGGTGGTATCTTTATTACATATCTTAGCCTAAATAGATAAAGCTCCAATTAACATTCATACAGTTTTCTAATTCTTTTAAAATCTCATCTGTACAGTTTTTCTTAATGATGTATACTAGCATAGCAATTGCCATAAATACCAAGCAGATACAATGCAAGTGCTTTTAATTTAAACCATACTTCTGATTAACAATGGAGTATTCTGACTGTTGTACATGTTCTATATTTCAGTTGTCTTAGGACCTGAACATCTTCCTGCTGAAGTACACAGTCCTGCATATATCCAGGAGCTGTTACTCCAGCAACTGCTGGAGTTACGGGAGTTACTGGAATAACTGTTACTGTGTGCAGTATCCAGGCAAGTCAACTTTGGAAACTACTGACTTAGCTACATATGGGTGACTTTGCTGGAATGTGTAACCCAACTCCGGTGTTTGCAAGACAAAACCTTACAGTTATGGAACCTATTCATATATGCAAATACCCAATTTCCACACTTTCAGAATAAAAGAAAGAGGTGTTCCTAACATACATGCTTTTTATCTACGCTGCATATATCACATGACATCCTAAACATCACTTTATAGAAGAGTTAATTCAGCTTTCAGCAGTCTGTAGTCTGTGAAGCAAGGAGAATAACTCCTGGCTGGTTTATGGTTTAAAGCATGATTGAATATACTAAAGGGCTCTGTGAAGTACCCATTTCAATATATATAATGTATCTTTAAAATATTTCATCTCTATACAGGTCTCATCCTCTAAATAAGTGGAGTATCTCTACTTCTTTTAAGAAGCAGAGGCAATAGAGCCCAAAAATACTGAGATGGCACCAGTGATCTGAAGCTCAGAATTTTATTCTCTGGTCAATAACTTGTTGATCATTGTGTGATCATTCATGCAACTTTGGCTGCTCTTTATTTCAGTTTCACTGTCTGTAAAGTGGGCATAGTTATCCCTTGCAGAGTATTTTGAGATTTATAGGGGTTTACTCCACATAAGTTACAAACCATCATTGTAATAATTATGGAAAAAAGAGTCTTCAGAAACCTTTTAACTCAGTTGTTCCAAAGATCAGTCCCTAACATGTAGATTGTGGCAATGAAAGTAAATACTTTGTGTCTGATGAGTATGATTATTTATAATTCATACATTTATTTTTAATATTTGTGTGCAGGTTCTTCTGAGGAAGTATGCAGGGACATCACAAGCAGTGTTTAAATCTCACCACGGCAACTGATTTTTCTCTATCAATAACATATTTTCAAAACTGCCAGATGGGGATAGAAACTGCAGTGAGAAAATAATGGTCAGGTTTGTAGTACAACAAGAAAAAAGAATCAAACATTAGATACATGATTTTAAAAGTATATTGTTACTAATTTTTAACATTTAACAAACTTCTTAAATAAAATATTTCCATTGATGTCTCTGCAAGAATAACAAAAGAAAAAGCTGAAAAAAAATTGTATAGCTAAAGCTGACATGAATCCTAACCAAATACAATTAATATGGAATAAAAAAATGGTAAATATTTGGATGATAAATCTTGTGGCAGTATGGGAGTCAAAAGGTTACTATGAGCTTTGCAGTAAAGATTTCTAATAGGGTATATCCAGTCTCTCCTTCCGTTATGGAGAAGATTCGTGGAAAAGCAGAGCTTTGAAAAATTTGATTCTCCCAGACTTCTCTGTATACAGCAGCATTAAAAACAAACATTTAAAGACAGCAAACTTGCAAAACCTCAGTGCATTTTTTAACCCATTTTCAGGCAGCATTAGATCAACAACAGAAATAATTGCTGTCAGTTTGTACTTTTTGACCAATAATTCTCTGTATTTCCTGCAAGAAACTTGAGTGATGCAAATGACCTTATTTTTACAGCATGCTTTTATTAAATAGTTTATTATTTTGGCAGACTAATAAAGATTTTGGTATTTGCTTTTATTTGCAATAATATTACCACCACATAAAAAAGGATTTTATGTTCTTTTTGAGAAACAAGGAGGATAAAAGTGTTGATGGATAGTGCAACTAAGGCATCAGCAATGAGCTGGAAATGAGACACATAAATATGAAAGCAGAGCTAAGAAAATAGAACTGCACCCTTGGCCTTTCTTAAAAGAACACGCACATGCCATGGTTCATTCATACAGTTACAGAAACTCCTTTTGTTTTCAGTGAGTCAGTGAAAATATTCAAAGACTAAAATATTACTAATATTCTGAGTTATTTGGCATATTTCGGTAGTTAATGTGGTCATGAAGTGTTTCTAAACATTTAGAGAAATGACTGGTGATGATTAATTTTTAGAAGATGTGTATTTTATTTGAAATATAAATTTGCCGCTCTTTCTAGCTATATCTTAGCCAAAGGTGGTGAAACAATATTGGTTTGCAGTTTTCTCTTTTTTTTTTTTTTTTTTTTTTTCCTGCAAACAGACCTAATTCTTCAAAGATCAAAGAGCAGAGATCTAGTAGCCAGGTTAGAAAATTGTGCAAATTTTAAAAAAATTATCAGTCCTCTAATCAAAAAAACTTAGATAGCATGTAGCAGCATTAAACTTATTTTATCTTGAATGAGGGGTTTCATTTCAGATTGAAAAAATTGTGGCTACCGTGTTGATTCTGCAATAAACTGAGCTCGACAACTGGTGGTGTTGAATGCTAGGAGCGTTCAGCAGTGCTTAAACATCGGTCAGCATCTACTGTAATCTGAACCTTCATTTCTTAAAGTAAGAAACATATTTATTCAAACAAATAACTGGATATGCCTTAGAAATAATGATATTCACTTGATTGGGGGCACTTAAGATCTGAATTTTGCGTATAGTTGCCCCTCAGAAAGACAGCCGGTGCAGAAAAATACGAACAGAGCAAATACCACATGAAAAAGTAGAGAGGCAAACAAAACTTCACCTCACTGGAAATTAGTATGTTCCATTTGCCTTCTTTAAAAGGCAGTTAGAAAGTAGGAATCATGAAGTATAAATTTCATAGAAGAATAAATCTAACAATTAATTATATGTCAAGGCTTAAGAATCAAAAAACTGCTTATGCCCATTGCCAGTCATTCACTCCCTGTCAGTAGTAGTTCACATCTTTCCTGGGATGGCATCCAACCACAGTGGCATCTAAAATATAGCAGGCTATATTGTTACAGTTGGAGGTGAAATCGAAAGTTGCACCAAACAGAAGTGACAAATTCACATTGCTCAGTGTTGCCTAGCAATAAGAGATGAGTTTATTATGAACACTGACTCTATCCATTGCAAAGGGGCTTTGTATTCACACCAAAATGCCGCTACTCTTACAGGCAAAAGGGGCAAAAATAGAGTGGGCAGAAGGAGGAAACAGTCGTAGTAGTTGTAAGCACATTCTGTATTTCAAGATTCCTCTCTGTCTCCTGGGAACTACTCAGGAAGGAAAAGGCAGAGCCTGCCTCTGGCTGAACTCTTGAGATTGCCCAGGTAACTTGTTACCAACCTTTTTTGTCCTTTTGGATGTCCTTAGTAGTGCAGTTTCATTAGTAATGTGCTTGTAGCTCAGAAACTTCAAATACATAACATCTTTACTGAATGTTCTCAAGAACTGCTTTGTACTTGTTTTCACTGTGCAGAGCTTTCCATTTGCTTCAGATTTTTTCCCCCTTTTTTCTTTTATTTTTTTAGGGAAAAGGACAAGACTTCAGGGAGATTTGCCCTCCTCAGACAGTATGCTGTTTTCCTTTATAATCACTTTATATGGGAGAACATTTATTTCTATCTTGGACATTGGACTATGGCTCTCAAGGCATTAAGTGCCTAACTGTTCAGATAAACAGGATTTTTAATTATTATTATTATTATTTAGGTATCCTTGAAGACCTTTACTGGCTACCGACCCACATTTTTAGGCACCTAATCAATTTTAAAAATCCACACAATAACTCCTATTAAAAAAACTCCGATAACTGATCTGTTTCTGTGCTTTTATGCCATCTGCATTCTTGACAGCTGACTATTTTTGACAGCATGGTCCATTGTGCCCAAGTTCACATCAGTTGTTTTTTTTCCTCTCTTTTTTTTTAAACATCACATGACTACATATATGATAAGTAAATGGTTTATATCACATAGTTTGCTTTACAGATTGGCGTTCACAGTGGATTTTTTGAAGTGACAAAAATATACAAGAAGTATTTCTATTATGCATTTATGTTATAAAAATAATAGATTCATCAAATGCTATGTAAGTCAGGTATGTTGAAGTTACAAAACTATTATGATTTTGTGAACCTTTAGAAACAAATACAAAAACTAAGGATGAAGTTTAGGATTATACAGTTTAGGTAAAATAGGATGAAGTCTAGATAAAAATTGCTGTCTTTTTTATTTATGTAGTGGTTGAATAAAAATGCTAATGCAGAATTATCTCCTTAGCTTACATGTTCACCTAGCCAAATTAACTGAACCTGTAAAGATTTGAGAGTTTTAATTTTCATATTTTGTCTGCAAAATGCAGCTATTGTCTCAAATTCTTATTTATGCAGTAAGCCTTGCAGGTACAAAGCTGAGGTACTTACATTTTGTAAATGTTTTTGTAGAACCTTTAGTAACTTTGGTCCTTTCTTTATTTCAGATTCAACGTGTTACAAACAAACATATTCCACCTGTTACAACAATCTGGCATATTACTTTCTTGATACGTGATGATACAATACCTCTCAGGTTTGCTGAGTAGCAAAGAGAAATGTAAGCAAATGAAAAGGTTTTCCACTTTCACAGTTTTTTTCTGCTTGGGGTTCTGTTTGTCTGAGAACTGTATGAATAGAAGCCATATTTTATAGTATTTCTTTAACCTCTGCCATCTGGTGTAGGTTAGTTTTTCCACTGCCAACATATCCTAGAGGCCCCAGTACCAAAATGTTTAATTTCTAAGTAAACATTTGGACTTTATAAATCCAGTTTAAAAAAATAGAGCATTATTTTTTTGAACTATATATTGCATTTCCCACTACCAATGACATTAATAAACACACATACAAGTGTGTGGGTTTAAAGGCTTCTGGCCATGACTTTGTTTTCTGTAGCAGAGCTCCAGAGATGTCAGGTCACCCGACATCTTTAATCACTGAGTCATGCTCAGTTATCATGAAGGAACGTGAATATCCCCTGCTGACCTAAAGTCTGAACTTGTGTCGAGGGATTTGTGCCACCATAACCAAAACCTTCCAAATCAAGCATGGTTTCAGGCAGTTAATACTCGCCTTCATTCCAAAGATTTACCTGCTCTATTTTTTTAATATAAACTGGAGTTACTTCACTGCAACAAGAGAATTTGAGCAAGTATTAAAAAAGTATTCCTTAAAAAACCAAGGAATGTAATAACCATATCTCCAGCAACTTCCTTGATGTTATATCTGAGGAAAAATACAAAACCTGTGTGTCAGAATTCTACTATTAAGAGGAGAAAGTCCTTTCTAAATTTTCAAGAGCATAATGTTGCATTTTCTACTAGCCAGCAAATTCTTAGATCTCAATTTGAAAACATACAGTAGTGTTGATTGTCCCAAGCTGATCCTTAGTAAGAGTGAAAAAAGGAAAAAAACATACTTCTGCTGAGAATGGGAAGGCATATAGAGTTCATCTTAATCAGTACTCTTCAGAGGCAAACAGTCACTGAGGGAAAAGACACAGATAATAAAGGAGATCAATTAAAGCTTTATATAAGCAGGATCTGAAGGGTAAAGAAAAGGAAAATAACGATCCTGTTACTTAATTCTGTTTTAGGAAGAGGTCTGAATAAACCCTTAGGAACTGCCACTTCTTTCCATGTCCACCTGGTTAAAATTTTTTCTGTATTTATCCCTAAATTCTAAAATATCACCGGTAGCTTGGTTTACGACCTTCTGAAGACTGTCCTACTCCTGAAGAGTATTCAGAAACATGTTTTTGGCACATGCTGACTCCTTTAATGAAGATTCACAAAAGGTCTTTACTGTTTATTCACTTTCAAATTAATCAAGTGTTAAAAACAAAGAGTAAATAATCTCATTAACAAGTAGCTCTTTTCTGAGGACTGAGCTGTAATGCAAAAATTATTCTCATTTAATTGAATTAATTTAAAATTTGACTAGTTTTATCAGTACAATCTGGTAATGAAGATATTTGTTGAATTTGAATGATAATTCTCTTGGGGCATCTGCTGAACAGTATGGATGGAGAGGTGATGTATCATCTTTCAGACAGTATCTGGGATGTGAAGCTCCATATTACTTTGCAAGACCACTAATTGCACTTATTTTAATATGCTTAGTTATAAACAGCGGCATCTGGGGAATGAACATCCTGTCTCTGCCATGGGGACAATGACTTCTCCTGCCTGGGTGGACAACTGGTTAAATTGCCCCAGTATGAGTCCTCAGAACTGATGAATCAGCACCCACACCACAGTTTGTTTAGTCATCGGTGAAACTTGTTTGGTTTAGTTTAGTAATTTGTGATACCAGGTTACTTTGAGACCATTCACATTTTTTCACTGTGCTCCTTAAACTTTCTCGTGTTGAGGTGACAGCTTAGACATGCCCTGAAAGACTTAGCTCGGTATTTCTTAGTAGCCATTGATCAGGAAGCCCAGCAAACCTGTGTTTGGATTTGTGTTGCGCCTGGACTTTCCCTCTTCTCAGCACCTCTTATCAGTCAGCTCACTCTGATTCACTTCTGAATCTTCTTGGACTCAGCCTGGATATCCTGTGTCCAGCTAGGCATTTTAACTTTTGGCACAGAGTGGGTTTAGCCTTAAGAAACCAGATACACCCTACCAGTGCATCTTTTTATCTGCCCTCTTCTCCCACTGTTTTTCCTGTAAACATTTGGGCAGTGTAACTGAATTTTTCAGAGGACTGAAGATCACAACATTCCTGCAAGTTTTGTAAACATAAACACCTGTGTGAGAAGAAATAAAAAACCCTAGAGTTATATACATATTACATATTTGGCCAGCCATTAAGCATGCAGTGCAGAGCCTGCCACAAGACTGTGCAGCTGTTTGCCACATCAGTAGTAAAAGGGTACAGGAAGAATCTGGGAGTAATTACATCTTTTGTCATGCTGGTCTTAAAGCTGGGTGCTTAAATCAGTCCTAACTTATAACCTCCCCCAGAAGAGACCGGAGTGGAGAAACCTCCAACTAAACTCTAGCATACAGACTGAACTGATAGACCTAACTCCTTCTGAGGGACAGGTTCTGGGCTCTGACTTTCTTCTCTGCATTTCCTACTTCACAGCAGTCTTCTTTGTTTTTCACTAACATAAATCCTGTTCAGATTTGTCTGCAGCCAGTCTGCCTGCCAAGCATGGGTTAAGGGTTTCACTTGGCAGCAGAGTGCCACCTTGGGTACCAAAGTGCTTGGCTTTGTGATGCCATCGTGAGGCCTTAGGTGTTTTCAAAAGCATGGTTTTCGTTCTCATATGCACCATAATCAGTCCAATAGGAACAAAACTCTATCTTGAAATTCTGTATGGAAGTGAATTTACCTACAGATGCAAAGTGGTATTGAAGTAAGTGGCTTTTTATCCAGAATAAATTGGTTCTATAATTTATATTATTATATTTGCTGAGTACCCAAGTCTTCACCTAGTAATTACTGGAGGTTTATAACTGTGATAAGCATGTAAGGGACACATGATCACATATCATGTATATGTTGCCTATTTTTATTAGGTGATGTGCAAGGAGAAGAATAGCTACCCTAAAGATCATACATAAATATATCTATCCAGGGACAGTGAATAACAAACAGTCTCTGGATCTTGGCCAAAGTTTCATTCAACAGCCGTCATGGACTTTGCATAGTTTTGTTTATTGTATAATAAATAGTCAAATACATTTTCAGACCCTGAAAGGGTGGTTTTCTATAATACAAATTTTTAAGCAGGTTTCTTGGCATGCATTTTGTTTGTACTGTGCTTGAGGTTGTTTATGGCATTAGTGGTTTGTGTGTTTGTGCATGTTTGCGTTCTGTCTGTTTATGAAGTATTTCCTTGGTATCCATAAAGAGCATGTGGTTGGTTAAAGTTTATTTTTGATAGCATGTATAGTCATCATGTATTTTGCTGAAAGGCTTTTAAACTAGGGTTAAACACTGCTTATCTGCAGTTATGTAGCAAGAGATGCGCAGGTTGTACCGGTCTTCACAGAAGTTAGATAGAAAAAATACCTGCACTGTCGTAAAGATGAAAGTGTGAGTTGGTGCCAATTTCTCCAACAATCAAGGCAGTTTGGTATATTTCAGTTTCATAAAGATAGGCCAATTCTATTAATAATTGGAACATTGGTATATTTTTGTTGTCCTAGATGTCAAAAATAATTAACAGATGACTCATTATGTTATAATAATACCATGCCTGTAAATAATTTTTGAAATTAACTACAGAAGCAAAACCAAACCTCTAACAAGGATAATTTAAATCACTTCAGTCTGTAATTGACAGCTAAATATAGGCAATACTTTCAGGACCCACAGACAGGACTGTGAAATTAATTTGTGAATTACACTGGGCTTAGAGTGTCAGTTGATACTTTTCCTGGTGTTTTGAAAGTATAGGTTGTTCAGCATGTGTCTAACAAGACATTACAGGAACACTGTTTGCAAAAAATGTAGATGCCGAGCAGCTCTAGACACTTCCAGGCATCAGTTCAGTAAGGATTTTGTGAACACTACAGAATAAAATATTATTGCTTTATTTAGATGCCTAACTGCTACTTTAAGAACATAATTCTCCCCATGAATCTTGTCCTACAGTTCAAGAAACTCTGCTTCTGCAGAAATTATTGAATGTGCATGAAACTTAAAAGAAGCTGACCATTAAAAAATGCTTATGAAAATTCCACTTGTAAGTACAATTTTATTACTATTTTACTGAAGTTCGTCACAGGTAATAAACTCATGTATAAGCTCTGATTTTCTTAATATTTTCATACAAGTATACATCTTCTAATATTATGCTTCAGAATAATATTAGATACTTCTTTTACATTGCTTAAGTGTATATTCATGAGAGCTTAAAATACATTTCATTAAGATTATGTCTTTGAATATGAGAATAAAATTAATATAAGTGAAAACATTTCATTTATGTTGTGCAGTTTTTTATCTACTTTATGAATGTGAAATATTATACTGCTGTATCATTTATAATGCCATGCTGTGCTGCACAACTAGAGTTGCGTTTTATGTATAGCGCTGTAACATACAGTGAGACCTTTGCTTAAGAATAATTATCTAAGTGACTTTAAGTGAATTAGAAAGAAGATAGCTGAAGGTGGAATTCAGACCCTCTAGCTACTCTTTCTGCTTTTAATATACCGCACCTATGTTATTCCTGAGAAGCTTAAATTTAATCCACAGAAAATAACATTTCTATGCCTCAAGACATAGGAGCCATTCATACAGAAACGAGAAGCAAAATGTGTACAGAAATAAACTTTACATCTTATGACAGTAGCAGCAGGTTCATAGTGTCAGGAAGAAAAAAAAATGATGAAAGGAAGCCAAGCCTGACAAACTGAATTGTGGCTTATCTGAATCTTGTTGAACTTTATTTCACTAACATAGCAGTGGTTTTTTTCTTTTTCATGAAATAATAATTTACAGTTAAAAAAGGGAAAATTATAAAAGTTCCTTTTTATCACCATAATCACTAGTTTTCAAATAACTGTATATGCACTGTATAAATTCATAGATCTTGGCAACTATATAGGTATTCTTCAATATTTTAAAATTGAGAGCAGAGAAGAGGATTTTAGTAAAAGCTAAATAATGATACAAAGGACTGAATTTTGCAACAATTTGTATGAAAATGTGTATCCATGCAGAATTGATATAAAATTCCAAATAATCACTATATAAGAAGTACTAGATTTCTATATTGTAATATTCAGTATTTTATAGAAAATAGAATAGGTATTCTATAGTAGTATTATATAGAGTATATATAGCATATTGAAAATGCACACATAAATATATAATAATATATTTCCCTATCCTATCTATACATAGATCTTCCAGTTCTTGTTTCTGTGTAAATCAGGAGCGATTCCAATAAAGTCAATGCTTAAAATGTTGTAAGAGGTTATCATCAAGTCCATTATATGTAGTAAACATTGAAGAGATAAGCCAAGACAATACTTAACTACTCATTTTGGGCTGTGTCCAAATACTGGCTCATATGCTAACTACTCACAAGTGTAGTATTTGGATTACATTCTTCAGCAGACACATCTTTATCTTGCAAAGAAGACCCATGTAACTTTGGTATTTGTGAAAATAGAGCTTAACTTTTATGTTTTTTAACTGTTTTCAACCTTTTAGCCCTGATATATTCCATTTTGTGTTTTGAGTGCAGTGGGAGTGCTGCTGGAACAACAGTTTAACTTCCAGGAAAGTTCAGCAGATCTTTCAGGGCTTAGAGCATGTAGGAAGTCAGGCACTGTTCAAGTAAGCATGATATTCACAACCCCCTAGAAAGCATTTTTAAACTCTGATAAAGTATTTTTGATTTTGCAAACAATGTTACAATTATTGTCTAAAATTTTGCTTTTAATATGGAAACATCCCAAGGGATTGAAAATACATTCCGCTTCACTGTATGTATTGGCTTCAGTCATCATTACCCGCTAAGTCACTTCAGTTCCAGGTGTGACTATTTGCTGTATAAGAAATCAAGCAGCTAGTTAATTATCCTCTTCAGAAGTAAAATTCTGTCCTTAAGACAAAAGGAGAAGGACACTTTTCATGACATTTCCAATGAACTGGAACTTCTTGCTTCAAATGATATTCCAAAAACTTGCTTTTTCTCTTGGAACTGGGTCAGAGTTTTTCTAGCCTTGATAGAATTGGCATCCTTTCTCCAAACCGAAACATGCCAGCCGTAGTACTTTTTCAGTAATATAGTTATCATGCAGAAAATCTTGATAAGGCCACATATGCAACATTTGTGTTACAGACATCCATGAACCTGCAAGGTTATGTGACTGCGGGTAACCCCTTCTGCCGTCTGATGTTACTAAGACTTCAAAAAGCTTGACCGTGAGACAGACTTCTTTTTCCCCCAAAGGCTCAACATTCTTTTTGTGTAACATTTTTCGGAAGAACTCTTTGTTTGAAGAAGCTGGGCAGGGTAAAGCTGGCAGACTGGAACACTGCCCTGATGTGTTGTGACAGACATGTAATCTGCCATTTGACCACTGGTTCACACATCAGTGTTAATGTGAATGTGACACCTCTCAGCATACTGTTAATCATGCATTACTCTTCTGTCTAAAATGTGGAGATGTGGAGTAGACTTTTATTCTTTTTAGAAGCCTACACAAAAAAATCTAGTGAAATGAAAATTTGCAGCCATAAAGGCAAACTGATTGACAGCTGCAAATCATAGTCACAGAAACATTGATATATACATATTTATAGATCTCTAGATTTCAAAACTAAAAATGATCATTAGAACATTTTGCTTAATCTAACCCATTCCTATTCCAAACGTGCAAGGAGTCAAACACGTAGTCTCATGTCAAGTGTGAGGAAACCTAGAAGATGGCCTTCCGTAGTCCAGAAATGAGATCAATTCAGCTTTCTTTTCCTCACTAACACTTTTTTGTCTCTTGGGTTTTGTTTCCTTTTCTCCTGGTGTTTCATCACCAAAGTGCCCAGGAGTTCATCTGCTTTCATTCAACTGAAATGCATGTACCAGATGGTGCAAATAGCCCAGTATATTTCAATCCTGTATCCATGTCAGAAAACAGGCAGACTGCTGCAATTCTTGGTTGCTGCACCTCATGGTATCAAAGGCTGGCTAAGAAGAGTGACACTGCTTGACAATGAATAAGATTTTTCAGGTCTGGCAGGGAAGTTGCTTTGGAAGCTAAAATCCTGCTTCTACTCTGTAGGAGTTGCTTTTCATGATTAATTAATTGTGTTTACGCTAATCTACAAAGGATGTAAAGAAATATAAAAATAGAGTTACAGAAATGTGTCTAGTTAGCGTACTTTGTAGTAACCATTTCATCACCTCTGTTTTAAGTATATTACCTACTTGCTTGTTAGAATTATAATAGAAATTGACCTACAACAGAAAGTTCTATATTATACTTTTCAGCCTACTTTTACAGGAGGACCACTGCAATCTGCTTTTGCTATGTGAATAGCCTAGACCACTGGTCTCTTTAGGTCAATGAAGTTCGAAAGTATCTTGAGGGCTAGAGAGTGCAGTGAAGGTCGCTAAGTGCTTTCATCTGACAGCAGCTGCTTAGACTTTGACCACAAGACTTTCAAAATATCTCCGTAGTAAAGCCTTACATTTGCAAAAGCCATAGCTCTACAGAAATGATGATAATGAGAATTAGAAGAGTGGAAAATTAACATGTGTCATGGAAAACAGAAAGGGGATAGTGGTTAAAAGTTGTTTGCAGTAAGGGCTGATGTTTTCTCTGTTGGTTTTCTGACTCCTAGGTGCTATAACAGTAACAAAGAGTACAAGAAGAGTTATACCTTCCTGTTTATTCTTCTGGCATGTTACTAACCCCACAAATAACAGAAGACTCATGTGTGATATCTGGACAGCAATGCAGTGCTTTCTTACCCTATCCTCTGTCACCTTTGCAAGAGCATGTGTCCCTTTAAGACCCAGGCAAAGTATTTCCATGCCTGTTTCAAGTTTACCTGTGGGTTTTTTATTTTATCTTCCTCTTGTTTAAAGCTATGATATGAGAAATTAAACACCTGCTGGAGCATTCTGGTTTGACTAATTTTAGTGGTCTGTGGGATGATTTATAAGCAGCCCAGGAAGGGACATACAGCACTCTTACCTGTTTAACCTCCCTGTCAAGCTTTAAAGCTTTTATCTGCATTTTTAATTTTATTGAAAATTCACCATTATTCTGACTCCCCAAAGAAAAATGTTGCCACTGAAGAGACAGACACAATTTGGAAAGCTTTCTTCCTTTTTGAACAAAGAATTTCAGGGAAGAACAGAGTACCACAGAAACATTCACCTAGCTTAAAGAGCTGTCTTCCAAGGCATTATGACAGAGTTAGCTGCACATTCATTTTGCATAGGTGTAAATGTACCACATATATGGATGTTCTTGTTGAAAAATCTATTTATGTCTATTTATATATATATGTATTTAGAAACTGTAGTTTACCTGCAGTCACGGTGTAGATGATTCTTCTCATGTGCATTATATTTACAGAAGTATAGTTCCAAGCAGAGATGGTACTGAAAACAATTATTTGTTTAGATAAAGGCAAGTAATAGGTTGGGTAAGAATCCTCAAACAGCCATGGCAGCAATTTATATTTCCTGAAAAAGTGTAGAAAATAAGGCAGGAGAGAAATGTTATTTAAAATGGTAGATGGGAGTGCCATTAAGACTAGTGGGATGAAGGTAATAACAGAAAGTTTAGACTGTCTACCTGAAAAAATCTGGAGAGCAAACCAGTTGTACCAAATGACTATGTAAAAGCTACGGGGAAGCATTAACAGTCCAATTGCTTGAGATTTTTGAGAGGCCAAAGGAACAGCAAAATACATGGTGGGAAGGAATCTTGAATTGGCAGGTAGATGGATTAGCTGACCTATTAGTTCTTTTCTATTGCAAACTTCTATGATTTTATGTGGGGAAAATTCCTTTTCAACCCACGCTGGCAATCTGTTTATGTTCTGAAGTATGATGATTGACATCCCTTTTAACTTTTAACCTAGAGAATGTCTCTGCAAGTGTTATTCCTACATATAAATGTCTAATGCTTTTAATAAAAAAAAAAATCTCTCAATTAGGGGACTGTATCCATGTGCAAATGCAGAATGGAGATCACAACAGAGTCTGAGGTGTTATAGCGGCATGGGCAGCACTCCCACTCAGGAAGGATGGGGCGTTGAGAAGGAAAAGGGAGCATTTGGGGCTTAAAGAGGAGAAAGAGAGTGGAGGCAAACAAGAGAACACTGGATAAAAACAGTCAGAAAGAAGGGTACAGTTTTTGTTAAAAGGGAGAATAGGAAAGAAAAGAAAGAGAAATGAGAAGGTGGAAAGGTGTAAGAACAGAGAAGCAAGATAGGAGGGGAGAACTAATTTATGAAGTAGAATTACAAGAACAAATAATTATGTGCTCCTGAAATTATGGTGCCAGAGTACTTTCTGCTTCTAAGTGTTTACCCTTGGTTCATCCACATGCAGCCTTATTTTTTTTTTATTATTTCAAACAGTGTAATACGAAGTACAATGCTTAGATTTTTGTAACAAGTAGTGTATTTCACCATCAACACTCAGCCTGTCCGCCTTCCCTGTGAAAGTAAAGCCCACCAAAAGATAGAGCAAGTATAAAAATATAACACCCTAGTAGAAAGACTTGTCACATTTTGCCAGTCTTTCCTGCATTTTTCCCTGAATTGGGGGACTGGAGATGGATTCATGAGTGGGAAAATATCACAAAAGAAATACTTCAGAAATGCTAAACTAGAAAAACTTAACATATTTAAATAATATTACCCAAAATGTTCTTCAGATTTTATAGCATTAAAGCCCAGAGTATAAAAAGACAAAATTGCTAGAGATTTCCAGTTGCTCAAAAATATCTTTGCATTGCTACTTGTTCTGACTTAAAGTTGTTTGCTAAATCATCAACTTCATTTCTGTCGAGGGCTGTAAAAAAGATTGAAGCCGGGGCCTGGAATATGAACAAACAATGAATCTAAGTTAGTGCCCCACAGAATATTTTAAAATTATTTAACACAAATCATCTCAGTGTCAACAACTCATCACAGATAAACTATCTAATTAACAGAAGCCATCATAGTATTTGAGAACTCAGTCTTGGCTCAGTTGATATACCAGAAGGGCACTCCTTGATAAGCAAAAATTATAAAGGAAGGTTTAAAAAATGTTACTGCCTGAAGTAGATTCTTCTTAGTTTTAAATTAACCCTCTGCTAGGTTGGGTTTTTCTGGTTGATTTTTTTTTTTTTTTAAATCTCTATGAGATAACAAGCACAGGTTGACCTCATGTTCTTAGGTATATTCCATGCTAAGATTCTGTAACACGGTCTATTTTATGATGCAATGTTTTTTCAGTGAGTCTGCCATGGACTTGAAACCATGCCAAAATGACAGCTCAGTTAACAAAAGTGTCCCCAGCTTTCGTAACCACTTCAGA
This sequence comes from Falco cherrug, assembly GCF_023634085.1. Lineage (NCBI taxonomy): Eukaryota > Metazoa > Chordata > Aves > Falconiformes > Falconidae > Falco > Falco cherrug. Next base: position 56,844,114 of record NC_073703.1, on the reverse strand, counting down.
GATAGTTTTATCCCACTTCTTTAAAATTGCAAAGGTTGTCAAAATCTTGAGGATACAAAACTTTATTGCAAAACACTTCTGGGCATCAAAACATTGACTGGTTGTTGCAATACCAAACCTGCCACTTACTGGAATCCAGGTGCTTCATTTCACTATATTAAGCCTGTGAGGAGAGAAACCTGACAATGGGATCCATAAAAATATAACATAAAGGTACCTAAAATAGCTCATGGGAAATACTGAAAAGAGAGATTTCCCTTAATTCTCTGAGGGATGAGATTTACATGTCCAGGTTGCAGGGAAGCAACCTAGGACAGTAAGATTCATTACCGTAAAACTGCTCCTGAAAGTAGTCTTTTTCACAGAGGAAATGTGAAATAACACTAGGTAGGAGTGAGGGACCATCTTCTTTCCATCCCATCCCAGGCAGGTTGTTTGCTACAACATTTGCCAAGAGCATGGCAGATGTGGGTCCCATCGCCTCTTCTGCCTGATGGCAATTTGAATACGTTTCTTCCAGATACAGGTAAAGGCTGCTCAGCCACTCAGGACAGTCTGAAGCAGTCCCTCACACTTCCCTATAAAACAATACTCCTGATATGGAGTGATTAAACTCACTGTGCCAGAGAGAAAAGGGGAGACACTATGTCTTGAAAATGCCAGTGATAAAATATGAGTGTACAAAGAGCAGTACAAGACCATTCCACTCACATCAAATATAAGCTTTTCTTTGTTAGGTTTTGAAAGGTGCATATACCTTTGCTAGTCTTTTAACTCCATGAAACAATGAAAGAGAACCAGCCTGTGCCTCCTGGTAATTGTTTCAGCTTCTTCACAAATGTCACACAATTCCTCCAGTGGGTAACTTATATTTAAATTTCCCTCCCACCTGGCTATGATCTGGCCCCACAGTCCATGTTACCCAGGAAGAACTGATGTAATGAAGAAACTCTTTTTCAACAGATTCTACAACTATCAGGTGACAGTCTCAGAGGTTGGATCCGTGGAACTAACTGCAGGACAACTGCAAAAGGAGGAGTCTGAGTAACCTAGTAATAAACTTTAATATGTAATGCTCTGGTAAATACAGAAATTATATTTCTTATCTGAGAAAAAAAGGCTACCAGTTTGAGCTCTGTAATGTGAAGATCATGAATAATGGTCATTGGACTGAAGGGTTTTCCTGAGTAATATTGTAGAATTCGGGTTTTTTTTCTGAGCTCAAACAGATCAAACTGCTGACTTCGAGCCTTGCAACAGAACAATTTATCCTTAGCCATTATACCATTCCTAGAATTTTCCCAGGTTTGAAAAAAAATATACTGTCCACCATCCTAATGAGTAGAGATGCTTAGCTTCCCAAAGTCTTTTTAAAAACAATAAAAAAATGAGTGATGAAACCAGAATAATCTACAGATGTTATTCCCAATATATTATTCTGCAGCAGAAAACAGGTTTTAAACCTTGATCGGACTGAGATTGATTGTCACATGTATGGCAGTATTTAGACACCTAAGTCAACTACCTACCTTTGTAAATTTGAGCTCTAGCTTTAAAAATAAATGAACAGGAAAGTAAACAGGAGTATAAATATGCATGCTAATAATAATAAAACTTATCTCAATTTTTTCAGCAAAACACTTTATAATCCAAAATTTTCAGTGGACTAGTGGGAAAATGGGTTATTTTCTACTGAATATGCTTGAAAATGAATGTTCCCATCTTTCTCTGAAAATTTTGAATGCTATGAATTTTAAAAGATTTCTTATAGTCAAGTAATTCAAAATCATTGCTTGATTTCAATTCTAACTTGCCAGAGCTATTGAGTGGGAGACTCTGTTAAGGAACAGTAAGTCATAATGATCAATTTAGTAGTTTCAATATACCATACAATGAATCAAATGTAGAGAAATTAATTTGTTTATCTACAGTAAAGGTGCTTTTATCCTAGGACAACTCTGATAAGGAATGTAGAAGTACTGACTAGAAGGAATCTGTAGAGATCATTGAACTTTAAATGTAGGCAGCCATCTAATAGGTGTGGAATACGTGCCAGTGTAACCCTATCACCTCTAGTAAAATAGACTGAAAAAATCACAAAAGCTGTCAACTGCTGAAGGAGCATAGCTGGCAAGACAGGACAATTGACAATGTGTTTGATCTGCCCCATATCCAAAATGTTGTTAGACATTTATCATACAGGTTTACACAACTTGATGTATAATTTACTTAATGTTATTAGAAGACTATTTTACCCAATAACACTCCAAAGATACTTTTTCATGTGTTATGTTCACCACATACAGAGAAGGAGCGTAACTGCATATGGGTGCATTACCAAAGTGTATTCTGAGTGGAAAGGCACTCTATCTTCAGTGCTTTCTTTCATATTTAATGAATTAAAGTTCTATTGAAGGTAGCAGCAGCGATGACAATGACATTCTAGTACATTCCTCGAAAGATATGGAGTATCTCAGATAAGAGTTGTGGAAATAACTCATTTTTCAATTTCCTGGCAGTTCCAGATAATGATTTCAGATCAATTCAAATTAATGGCAGCTCTTGGACTATTTTCAATGTTTAACATGCACACATATTGTTTCACCAGACATAGATATGCACAAACTTGACGTTTCTAGAGGTGTTCTCCAAGTCTGGGGAAGCTACTACATATATATCCTGCTGTCTTGAGCAGTTCAGGCAAGATGTAACAACCCTCATCATTTCACAACAATATAATAATTATTAATAAATTTTAACTGACCTCAACGAATTTGTTTCTATAAAAAGATTAGCAAAATCCTGATAAAAGCACTAAAAGCTCTCACCACCACCTTGCCCAAGCCCCCAAATCATCAAGTTCCCCCCCTAACTCCCCTTCCCAAGAAAATGTGACAAGCTAGGGATACCAAGAAGTTTAAGTGGAAAGATTAATTTTGGAGAAAGTTTCTTCATTAAAAATAGAAATCACATTATTTCGCAAGTGTTGATTTGAATTTACATATGCTTCACATCTAGTATGAGGACGCACACAACAGAATGACTGGAGTCCAAAAATGTCTATACCATCATTGTATTTTCCTGAATCTGACACTGGCAGCATGCTGAAGCAGTCTCTCATAAATGTTAAAAAATGGGTTGGTTTGCATCTGATCAATGTTAGAAAAAGGGCTAGCTTTCTGGGGATGGTTCTGTCAAATTGGGAGTAACATTTTCCACCTAGTCCCTTATGCTTCTGGAGAGGCTGACATAATTTACAGACTATGAAAGTAACACCTTTGTCATTTTCATTGTACTTCATTTCACCTTCTCATTTGTGTCTTTTAAAAATAAGATGTCTAACTGAATACAGTAATCAATGTGCCATCGATTTATATAATGCAATTGTAATCTTTTCTATTCTCTATTCCCTTCTTAACACAATTTAGCATCTTATTTGCTTTTTTAATCACCATTGAACAAGTCTCTTCATTGAGCTGTCTACAGTAATGCCTAGATCTTTTTTTCTGAAGAGATTACAACTAATTCAGGAGACATCATTATCTATAAATACTTTAGACTGTTTGCACTAATGTATTTTAGGGAGGTCTTATCAGTGTTGGGGCTTATCTGCTACTAAGTTGTCCAACCAGTTATTTTTGCAAAATTCACCTAAAGCTTTTCATAGTCCCTTAATTTAAATGATTCAAATGAGCTTACAATTTCAGCTGCTTTTCCACATTTAGTCTTTAGCCTGTTTTCAATTTCAACATACAGACTGAACAGTTCTTTTGCTAAAACTGCTTTAATATAGTTGTCTGTGTTCATCATGCTGGAAACAAGAATTTTGTTACTGTTTTCTTAGTTTACGATGATATAGTCACAATACCAAAAGCGACAAAATAGTATAAACACCTAAGAAACACCTAAAAAATATCTACTATAAATCTGTAAACATGACACATAGCAGTCTAGCCATAGCTGCATGTCACAGCATGGATTTATAGTCCTAAAAAAACTTCTAATCCTAGGACATTGCCTACTGTCATAATGCATGTATTTCTGTATTATCAATTTTTTAATAGTTAAGACTTCAGTAATCTACTGAATTTTGCTTTGCTATAGAGATTTCTGCTGGTGTGCATGTAAGTTAGTTTACAACTAAGGCACCCATCTTAAAACTACACTGTAATCACTAAAATTGTGCTGGCAGTGTAGAAAATATTGAAAGGGGGGTTATAATTTTTGGCAAACAATGTTTTGCCTCATTGTCTTCTTGCAAAGAACTGCTTGAACATCACTGTAAAATTTAAAATACTTGGAAAAATGTACAAAATTATGTTCCGTGATATGTCTTCTTAAAACAAAAAACTTAAAATGATACTGCAGGAGAGCATGCTGATTTCTGCCATTTTCACTGCCTTTTTTTCTGTATTTGCCTAGAGTGTGTACAGAGGAGTTCTAATCCATGAGCCTGTCACTTTGGTGCAATCACAATACAATTAGTAGGCAATAAACTCAAGAGATGTATCATTATTACACCACTTTTACGTTGCATTATATTTCTCTGTTTAAGTGTTAGCTGTTCTGCCAGGCAGCTCACTGTTATATGATTTTCAGGACAACCTAACTACCTGTTAATATGTGTAGCAATAGGTTCAATTATTTTAATTTTCTGTTTCTCCAGAATTTGGAGGCAGGTGTAGTTACATCTATGCATGTAGCTATATTCCATTGCTGGATTTCCTAGAATTTTCTTCATTAAGTATTGTTTTTTTCATTAAATCTGTCTATTCAGTCTTTGTATAATAGCTAAGGGTAAAGAATCTTCAGCCTTTTCAAAAGAAAAATTTTCTGCTATAAACAGCATGCCATTACAACTCAACTGATTGCAAAGAATTTGGATTGCAGCGTGATTCAAGTCTTTCATTGAACTGATATCATCCACTCAACCTCAGCAATACCTTGGAGAAATACAAAGCAGAGTAACTGTCTTTTATATTGTACTCTCTCAGTACAAGAATAATAGAGGTACCATGAACGTTGCAGAGGTGTCACATTAGCTGCTCTATGCTAGAGCTGAACTAAATAGTGTAAAGGAAAGGGAACTTATTGTTAATTTTTTTTACAAGGATGGAATAGATGAACACTGCTTACAAATGAACCTTATTTAGTTTTAAACACATTTCCTGAAGTAAATAGTATATTTCCCTAATTTTCATGTCTTTTGGTATGCTTCCAAAAAACTTGGAAGTGAATTAGTGTGCAATTTGCATCCAAATCTCAGCCAAGGGGATGTGGTTTATTATAATACATGGCCCTCCTAATTATTGAACAGCCCGAGAAAACTAGGCACAGTGTGCATCTGTTATTGCTTGACCACACTGCCAAACATAATTTGGCAAGCACAGAAATGTACATTGAGCAGACCTACAGTCTAATTTGCATTAGTTTGTAGTAATTATATGAAAGCTATAACTGAACCAAGCTTGTCCTCTCTTTTTAGATCACACCATTCTTTTTGAAAAGAAAAGAAATCTCAACCAAAAATCCAAAACAATAGCACACACATACACAACCCTGAGAAATTCCTTGTTTGCACAGTAGACTTTCTCAATATTATTTAATCATTATCCAAATGTTATTTCTGCATATTCTGTAAAATATCAGAGAAAACAGCTTTTTTCCCCCTGCATTTTTGTGTAGGCTTTTCTGTGTTTTCCTTTATCCCCATTCAGAAATTTTTCATCTCTTCTGCCAAATTCTAAAACCCTGTACAATTCAATACCCTGTAACTGGTGATTAAAATCAGTGGCATTTTTTAATTCAATTGCTAAGAAGGAAGGGGAGGAGAGTCGTGCCTTTCATAATTTTCCTTTGCCCCTTTCCATAGTCATTTAATCCGAACTATGACAAAAAAAGAAGCAGTCTCATGATAAGCCATGTTGTGTCACAGCAACGCTGGAAAGTAGGAGCCAAAGCTTGGGGAACCTGGGATGCTAGGGTGAAAATACCTGCAGATTTTGGCTTACAAAAGTTCCAAGGGAAAATTCTTGCTTCCTCTCTAGTTTTTCTAGCAAAATTATGTGTTCAGCTATACAGACATGTACATCATGGCTCTGTATAGGAGATGATGGGAAACCTAAACTAAGCCAGTAGATGAGGAATTAGAGCAGAATTTCATCTACAGAAATTACAGATTTATGACAATTATTGTGTCAATAAAGTATTTTCTGTAATGCAAGAGGACAGGGCATAAAAAAGATGAGAAAGAGAGTCCGATTCAATTCCCATTTAAATCAATGACAAAACCTACTGTTCACTCCAACAGCCACAGGAGCAAGCATAGAGGAAGGAGAGGGTTTTTTTCTCCCCTTCTTTAAGTAAACACTGGCATTTTCTGCTTCAGCTGCAGGGGCTGAGAAGCAGAGGCACAGTCTTTGTTGTTGGTAAACAGCTTGACATTTCATAGTATTGGACCAGTCAGAGGGCTTTCAGTTTGGAGTTTGAGTATTAAGAAATAACTGTATAGTCACTAAGTAGTTAGGTATTCTCAGATAGCTTAGGGTAATTATTAGCTGGCATATCCAGAGTCACATACAGTTACTGTGAAATGACCATACGGAGATTATGTAAATCAGTTTCCAAGAGAGAAAAAGCAATGAACTATAAAAGTGAATAAAACCTGCCGAGTATCGCTGAATGAGTGAACACTACCTCTACACTCTGACTAGCTGATCAAATCTATATTCATAAACAAGAGAAAACTTGCAATGAATTAGAGGGGGAAAGAAACTCTAATGAACCTAAGTTACTTCCATTTACAAATGGCATTTCACACTTGACCAAAAGACACGCAATTTGCTTTTGCATAGTGTGTGGAAAGTAAAAGTATGTTTGCTTATACAGTGCCTGCTGCGAAACTTCCTTATTTTACAGTTTAGGTTGTTAATGGATTTCTACAGTAAAGTAGTAACTGTATAAGAAAACAGCTTTTTACTGAGTCAGACTCTTTCCATGTATATTCAGATCTTCTTACTTCAGTGGCTGAAATAAAGCACTGGAGGAAAGAAGCTGGGGGAGGGTGCTGTAAAGTAAAACCACACTGTTTTATCAGCACCAGAAATTGCTGCATAAAGAGAAATCTATCTTTATCTAGTTTTATGGTATTTGGGTTTTTTTGTTTACTAATGAAATGATTAGGTAAAACCCAATTGTTGAATAGTTATGGCTGCTGATAAAATACAAGAAGCAGATTTGGTTAAAAGTGCAGGGTTGTTTTCTCTTTGTTTTCAGATTTGTGCTTTCATAGACCTCAGAATACTATTAATCTTGCACAGGCAGTGCCAGGAACAAAATACATTTTCTCACTTGTCCCTACTGTTAGTGGAACATTTTCTTGTAGATATCAGTTTGATTATAGTTCAGGTATCTTGCCAGAAGACATCCTTACACTTTGTGTATTCATTCCTTAATACATATAATGGAAAGTTTTCTATGCTGCAGATTCCTTATGAAGAGGGATTTGACATGCTTGGTTTTAAGCTTTTTCCTCTAACAGTCTTGTTCAAGATGACTAGCAAATAAAAATCACTTGGCTTTCAGAGCAAGAAAAAATCTGCAAAACAGAAAGGATAGCATACAATTAATAAATTTGAAATGAAAATATTTTTTCTCCTATTGTCTTGACTGATTTCCCCCAGGTTTTTTTTTTTGGTTTTTTTTTTTTTTTTTTACTCAGAAAGGTAGCCCCATTCATTCAACTCCAGACATGTCCAGAAATATGAGCTGTTTCAGAGCATCTAAGTTAGGTTTCCACTCTGAACTGCAAAGAATAGCCATGGAGCCTGATTCAGTTCTTACATTGACTCCTTACATTGACTTACATTACACCCCAAGACATTATGTTAAAACCATAGTTTTGAAGATAGGTATGCAAGCCACTTTCTGCTAGTGAAAGCCTGCACAGAAGATGTATGTGCTGCCCTATAGGTATATGCATTTCCTTTCAAGAAACTGATGGGCTTGTAATGGTGCATGAACTGTGTCTGTATATCTTTTGGAAAGAGATGTCACGTAACTTCATGCAACATGACTTCCCAGGAACTACTCATTTTCAACTTCTGCAAGTTTCTGCAGCACAGTTTGATCTCCAGTCATTTGCAGCTGCACAGTTAGACCTGGTATCACTAACTACTTAGAGCCTTTTGAGTGAATAGGTGGATTTGATGACGTACCCTGTATGTCATCTTGGAGCCTCCCATATTTTTTTGCAAGGATGGCTAAGTCTAGCCTCAGTTAGGGAACTTACAGCTTTAAAATGAACAGTTTGGCATGAGTGAAGGTTATCTGGCTGGGAACTGTTTTAGAAAATACGCCTCCAAACTTCACACTGTAAGAAAAGAGTGACATACAGGGTGGTAGGAGAGACAAGGAAAAGAGGGACTCACATGTTAGTTTTCTTCTGGGATAACTCCTATTGTCTTTCTTTTCTTCCTTTGGAAAAAAATTTCTTACTAGATTCCCAGGCAGGAAAAAATTTCTCTTTTAAAAATAACCAGTCTGTAAGGAATAGAGCTTGTAGTCAGTAGTCATACCTCCTGAAATTTTATATCTGTGCAGAACCACTTGCTGTTATCTTAGAATCTGTATCTAACCTGTCCTGCTTACAAGCCCAGCATCAATTCTCTTAGTTACCTAAGTGTAAATCCTACCTTGTTTTTTTTTTATGCCATGCTATAGTCTTTTTACCATCAGCAATAAAGATTGCCTGTTTCAGTGAGGTTTTCAGTATACCTGTTTAACCCAGTTCTCAGAATATGTTTAGCAGCACCTGTGCAAGCTCAGTGACTCTACTGAGCTGTGAAAGAAGTAGCAGACTGGAATTTGCTAAGCAATTCAGCTGAAGCTAGATAAATGGAATAAAATACGGTACAGTCAGACTTAGCTGAATGGAATGTAAGTAAACAGATTGTAGACACTGGAAGTAAAATAAAATATTTGCAATACACTATTTCAGATAAGACTGAATATGTTGAGGGGCTAAAAATCTAAAGAACCACTTTTGCAACACATCAGAAGAGTATTTCCACCCCTGTAAGGTTTCATTCTGTTCCCTGTGGGTTCTTGTATGTCCTGGAGATACTAATAGAAACTTGTCAATTTTAAGACTAAAGAAATCCCTAGGTTATCCAGACTATTAGATCTTCATGTAACACAAGCACATAAAATTTTATCTTACGGCTTTTTTCTGAACCAAGTAACTTGTGTCAGGCACTACTCAGGAGCCATCTATCTAAACTATCCAAACCCTACTGGCAAGGAAGTGCTAAACAAAGTTACATACTTAGTATAAGTTATCAAAGAAGGGGAGTTCCCACCCCTTTATCTCTGGCAACAAATTTTGTGTCAGCTTTGGACTAGTTAAGCATGTCTTTCAGGGGAAAAATACCCAAACATTTCTGCTGCAGATATTACAGACAATGGAGAAATTACTACTTGCTAAGTTAATTTGTTCCAGGAGATGATCACCCTCAGTGTTAGGAAATTAAAATAAAAGTAAAATCTTTCTATTTCTTAGCTTATCTTTAGCTTTTTGTGACTTTGTCTTTTCTTTCTGCTAGATGAAATAGCTGTTTCATACCTGATAATTACACATCCAAGTCAGGTATCCTTTATCCTTTTGATGAACTAAGCAGAATCAACTGCCTAAGTCTACTACTTGAAAACAGTTTTCCAGCTTAATGACACCTGTGTGTCTGGTAGGAAAGATCAAACTGAAAAACTGTTTTGTGAATGTCACTTTTTATATAAAAATTCTCCATGACCAGACGGGAAATTTGACATATCCAGTCTTCAATATTACTTATGATTTTTTTCTACAAATACTATTTGGTCTTGATGTAGTACAGAAAACAGAAAGTGACTAAGTGAAAAAAATATTTTGATTGTAACTAATATAAATAGCTCATTGTAATTTGTACAAATAACTTGTTTTCTCTTTTAATATACATGCACATGTTTATACATTGAGCCTGCTTACTTTGGTTCTCTCTTTTTTAGAAGAATTTCATATAAAACCTATCACTTTTAACAGATGTGGAAGGAAATACAAACAAAAATGCAATGTATTTTCAGACTTTGTGAGTGTAGAACTGTGGAGGGAAGATTCCAATGTGAGCAGCAGGTAGTTAATACAGTGCTTTCTTGCAAAAGCTATATTTATATTGTTAACATTATGCAATTTCTCTTTACATTTTGTCAGTATAATGGCAGATGTGGGCCTGAGGTTAACCTTGACTAGCTACATTGAAGTGAAATTTATCTTTTCCTTGTTTTCACTAATTTATATAAGTTTACATTGCTTGATGTAAAATACATCATTTCTCAGCAGTGAAAGACATAGCCTGCATCTTCAGACAGTGTGAAACAATAGCTCTAAGGGAAATGTAAATTGCTCGCATTCACTTCTGTGGTGTTACAATTCTGACACTAAAATCCTAAAAGGTAACATTTTAAATCTTTTACCAAAATTTGGTAGGAATCCATTTCTTCAGGCTTTGGTAACTGATACCCTGTTTACCTTTTCTACAACACAGTTACACATGAGAACATTTAGAGCCTGAGAAAAGTGAAATCCACTTGTTGAAGGACTTATCATGCTGACTGCATTTTAATATTTAATTCAATAGAATTAAATGCCATCACTGCAGGACTTCAGACTGACTATTAAACCAGTGGGCATTAGACACAGAGCAACCTCATTTCTCCTACAAACTGAAGTGTACACTGTGGTAGAATAGATATGGTCTTGCATCTCTAGGTACTATCACAGAGTGAATTTAGAAACCTATCTTGTAGTATTCAAAATTTGTAATTTATTCCAGTGTGTCTTATAATTCTCCTAAATGTGACAAAAGAAAATCAGTCGTGTGATTTACAACATAAAGCTAACACAGCAGGAATTATATCTGCATACATAATTCATAACCAATGTACACTGTCTTCATATGTCACAGAATACGATATTTAATATTGATGTAATGTTGGCTTTTTGTGAATATTTAAACATACTGATGTATTTATTTTGGTGGGTGGTCATACTAATAAACTCACAGACTCAATATTTACAGGAAACAGAATAGAATGTTCGCAAAAAAAGGTTAAAGAGATTTCTGGTTTTAATGTGAATGTAAGAAAATGTTTCATTTATTCACTTAGACCTACTTCCATGTCTCTTGTCTCTCTCAATTTTTTGTCTGTACTTGTGCCATACATTATGTTTGTTCACCCTGCTAGTGCTTTTTGAGTTATGAAGCCAAACTCGATACTATATGTAAAACGTGATTAAGGACTTGCTAATTTGAGATCACTGTCTATTTGTATTGCAGTGAGTCATTAGAGAACTGAGACCCAGGAGGCTTAAATTCCTGAGTTTTTTCCTAAGAAAGAAACAGATTTTCCAGTGAAATCTAAACAGAAACATTAGTATCAGAATTTAATATCAATATTGTGATATCTAGATTGAGCTCATAGCTAGAAGGCAAAAAGAGAGAGACTGCTTTCTACACATATCCCTTCCTGCACAAGGCTATAGCATCTCATGTTTTTTTGAAGGCTTATTTAATTCATGTTGGCATTCACCAACATTTGATAAACATGTCACTCCTCACCAGGTGTTCTAACTGGAAGCAGAGATGGGTGAAATATATTCTACAATCTACTAATGACAGGGGTCCACTATTTTAATGAAAATGTAAAAAACTGCGTTTGTAAAAATATTTACGAAGTTATCTGTGAAAATAAGGATGATGAAAGGGGTGCCTACAGTAATTTACATTATTTTGTTCAAAGTTCTTTTTCATAAAGAGATTAATTTTCATGTACTGGAAGCTGCATTTGCATGTTATGCAATTTTCCACCCTCTTCTATGCTTTTTCTTCAGGACAGTTTGATGATCAGTACCCATCATGGGATAAGTATTGTGGCTGTGTCTGCCTAGGAGAAATCAGCCAAGAATTCTAACAATGTACCAAACCTTCTCCTCAAAGATATAATCTGTAGAGAGCATCTACTTCATCTGACAAACGTGATTTCTATTCAGGAAATAGCTCACAATCATTCTATTGGATCTGACATCAGCGGTATCCACGCAGCCATTCTGTGCAAACTCCCTGCTTTTAAAGGTCTTCCCATCACTGTTATTGGTCTCACAGATGATGAAGTATGACACTCCATAAACAATGAGCTGGGCCTTTTGTAGGCTGCTTTGCTTTTTTTGGCTTCAAACTGCCACTGAATGTCAAATCAATTTGGCTCTCATTAGAACAGCTTTATATGTGCAAATGTATTTGTGTCTGGTTGCCACTTTTTTTCTATTTTTGCCTTCCTTTCCCTTTCCTTTTTTTTCTCCTCTCCCTTGGATGATGTCATTTTTCTCTAATCAAAGCCAACACCTGTTTCTCTAAAATAGGAGCCTCTGTGTAGAGCTCTTTATCACAATCTGAGTACACCCTAGATGGGCTCATTATGAATCAAGTTCCCCCAGAACAAAGAGGAAGTGCTCTGTTACAGTGACATTGTACTTCGTAGAGCCTGGATAAAGTCAAGAGCTGATGTAACCTTGACTTTTGACATCCCAAGAGACTGCTGTCTAGATAGTGCAAGGTGTGTAAGCCACTGTCTTTGATAAGTAATGAGACAAACAATAAATCTGACCTTGTGTTTAAGAACAGCTCAGCTGTTACACAATGCTGTTTTGGGCTTGGTGGGGTTCTGGGTCTGGTTTTTTTTCTTAGCCAATTAAAAGGAGCACAGAAGTGCAATTCTGAGGATTTCTGTTTCATAGACCACAGACCTGCTTGGACAAGCTAAATGAAGAATGCCACACAGTGAAGGGGATAGAACAAAATAGGGATGACATAGAACTCCCGGTTACGAGTCAGAAAAAATCTGGTCTAACAGAACATATTGCAAGTAGTCTGAAGTGGCTGGAGATCAGGAAAGGGGAATTAGAAGGGGGAAAAAAGCAATTATATGCTGAAAGGCTACCATAGACTCCATGTTGTAACACGTATGAAAGAAACACAGGCTCACCTTTCTTGCACTAGGACCACTTTGCCTCTTACGAGACTTGTCTCATGGAAATTGCTACAAAAGTGTACTGTGCCTGGAGGAATGGCATTGGCTTGTTGGACAGTGGTGTAATATTCTTTTTCCTCCTCCAGAACTAGCTTCTTTTCTAAGTTTCAGCAAAAAACCATTCTCCCTCTTCTTCCCACATCTTATACAAGCTGAAAGCCAGTGTATATTTCCATCCACTTTAGGACAAATATGTAAGTTTTCAAATAAGAACTCAACTATACCTAGGTCAAAGGCCTGTTCTATCCCAGCTAACAAGGCACTTTTAAGTAGTCAAGTTACATGCTGCGTCCTCTTGCTTGTGTTGTTCCTTTTAAAGAGAATCAGAAATATTTTTTTATGTCTGTAAATAGAAAGATACACATTTTAGAAGCTGGGGAACCTACAAATAGACAGTAGGAGTGAGACAGAAAAAAAATAGTGCTAACTATACCCCAACTCCCTCTAAACGTGAGCATTTGGCACTTAGGAAGGAAGAAGCTTTCTCTGGATGTTGCATGATAGAAGAAAGGAGAAAGAACCAGACTTTTCTCACTACTTGCTATAATGGGCTAAAACAACTTCAGAGGACCTCAGGCTGTCCAGGGAGGGTCCTTGCTCAGTTTGTGAGTGGATGAACTCACTCCTTTATGATGGGACTCTGAGTCAGATGCTCTCCAAGGAAAATGCCTATTTTCAGACCTGAAGAAGAGGTTTGCTTGGCTCAGATACTCAGTGATTTCAAATCCAGTGCGAGCTCTAACTGAAATATATTGGTAATCTGCCATCTGTGGTTTTCTTGAGCAGAAATTTTGACTGAAGTCCAGGTCTTAGTAGATATGAGGCCACATTACAAAATCCATCCTCCTACTCGACATCATCCTTCATAGTGTCTTACTATGTCACTGCCTTTGGATTAAGGACCACAGCAAAGTATGGAAAATGTGGATACTTCAGTTGCCAAGTCATTTCTTGGTCTCTGTGTTGAAGCTATCTATAGTGAATATTTCATTGCTGACATCTATTCTAACCACAGGATTGTCAAAGCATTTTTTCATGTGTAAAAAATTTGCATAAACACTCCACCCCAAATATAATGAAACACAGAAAGGATAAGAAAGACCTAAATTATATTTAAAAAAAAAATATTAAAAGACTTCTTGATTGATTTGCAGAGGCATAGCAAAATTCCTTCATATAGTGGCCTCATGAATGAGATTATAATATGCAAGTAAAGCATAATGATTGGCATATTAAATACAAGATCTTTGTCACCATCTGTTTCCTGATTGTGTCAGCAAGTTGGGTTTTTTTTCATGGAAGTGTGAGAATACACCATGGCCTCGAAGTATCAAAATGTCAATTATACATCACATTTTAAAGTTGGAAGCCCAAATCACAAAAAACATTTTGAAATGTCCCTGAATTCTGCTTGAAACGCTGACAAACTATTACCTATCCTTCACATTTAGCCTTACTGTACATTAGCATGGTTATTGTGCTGGAAAATAAAACAGAGCGGAAACACTACAGAGGCCAGGTTTACAACTTAGTAATGAATACTTAAAAAAAAAAATTATAGAGTAGGAGAAAGGGAGAGAACTAAAAATTCAGAACAAAGCGAATAGCTGGACAACAGCCCTATCAAATGCTTGTTATTCCTTCATGAGGAAGACAGTATTCCTTTTTCTATATTTTCACCTGTACCGACAGAAATAAAAATAATGCATCCTGGTTAGTGTAATGAATCAGTAGAAACTGCAGAAGTAGAAAACCTATGTCAAAGTCACCTAAAATGCAGGAACCTTTCCATTAATGCAACATGTCCTGGTTTATACCCTGAGTGGTCTTATATGAGAACTGGCGGGAGATAATGTTTTTCACATCCCACACAGGATGAGGTCTACTGGCACCACCAGCTACCAGTGTCAGCAGCCCAGAGGTGAAGGCACATGAAAAGCTCCTGATTCTGGTTCTGAAATATAAACACAAGTCCCTTCCAAAGCTGAAAAGGCCACTAATGTCTCAAAGTGTTTCTTCGGCTAGGGGATGAAAGAGAGGGAGTAGGTATCATGTAAACTGATTCTTCGCTCACTGAGGACACTGATAAGATTGACAAATAAATGCAATGGCCTTTAGATTTGCTCCTAGACCAATTATTATATCAGTGAAAATGAAACAGCTATGTCTGTGTAAAATGTGGTGAAGACTATAATTATGTCCAACCAATCTAGCATGAGCTAAGTTAGAAGAGCTGTAGGTGGCCTAAATGAAAAAAAGTGATGTTCCACACTTGTACATAATTGGACTTATGATGGAGCATAATGGACACAGTTTTCTATCTCATAATTTCTGATTATACTAATATTAGTACATGATAGGATATACAATCCACTGTTTAAAACAGACTGCTTGTATGATATTTGCAGTTGAGTTATAAGTTTTTGCTGTAATAAGGCAACTTATAACATTCAAAATTGATTCCAAATGAGGCTAATTCCAAAATGAGGAGACTTTAAGTACCATAGCTTATTACATATTTGGAGTCATTCTCTGTGCCTGTGAAACACTGATGCAAATTCTTCACAATTATAAAGTACTTTGACTCTAATAATGTAAGTTCTAGTATGGCTATGTATATTAAACATGCATGTACATGTATATTAAATCAGTTAGTTTGGGAAGATTCGGTCTGGACTTTCTTATTTAGGTAGTTCTTCATGTGCAATTGTATTTAGGCTTCTCTTCACTAGTGATATAAAGCTTTTTCCTACTTCAAAAGTTCATGTAAATGATCTGTAAAGTTTCAGCAGGGATTTGTACATTTCTAGTGGAGCAGCATGCTCTGCCAGATACCAGCATCTCCATTCATCAGCAAATATTCATCATAAGCTGCTGGAAAGCAGAGAAGAATAAAAGTCAGAGTTGAAACTGTGCAGCTGTAGTTTGATTGATAAAGTTTGTAGCCTGAACCTGCATATACATATGAACCAACACTCTGAGCAGAAAAAAATGAGTATGTGAGAAAAAAAGATCTTTTGAGAGCTTTCACATGTGTCTGTTGCCAAGGTAACCACTGTATGTATGTCTGCTGAACAGGTACCTTTTGGGGGTCTGACTCTCAGCTTGTGAATCTCACACTGAGATGTCAGCTGAATGCAAGCAGTAAGGGTCCAGCAGTAGAAACACACTGAAAAATAATTAGTGTATTACTAACAGATGCCTTTTTATATGTATGCATACTGCTAGTGTCATGATCTTCTCTGAAAGTGAGGTCTGAATATGTGTCGTAATCAAATATTTTTGAAATTTGTCTGAACATCAGCCCATGTCTCAGATTCTCATAGCAGGGACTGAAGGAAGCTGTCCTTACTGTCTCCTTACCAATTGTGTTTTCTTTCTGTAAGTCCATTGTACGATCATTCCCTTCATCCTCTATAATGTCCATTCTGAAATTGCTCTGTTTATTAACATATGATAAGAATTTGACTTTTTCTCTTCTGTCTGCCACATTTTACTTCTTAACTGCTCTGTCAGGCATCCCAAATGAAGAAAAAAAAAAAACCTATTACACCTTTTTTTTTAAATTAAACTCTTACTATTTAGGACTTGATGCTGAAACAAGTAAGCCTAATAGAAGTTTTGTTACTGATACCTGTGTGTTTTTCATTTCCCTTACATCAGGAATATGTCATACAAAGTCATATGCTTTGTTCCATTTATTCACCTGGTGCTTTTAAAAGAATGCTTTGAGGATTTCTGTCATTGTCTGCTCGATAATCTTAGCAATTACAGAACTGTTATATTCTGTATATTCTATAATTTTCTAGTTTTCTATGTACTCTATATAAAAATACATTGTAAAATTCATTATGTATATGTTATAATATACATCTATTTGCTACAAGAACAAAGAAAATTTTTAAATCTCTTGATTGAAAGTGCATTATCTTCACTAAGTTTTCCCTAGCATTTATAAAGTAATATCAAGAATTAAACTGTTCCTGAACCACAAATGCAAGTCTTAGTCTTGCAAGTGCTTATACTTCAGCAACTTTACATGGAACTGTAGTCGTAAGTTCAAAGTCAAGTCAGTTGAACTATCAGTCTGTGTATGACTACTCTGCTGCTTAAGGTGTTTAAACAGGATATCAAAATAGAAGCAATGTTGCTTGAGGCTGTAAATCTGTAGTTGGGTGCCAGTTCTTATGGAGAAAAAACTTGTAATTTTAGAACCTGAACAATAGTACAAGAAGTTATCAGTACTTTATCCATGCCAGTTTTAAAATAAGCTAGATTCAGAAATATTCAGTTCTTTTGTGTTCATTTCTGCAGACATTGAGGCAATCAAGTGTCACTGGCATTAATGTTTGCTGAAAAAACAAATAATTCAGAGAAGTATTTGTAAAATGTGTTAAGTTTTATTCTATCAGAATACTTATGATGGAAACAATGCCTTGTCACTTAGTAAACCAACAGCAATTAGATAGCACAATTCAATTCCTTTACATGGAGTATCAAAAATGTCCAAGAGAATGATTTGGGATCAATTTGCACCATTGCAATAATAGTGGCAAAGTTAAATGATAATTTCTAACTCATCCTAATGCTGGATTTTTTGTTTAACTTTCATAGCTTTTTGTAAGATTTATTGTGTCCCCTCTTCCTGGAGCTAACACACGGAATAACCTATTGGTTACAATTATAAGTAAGATAATTAGAATAAATGATTAAAGAAGCATCATTATAAAGACAGTCATGTAAACCCAAAATAAAATGTAAATAGAGGATGCAAAATTTGAATATAGCTTTGGTTTATGCAATTATACAACTATTTTATGCTAACTACCTCATTATTGTGCAGAAGCAGTTAAAAATAATCAGATCAATATTATGCTCTTTACATGAAACTACTGAATCACAGCAGGAAATTTGTGTTATTCTGAAAATGGAGATCTCATGAACACTCTACAGATCAGTCTGAGGGAAAAATAATGATGGAAGAATAGCGTAACCTCCCAGGAAACAAAGCACACACATATACCATATACATAGATAATGTGTCATTTAAAACAATGAAAGATAATGTAGGTAAGGAAAACTAGAATCTTTCATATAGTTATGTTTTTTAAAACCATACTTACATTTTGAGGACTAGCAGAAAGACTTAATGAGAAGTGTACTAAAAGCTCTGAGATCTGGTTTAGGGTTAAGACTAGGATTAGGGTAGGGAGAAATCTTGTGCCTTTGGAAAGGGCAGAACTTCTGAGAGGCTGCCAAGGCAAAGCATGGGCTACTATGAGGAATCTTCCCTACTCAAGACTTTCCCTTGGGACTTCAGCGTATCCCATGGCAGAAGTTTCCTGCAAGGCTTAGGGTCAGTTAGGAGAGCAATTCTCACTCCTCCTGGGAGGACAGCTGTGACAGGCAAGAGCAGTTTCAGAAGCCTCAGCTGGCCTTGGAGTTCCCTGAGGAAGAGCTGGAGCAGAGGTTTCTACCTCTTTCGCTTACAGCTGCATTAAGCAGGGGCTCTCACACTTGGCTTATGCCTGGATTGCATCGCAGCTCTTGTGCAGCCATGCCTGTGCTTCTGCCCGGGTGGTCTGGACTCTGACCTTGACCATCATGGGCTGACTTCCTGGCTTCTTCATGTATGATAGGACTAAGTTTCTTGGCTGGTGAAGCCACAGCTTCTGCCTACCATGCTGGTAGCTGCCCCAAATCCCCCTTCCCCTGCTAAGCAGCAATTGCCTTTATTGTTCCCTAACAGAGATACAAAACCCATAGGAATGAGCAGTGCTGCAAAAAGAGCGAGGAAGAAAAGCGGAGGCTTCTGTGAGAATTCTCCTGCTTGCATCCTTTTCACAAGGGGCTTCAGCAAGCCCCGGTATAGAAGTGTCTGCCTACACTTGGGGTTAGGAATAAGATTAGGGCTATAGGAGGAGGAAAAGATAACAAGACCCATGAAAAGAGTGGGGCTGCAAAGAGGTTGTCAAACTCTCTCCCACTTAGTGTTTTCAACTGTGGCTTCAGCATGTCACTTGATAAAAATCTCTGCCCAGGCTTAGGGCTCAGGCTAGATTTATGGACAAGAGAGTCAGATGTCATATTATTTTTAGACAAGTGTTTTTAAGGCTTAGCTGCACAGTCAGTGATTGCTTCCCACATTTCTTTAAATTGTCAGAATACAACCAAGTGAGGGTTTCAATTTAAATTAGAAAGTGTTCATTGGAAGGCTTCAGTGGTGTAAAGGGCTTCCAACGTGAATTAATTTTTGAATGCTCTATGTGAGTTAGAAAAATGCTCTTGAAAACAATTAAAAAATAATATTTATTGCAATTATGTAATAACATTAATATTTTAATAATATTAATGATACTTAAATATGCAGTTGTTTCGAGAGAAAAAACAGTTCAGCAGAGATCCAATTAACAAAGAACAACTGTAGTCCTGGTTTCTGTTCCTGCAGCATGTGAAGATTGCTATTTGTGGCTTAGAGAAAGTTTTTCTCATAGCAGTCCATATTTATGCTACCATACACAATGCTTACCATTTACCATTAAAGGTAGTTGTGGTCTTTAATCAACAGAATTGAGAATTACATGAATGTGCTTTAAGTAAGGTATAAATTTGTGTCCTGAGGGCAAAAGAAAATAACAACTTACCATGCATCCAAGAGCACTGAAGAATCTGGAGATAAGACAAAATAATACAGTGTTCTCTAATTATGATTAAAATATTTTCAAGAGAAAGATACACTGAGCTAGATAGGCTTACATACAATACTACTGAAAAAAAAAAAAAAAAGAGTGACATCTGATAAAATATTGATACTATAATTTTGACGAACACATTCCATAGCAATTTCAAGACTGAATACATGCCTTCCCTGCTGTTCTTTTTTGCTCTGATTATTTGTTTGGTTTCATTTGGTTTATCTCGTTAGAATTTTTAGAATGGCAATGAGATGAGGTCTAAACTGAATGTAGGCATTAGGCAAGAAACCTTGCAGGATATTTCAACAACCCATATTGGATGTCATTGTTTATTTTAAATTTGAACTTAATTACTGTGAGATCCCAGGCTCTATAAAGACAATGAGTGCCATCTATAAATGCTAATATAAATCAATAAAGAGGGGGAGGTTAAATGATTTATGTTGGAGCTGAGCCACCATGTAATAACTGATGCTCATTACAGCCTCAGCAATGAATGGGAAATCAAAACATTAAATAGTGCAAACAAGAAGACTATCCTGTTTTTCAGGAAGTTTAAGATACTCTGTTCATCCAGGTCATCCATTTATGTCCTATTAAAAGGTAGGTTAAATCTTGTATTTAAATAGAAATCTTGCCTAAGAAAGGGCTGCTGGAGTTTGCCCAATGTTTCTGTGACTTTGAACTGTTGCCAACTTTGCCTGAAAAATAACAGATGTAGCTGCCAAAACTGAACTATAATATTACTGTCAAAAGGGTATTATAGGTACAAGTTTTAGGTGTGTGCTGCTTTTCATATCTATAGTACAGTTGACTATAGTATTAATATTTAATATTCATTACCATATATTTGTAAAATAAAACTTCAGAATTGTTTTGTATATGTCTCTTCAAGAATACAAACAAATAATTGTACTTTTGAACTTTGATTGGCACATTATGGAAGCATCAGAAGAGTCTCTGTAAGTAAGGCTGCATTGACACCTACATTGAAAGTAGGACTAAAATTTCTCTATTACAGATTTAGCTTATTCTCCAAATTTTTCAGGACACTTTTCCTATCATTTTATTAATAACCTTGTTTTAATTAATTTTGAAGAAAATATATTTTAAATGCTTTTTCTCCATACACATTGGTTTAGCACCAAAACAAAATAGGGAAGGAAAAATGAATAGTCTCCCTTAATTTCACACACAGAATGTCTTAAAGACACACATTCTTTGCTAACATCTTGGAGAGAGACCAGTTTGGAAGCTTCTTCTGGGCAACAGAGAAATTTCAAGACTAACCAACTGAGCTGGTGGAACTTGTGTGCAAATGTTGTCCTAACGTCCTTATGGCAGCAGGCAAAATTTTAGGTGAACAATTTTTTAACTCCAGGTTCTATTATTTGAGTGCATTAAAACGAGAGGTGCAAACCCTCTATGGATTCTGGAGTTACTGCTGCTTTGGCTGTTTTGCATTCCAGGAGGCATTGTCAAGGAGATTTGTGAGGATAGGACAGAGTATGATATAAACTATACCTGTGGTATATAACTTTGTGAATGGGAGTATTTTTACATGTGTCCAGTCTTCTTGCCAAATTTGACCCTTTGGAGTAAAAAACCCCAAATAATAATTAGAAACTATTTCAGGGAAGACAAAAAAAAAAAAAGGAAAAAAAAGTTAGGAGAAGCAGAGATTCCTAGAAAGAAGGACATTTAGGTTGCCTCAGTTTTTGCTTCTTTCCTACCTACCAGTCTGGCCACTTCTGAGGAAGCTCCCAGTGAGTCAGGCAGCTGCCATTTTGATAATCCAGATTGTCAAAAAACTTGTTGCATTTCAGGACTGTTTCAATCTGTTCTTTAGGTGAAACAAATCCACTTCTTTAACCTTTTAACTGGGTCAAATTTTTTAAGTTGTGGGGTTTTTAAATAATTTATTCTCACTCACACAATTTGGAATTCTTTCTTTTCCTCCCCAGGAAATTTTCGTCCATGATCAGCATTTGGATCTATTTTGATATCCTTTTGGGAAAAAGCAATCTGTTTATTTAAATGGCAGTGAAACTAACTCTTGCCTCATCTGAAGCGAGCTTTTCAAGGAAGGGAACCTAGATGCCAAAAATCCAGACCTACTTGTCCTTAGACAGACATGGAAGCTGCTTGTCAACACTGTTCCATTTTTTTCAGTAATGCCTAGTGGGGGTTCCTAAAGTTTATCATAATGTTTATGGAACTTCTTTTCTTTTATCAGTTTCTGTGATTCTTCTGCTAATGTTGATTCCATTCTTCAAGGGTGGGGGACTTTCAGTTATGTCAATAGGTGTTGATACTGCAATTGAAGTTGTGCAGGGGTCAGCCCTTGAAACACTAATGCTGAAGGCACACAAAGGGTCAGATAACTCTTTTCATTAACCCAAGACTAATAATCCTAGTCTGAAGTAGGACTTGAAGCCACAAGGTCTGTGCAAACACTCCCACCTATCACTCTCAGCTGAGTGTGTAGTTCCTGAGCTTTGAGGAGTATTTTGACTAATAGCACTTTATATAAATGAAATTATCTCTCCCTTGAAGGGCTTTAAGTAACAGGCTGCTGTCCTGCATCTAGCAACAGGATTGTGGTTTTTTTTGCCATTTTAGCTTCCATTTTCCAGCATTCTAGTCTTTGCATGCATGAAAGGGTAACTGTTTGGATAAGTGAAATGATGATTTGTTGTCAGGATCATTATAGTAGTGTTAAAAACAAATACAATCTCACCAACTGGCTGTTCTCTTAAACATGTGGTACGAGTGCTTCAGTGTTCTGTTCAAAGCAGAGACTTTATCTTTGCTCATATAATAAAAGCCCCTTCACATTGTATACTTTAGCTTAGTGTATTTCAAACTGTCATGAGTATGTCAGAAATCCAAGATTTTACTTGCTAAAACAAGAACCAAAAGAACAAAGGGGAAATATTCTAGGAATTAAAACTATTTGAGTTGTTTGACTGTACTATCCTATGCAGTTTTTTTGAAAGCAACGAAAGGGCAAAAAATTATGTACAGGAACCTGCTCTCCCTCAGCAAAAATGACACAGTATTTGCATTTCTGACAAACCAAGTTTAGACTCACATTGTGTCACAGCACTAACAAACCTAGCCAGCTGCAACAAGGCTTTTTTTACCATCACATACCAGGTTAACTTCAATAAGTAGCTCCCACATCTTGCCACAGCACCTCCACCAATCCCCCACAAGGTTTCAAAAGTTCATCTACTAGTCCGTGCTGTTCCTCCATCCTCTTCAGGCCAGTCCACTCTGCTTCTTGCCTCTGCTGTATCCAGAGTCTTCCTTCTCTGGACTTCTCTCCCAGCCAGCATCTCCTCATCCAGGCCCCCTACTTCTCCCAGGGCCTCTCCTACATCAGGAGTGCTTGCTCACCTCCCTCTACTTCTTCCAGGTTATTCTTCATACAGTCCTTCTCTTCCATACCCCTTAAAGCTATTTACCTGCTTAGCAGGGACCAGCCACAGCTGCACATCATCCACATCAGCCAACCCACCGCCCCTGAAGCCAGCCCACAGCTGTGTATTATCAATGTTAATTGACCCAGCTTCATTCCTCTATACTTTCTCTACCATTACGTTGTTTTATTTAACCTTCCTTTTCTCTCTTGATTTGCATGGGATGTTTCCCAGGTATTAGCTGATGATATCTAATGGGTCTTGTTCTCCGGCTATATATTATGAACAACTGTTGAACAAACACCTGAAGTGCTAACATTGTGTGGTGCCAGAATAATGCTAGTCTAAAAGAGGGAAGAAGTTGGATATCCTGACAGTTCTGCAGTCCACCAAGTCTGTTATTTCTGTTCTGTCTTTATAATGGCTATAATATATGAGTTGGGAGTATGATGTCAATGCATCCACTTTCAATAATTGATATGATGAATATTCTCAACCTTCTGACACCTTCTGTATCTCCTCACATCTCAGGAAGCTTCATTCATCAACCGCATTTGAAATGTTTAAGTAATCTCAGTGATGTATGGAGCACTGAAACTCCCTTGTTAGAAATCTATGCTACTAACATTCTATCAAATTAAAAAGCCACTGAGCTCTTGTGCATAAAATTATCATAAATTATCTCTGAAGGTTCATTGCTGTTTGGAATGTTTAATTGCTCACTCAGCTGAACTTCAGCAGCTCAAGATTATTAATCAATTTGTCAGAAGGTTTCTCATAATGTCGTCTCATGCTGCAGTTATATGTATGGAAAACCTATGTGCAAGACAGTTTTATGCAGCAAGCCAACAGTAGCCATGCCTACCTTTCACAATATTCCTTTCATATATTTAAGAGTATTTTTGGTTGTTGATTTCTCACAGAAGACTGGGAAATTGTAATTACCTCAGCCTAATCTATTTGGTTGGAAAACTAGGTTCTCCAAAAACAATATAAGAATGGGGAAAGATAGTAAGAATGGGACTTTTGAAGCATTTAGTCCTGGTCTAATGTTGATTGTTCTCATTAGAGTAAATATTTCTACTAACTGCAGTAATAGTAAAGATCTTTTGAAAATGCCATGCTTTAAGTATACGTGAACAGTTTCTTCAGTCTTCTTACAAAAAAAAAAAAAAAGCATCTTTACTTCAAAGTAGTTTTTCATGAGAGAATTTGGCTTTGAATATATACTAAACCAATGTATTTAATCTTAATTGAAATACATATGTCATTATTTGGTTTGGAAATGCCTTTTTTAAATTTTAAGGTTTTGAATCCTTTTTGTACAGTTTTCTTTCTGTTGTTTTACAAATGCAACTGTGTATGAGACCTTATGAGAGGGGTGATGATAGTATTTCTATTTATACATCTTTTTCCTCCATCAAATCTGGTAGTTCTTTGGTGCAACACCATAGAAATAGAAGATTCTGCTTTTCCTGCTCTAGATAATTGAAAAAGGTTTGGAACCTTTTAGAATAATGTGTTTAAGGACTCTTTAAGCTGCTCCTGATATCTTCTGAAGCTGAACAAGTTTCAAAATAGCAAGAGGGGAAAAATTATGGATATTGTCCACTTTCTTCCACTCCTTGAACGATCATCATACTGTTTCCTATGCATGGAGAAAGACAGAGGATGAATGTTACCATATAGTTGATAAAGTTCAAGTATCTCTTTGATATTAGGTATTTATGCAGTATATCACACCATGGTATTTCTACCAAAAATTGAAAATGAAAGTAGGTATCAGTATTTTTCCTTTGTCAAACTTCTTTCATAAAATTGAAATATTGGAATGATAAATACTCTTGTGTATAAGAAACATTTCACATACCAGAAATATGCTGAGAGCTAGCATGGTTTTTTTTTCTACAAGCATTCTCACTGTAATCCTTCAAAACCTTTCTTAAAACATATTATGTCCATTAGCAGATGATAAAATGGGGAAAAAAACCCGCCATAACAAATACATTACATTTCTATACTTTCTGACATCTGGGGATATCAAAGCATATCACAACACATGCAGAACAGCTCCTTGGTACAATTTCATCACCATTACCCATCTTCATTACACTGAACTTCTAGCACCAAGAAATAAAGATTGTCATTATCTTTGGCATTGAGTCAAACCCAAAATGATATGCTGAAGATTGAGCATGAAATCTTTTGAAGAAATAGGAAGAGAAGCCAGATCTTCATATTCCAAATAACATGTCTCAACACATGAATCCTTCCTTCATCACCCCGCTCAACAGTGATGCCTTACAGATGAACAACTGTGCTGTGATTAGATAGATTTCAGGCTTTTCAGTATTGGTATATTTTTTTGTTCTTTGCACTATACAAGTCTGCCATAGCATGTATTAACAGTAGGGAAATATAGCATTGAGAAATGTGGAGATTAACATGTTTAAAGTGCACTATGTATGGGGCAGATCACAGCAGCTCCTAGAAATGTTCAGTTCTGTAAGGTAAGAATATATACACTTTATTTATGTGGTGTTCCTCCTTCGCCCAACATCTATTTGTCCATTCATTACTTACTTAAATCAACTTGGTTGTGAACATACTGTTATAGATGATCCCAAACCTACACATACTTGGCTGTAGTTATCTCATGACCTTAGTGAAAATAAACTCATCAGTAAGAATCAAAACTGTCATCACTGTTTCAATAAATACATTTGAGGATCAGACACTAGTTCTGTATCTTACAAAGAAGGTAAGATATCCCTGGCCATATACAGAGAAACTGAAAGTGATGGTGTAATTATTCCATCAATAAATCAATGGAAATGAATGATAACTAACATAGTTTGGATGTCATGGAACCAGAAGAATATGTATGTAGTAAAATAAATAGCAAGACACATAATAATTTAGAGTACTCAGTTTTACTTATTTTTATACTCTCCCTGTTAGTTTTTTTCCTCTCAAAACTTCATATCTCTTCTCATTTAATCATGAAAGCTAGAATAACTTCTATCGTCATTGGGCCCGAAGCAGAAATTCTAGTGACACAGGTGTCAGTACTTCCATGCCCAGAGATAGGTACGTTACATGTAAAGATTGTTGGTGCAGATTTTGTCTTTCCATGTGTCAGAACATCTAAAGCAACACTAATGCATGCTTGCCTATCAGAAAGTGTGTTAGCCTTTGATTTACATCTTCCTCAGTACATGACTCATTAATTTAATAGCTCATAACACTCCATTATGTTAGTCCAGCTACGACATGTACTTCACTGTATGCATGAAAGGTTCTTATGAAATGTTTACTTGAAAAAAACTTGCTGTATTTAAATATAAAATGAATTAGAGATAACATTCTGCGATCATTTTACATGTAAAAAATGTTATTGGTCATGAATTTGTATATAATTTTAGACATAAAGGAGATTATTTGTTTATTCTAGAAACTGAAATCCAGAATACCATATTTTAACTTAGGACAATCATTTCTTTCACCATCCATTGAGTAAAACTGTTATTATGGATTTATCCTCGTATATAGCAAGTAATGACTGTCATTGAGAAAGAATAAATAGCGACCACACAAAAATCAGTTCCAAAGAACTCAGTTCTTAGTGTCTTTTGAAACACTGTGCATCTATGCACTCTCAGAAGGCTCAGAAGAAATAATCTATGCAGTTTGCTTCTGAAGCTTGAACTTGCATGGTC
This sequence comes from Falco cherrug, assembly GCF_023634085.1. Lineage (NCBI taxonomy): Eukaryota > Metazoa > Chordata > Aves > Falconiformes > Falconidae > Falco > Falco cherrug. The sequence continues at coordinate 56,817,156 of NC_073703.1, read as the reverse complement.
CCAATGAACGTTTCAGGCTTTACAGAGGTACTGCATGATGTTGCAAGGGCAGCAGCTGCTTCACTGGCAGCTAAACAAAAGCTAACACAGTAGTTCAGTTTCCTGCAGTAGTTATTTTAGATTCATAGGTTTAACAGAATTAGCAAAAATAAGCTCTGTCTCCTACTATGCTGAACGATAAGTGATTTGAGGTATTATTAAAGGAAGTGCTTATAATGCATGTAGGACTCTCGGAAGAACAAATCATACTGATTTTTTTCTCTACCAAGAGCCACAAAAGAAATAATTTTTTTAAAGCAAATTCCTAGTGCTTTTACACTATTGATTTTTCAGACTTCTTCTGGAAACCTCTGACATACTAAGCTAAACATTAATTTTTATTTTATAATGTATTAAGGGTATTGACAATGAAAGAAACTTTAGGAGTAAGTTGCTTAAACAGTCCATGGTAAGGATGAATTAATATGTTTTGAATCATTCAAATCTTTCTGGATAATGCAAGTCAGCCACAAAGGGACACAAACTAAACATTACTTCTTTTTCTGGGACATGTATGTGGCAAACATTTCCCTTCTAAAAGCTGCAGGGACATTACTTTAGTCATTTCCCCCTGACAAATCTTTTCTCTTTGATACCTTTGAAATGCTTATAGCAAAATAAAATAAACATTCTTTCTTCAGATGTCCTTGGGAGGGAGTATAGGTGAAAGAAATATTTGCATATAGCAAACTCCTCCTAGGTAATAACTCTCATGCCAGAAAGTGTGATTCTTCTGAAGGATCCTCCTAGTGATTCACAAACCCCTTCAGAAACATGCTTATGTGATCAGTGAGCAGGTATAGGTAGCTTTATTTCTGACTGCATCCTACCCTACGCCTAAAAACATTTCAACCAGACATATTCACTTACATGCTTAAGAACACAGGATTTATCTTTGCGGGTTTCTATAATGTCAGAGCAGGCTACCCCCACTTATCTTCACAGCTAAAATAGTAGTCAGTCATGAATGGTTGGCATCAGATTGTTTAGGCAGTTGGAGACATTTTCATCAAAATCAAAACAAATATATTTAGTGGACAAGATTCTTTCCAGAGCTTAGGCTTCTTGTGAATAAGATGTCCCAAGAACAACCAAGAATGAAGCAACAGATGAAAGTGCAGGTCTTCTCACACTGATCAGGTTCCATTGTATCGCTACCATGAAATTAGCAGGAACAGCATAGATGGTTGATTGATTGTGTCACCTTCATGGCTTCTGCCACTTCTCTTCTACATATCTGATAATAGTTCACACAAAGGTGGTCCATGCCATCAGGACTGAACCTTAATCATATCGTTTCATATCCCAAACCATCTCTTCTCACTACCGGAAAGTACAACAGTGATCTTTGTGCAAAACTGATACCGTTAAGAGACCAACCAGTAAAAAGCCATGCCTTAAAGCTAATGATAGCTGTTGAGGGGATAAAATTAATATGCTGGTTGAACAAAAAGGCAGGCAAGCTGTACATATCTTTGATACCACGTTCCACAGCTGGAAAGAAAAGATAAGGTGCCAATACTGTTTTCTGAACAGCTAGCAGTGGCAGGCCTTCAGCCCTGTAGCATTCCTGATGAACCCTATCGGTCTGCTGTTCTTTTCTGGCAGTTCAATATGTTGTATCACCGTATAACACTGTGTTAATAATGACTATATGGAATTTTCTGTCATCTCTGATAGTCTCTAAAAGCTCTCTAAACTCTACAATGAATAAAGGACTCGATCCTATAAGTGCTGAATTTTCTTAAACATTAATTGTTCTAGTTACAGTTAAATATTTTTGAGAGAAGAAAACTGGCCAGAAGCAGTAGTTGGACAAGTGCTCTGCTGAATTCTTGACATTGTTCTACATAATCAGACATTAGTGTGGAAAGACTCCAAGCTTTCTTCTGCTTCTTATGTTATTTCAGTGGTACTTCCTTTGATTTACCCAAGGAATGTTTTGTTTCAGTTAATGTTTATGATTGACTTCATGACCTAAGCAGTACAGACAATGTACTGAAATGTATTCTCATTGTTGGTGGGCGTTGAATCTAATTATGTCATCCATAAAAATAAACAATTTTGCATGTATGCCAGAAATCAATTTTTTATCACTAAAATTCAGAACTTCAATTTCTTTCAGTTTGAGCTCATTAGAAACCAAATCAATGCAGAAATACACATTCATCAAATTTCAGTAAGCTGATGATAATTTTTTAAAAGTAATTTATTTTATTCCTTAGTATTATTTTTGGATTATCCTGGACAATTCTACTGTATGAATCAGAAATTCTAAGACCCTGTTCACGGGTAGTGCAAGTTGTTGGGTTTACAGAGAAGCTTATTACAGACATAATATGCTTGATAGTTTTAGGAAAAAAGTTACTGGTAGTTATTGTAACACAAACATTATACACAAGTACTTTAGTAGTCAGTTTTAGATATGCATGTACAGTATGCATATTTTAATGATATAAGCAATTTTGGTCCCACTCCCATTTCCCTAAGAAATGTGATATTTGTTTGAAAGAAATCAGATTAATATACCTAGTGAAAGAAATGGATCCTTACATACAGGGCAGAAATGGGCAAGCTTCTCTTACACATAAATGCTCATGCTTAATACCTCACTCAGTTTGGGAGAGACTTCTTTTTACACTAATACAGAGAGACCTGTCTGTCTTGATGGTCTCACTCTTAAGTGCAAACTACCAAATTAAAGTTATTTGACAGCTTGGATGTAAGATCTGTATGTTTTAGTTCTCAAGATTTTTTTAACAAGAAAATAGGAGAAGGTAATGGGAAGTCCCACCACTGATATACTTGATCACTGACACACTTGAACAATATGGAACAAAGTAAAGTTCTGGAAGTGTAAAAATAGCTATCTTCACCACTAAATACTTAGTATTATTTTAAGGGATATGAAGTTCTGATTACATTTATAAACCTTAAAATTTCTCATAGATGGTTGGTTGGAGTAATATAACTTTACATACCCAAGAAAGATACCCAATTGAAGATGACTGTCAAAGATGAGGAAAAGAGAAATAATTTTATTCAGTTTAAGATTCTTGTGCTATTAGATAAAGAATTAATTCCTTTAGACAATGTATTTCCAGCTTCTAATCAGTCTGTCTATATCAGATGGCCAATTTCTCAGATGTGTATCACGGAAAACAAGTCCTGTAAAAGAACTGCAGAAATACACTAACAGTCTTGGGCATCTGCAGTGGATAGAAGGAGAGAGATGTTGAAGTATCAAAATCCTTGAAAACAAGAAAGCTTTTAGCCTACTACAACACAATGTGGCAGCCTGCAGATGTATGAAAATTAATAAGGTAGTCAGAGTAAGTTAAATATTTAACATCAGTGTTCTCTATTGATATATGAGACAAGTATGGATGTGAAAAAGGCCAGAGAGAAGAAATTGTTTAAGATTAAATATTTTCAAAATGTATAGACAAAATGTAGGTAAGGGTAGGATTATGATGACAATTGTGGCTTGATCAAATAGAAAGATAGCAAACTTCTATAAATGCACTGTCCTAACTTAAGGCTTATGCCAATGCGAAGTGTATTAAAACCAACAATAATAGTATCAGAAAGACAAAGTGAAATCGTGACTTGTCAGTCTTCAGTTCTAGGAAAGCTTTGAAACACAGAGTTACAAAGGGAATTTTATTTTATATTTCAAGGCAGCAATTTATTTTAGCAATATTTTAACTTATAAATGGGTTCATCCTTGTATAAGACTTAATGATTTACAATTTTGTTTTCAAAGATCATAATAATACTCAGAATTACAGCATAATATAGACTACAGAAAAGAATCCTTCAGTCATCTGTCTTCTTCCATTAAATGATATTTATGCAACATTAATATGTAGTGATATTATAGGTACAGTTTTAAGTCTAAATTAGGAACTGGGCTTATTCTTTGATTATTTTTTTTCTTGAGCACAAATAAAACCTACTGAAAAAAAATCACAGATTTTTTCCTGAGAACTACTAAATCCCAAAGTATGTTGCCTTTTGGCAGTTGTGAACATACTCTTAAACTTGATGAACAAATAATTGCATCTCTGTTCTATCCACTGTAGTACTTTATAATAGAATCATGGAATGGTTTGGGTTAGATGGGACCTTAAAGATCATCTGTTTCCAAGCCACCTGCCATGGTCAGGGACACCGTCCACCTGACTGCATTGCTCAAAGCCCATCCAACCTGGCCTTGATCACTTCCAGGGAAGGGGCATCCACAACTTCTCTGGCCAACCTGTTCCAGGGGCTCACCACCCTTGTTGTATAAAGAATTTCTTCTTTATATCTAATCTAAAGCTACCCTCTTTCACTTTAAAGTCATTCCCTCTTGTCCTATCAGCACATGCCCTTGTAAAAAGTCCGTCTCCAGCTTTCTTGTAAGGCCACCTTTAGGTACTGGAAGGCTGCTATAAGGTCTCCCTGGAGCCTTCTCTTGTCCAAGCTGAACAATCCCAACTCTCTTAGCCTGTCTTCATAAGAGAGGTGCTCCAGCGCTCTAATAATCTCCATGGCCCTTCCCTGGACTCACTCCAACAGGTCTATGTCTTTCTTATGTTGGGGGTCCCAGGGCTGAATGCAGTACTGCAGGTGGGGACTCAGTAGAGAAGAGTAGAGGGGGAGAATCACCTCCCTCAACCTGCAGGTCACACTTTTGATGCAGGCCAGGATATGGTTGGCTCTGTGGACTGTGAGTGCATGTTGCTGGCTCATATTCAGTTTTTCATCCATCAGTATCCTGAAGTCCTTCTCCACAGGGCTGCTCTCAATCCGCTCATCATCCAGCAAAATACATGTTAATTCTGTTCTTTTACTGTCACAAAGTACATAGAGGTATCATAAAAACAACAGATTTCTGAGTGGTATTTGAGTTGCACTTTATCTGAGTAACCATGTACTTAGTATTTATATTATTTTACTGTTGCCTTCATCTAACTGATTCCTCTAGGCAAAACCCCAACATAAATATTAACTGTTATTACTGTACAGAAGTGATAAAGTGATAGTGACGAGCAGTAATAGATGTATATACACATTGCATTCTACTTGGAAGTCTCCAGAGTTTAATACTGAAATGCAGCCACCTCAATGGTAAAAGTCAACAGTTGTTTAAATGCGAAAATTATTTAAACAGAAATTGGAGATTATTATATGCAACTGAAAGAGTAGGTGGAACTACAGGGCAATTGATGGTACTGTTCTTCTGTTCTAGCAAAAAATTCTAACTTAGGTTTTATCGCCATTGTGCTTTTCCCTTTGTAGACATAAAAGGAAAAAGGCCCTTGGCAATAATTAAGTATCTTCGTATCAGTTTGACCCAGAGACAGGATAGTATCTTTAAATAGCTGTGTCTCTGTTCATAAATTACACTTCATATAGACTGTCTTACAATAAAAATGACAAAAACCTCATTACTTAATAAATAGGCTTTTACACATATTTGGGTAAGAATGTGATTTTTTTTTGTTGTTTGCTGCTATTGCTTTTTGAGAAAGACTTTAACAAATATCAGTCTGAATTTCCTCTGAAATTGTTTTCATTTGGAGGCTTACACAAGCAGCAGAAAAATAGAAAGCTTTAGTTGTATAGATATAACTGCAAAAAAATTAACATATTTAGATTCATTTTAACCAGAACAGTAATTTTGATCTCGTAAGTTTAATTCCAACAGGTTTGACTGTGACCAGTAGTTTAGCAGTGGCATAAAGTTACCAACTGCATTAGTAACAACACCAACTTATAGAACACTGACCAAGATCAGAAAATGGAAAATGCATCTAGAAAAAAAATGAAATGTGATTAAGTAACGTATGAACAGTGTTGCTTATTGGACCTTTTTTTGTAAATGATTTCAAAGGAGCGTTTTGGAGGACAATCCAACTGGGGTAAAACCTGCTAATTATTGTTTAACTTAGACTCCACAGTCAGGTGGCTTTTGTTCATGTATTTTAAAGGAACAACAAAACCCACCACATTTTAAATATAGCCAGGCTGTCTTTTGGTGAGATTCACATAAATAGTAATCCATGAAAAACTCAGGAGAAATCCTAACCCTATTAATGAAAACGTTTTCACTGTGTTCAACAGTGTCTGGATTTCATCCCTGGTTCTTGCAATATGAAATTATGGTTTGTATTTTAGATCTTCCAAAGTCCAGACTTGCCACATTGCTCAAAGAACAACGAGGCCAAATGAGATAATCCAATGCTAAAAAAAGCTACCTGTCTCCATCCTGTATCAGAATCAAACAAACAGGCTTTTCCTCACAGCTTCTACATAAACCCAGGGAATATGGGCAAACAGATTTCCTTTATCTCCAGGAAAATTTGAACCTGGAAAACAACTACAAGCAAAATCTAATGTGCAGATTCTCAGGTTCAACAATGCTTACCATGAATGATTAGAAATACTTTACCTGTAATACTAGTGTACATGGAGCAGAATTTGACACCATAGCTGTCACGCTAAGGAATGCAGGTTAACCTGATGTAAGGGTAGTGTTTTAACCTGGGAGGTTATTTCAAATTATTCAGCCGTAACTGAAAAAGAAATTTAGCCTTCATTATGTTCTTGTTAGGAAAGTATCTACTGAAAAACATTAGACACAACAATTGTTAAACCAGCTCAGACTTGGAGCTTGTTTAGTCCGAGAAGCTATTTTCAGTGTTTTATCTTTCATATGAAAGAAGAACTTTATGCAGCTGTAGAACTCAAGATTTCATACAGAAGCTGTTTGAAATCCTGAAGTATTGCTTTAAATGCTTGGGAGGTGGGGGTGGTGTTTTGTTCTGGGGCCATTTTTTGGTTTGTTATTTTTTTGGGGTAACAACCATACACCCATATATTCTTATTGTTCGCATAAATGTCCTCTACTTTATTAATCCAACACTTCCTTCTAGTAGTGATTTCCCCAGCCTGGCTGTAGACATGTCAATGAAAAGTAATGGTTTTCAGTCTTGCCATGCTCTAGTTCTGCTGAGCCATCTCATTGACCAAATTACACTGTTTGTTTTTTTTTTTATCTTTGCCTCCATTCACTCACAAGCTGAACCTCTCTAGTTTGAAAGTGATTGCCTGGGAGCAGTGAGGGACGTGGAGCCACAGGCGACACCAGGGCAGTCCATGCCCTCACCCACGGGCTCTGCCCCATGGGGTCTGCATGCAGCAGGGCCCATCAGCAGACCCCAGCACTGGGAGGGGATGAACCAGGTCCAGGGTCTAACCCAGGGCTCGTCAGGAGCAAAAGGAGAGGCAGGACCACTACAGGGGTCTGAGGAGCCCACCCAGGAGATGGGGCCCAGGGCAGGCCAGGAGTGGCTGCAGGCCGAAGCTCCAGCGGGCCCCTGCTGGGTGCTTGGAGAGGGCCCTGGGGGAGAGGCCCCGATGCGGCCTGCTGGTGTGAGCCACCGCTGCCTTGCTGCTCGCTCTGCAGTCAGGCAGCGTTCAGGGGAGTAACGCGTTCAAATGCTTGCCACGTTAGGGAAACTTCAGTTTTGTGCTTTGCTGACGCACAGCCCATCTGATCCGTGGTATAGGTATATAGACACTAAAACAGAAACCAGTTGAAACATCCAGTTGTCAAGTACCTGGAATATTAAATGTTTTTAAAAGTAAAAGTAAAAAAAAAAAAGTACAAAAAAAGTAAAAAAAAAAATTCTTTCCTCTGCATAACTCCAGTATGCAAAACTGTTCGTGTGTTTCACTTTGAAATTTCTCAGACTGCTGAGACTTAGTAATAATCATTAATACAAGTAGTTAAAGTATAATACTTTCACAATTTCATTTCTAATACCAGATGGTCATCTTATGGATAACTGATTTATGGATGTCAATATATAACTTTTCTGTATTTTTTGTCTGATTATTTGTCATAATTCAATACAGAATAAGGTCTTCTAAATTTAGATTAAACTATAGGAGACATGGACAATGAGCACCAGAATGATACACTTGTAAGTTTGCTGCTATTCTTTAAAATGGAGACCATACTTTATACTAAGGTTCCATTCATAAATATTTATAGAAGAGGTAATATGTTTAATCAAGTTATGCAATTAAAATAATTGTAAATGCTTGTTAAATCCAACTAAATGTTTCTAACAATTATTTATCATCACATAAATATATGTATTGATATTGGTTTAGTCATCTATGTCGTAATACCATTCACATTTCTAATACAGTAATGATAACTAAATGTAAATGAATGGCCTTCACTTTTGTGTATGGCATTTCCCTCTATTTTTTGCTCCTTCAATCTCTGTTGCTCTTCCCTCCTGCAACTTCCCTGGTATTGATCTATGATGATTTGGGTTTCTTTCAGACTGGTGGTCCTATACTCCTACCAAACAAGGACTTATTCTCAGAGATCTCAGGGCACACTGTAGAAATTCCTTGTGGTAGAGATTGCTTACAGCTCCCCTGCAGTATGGTGCAATGCTACATCACAATGAGGGACTCAGAGAAAGGGCCCGAATCTGACCATACATAGAAGTCTGTGCCTCTGCTGACTACTGTTTAGTTACTCTAAGTTATAAATGGGAATACATAAGAAGTTGGTCCCATCTTTAAAGGCCCCTTCCAACCCAAACCATTCTATGATTCTATGATTCTATGATCTTCTGATGAGAGGAACACACACATACAAATGTAAAAATTCCACTAAAAGATGCTTTCTGATGGAGATATAGCAATACAGTGTGCTGTGGTATAGTGAGCAATTCCGAAGTGATGTAAACAAACTGTCCTTAGAGTAAAAAGTAGCCAGGTCACATCAGGCAAAAGGCTAATCAACCGGCTGAGAGAGAATCTCTTGATAACTTAATTACTGACTTCTGAGATTCTTCCAACAGCACAGAATGGCAAGACTGTGTAGTGCCACAGGACATTTCCCAGGTAATTGAACAGTGGGAATAAGACAGAACATGGCCTGGGCTTTCCTTTCGCATTCTGAAATCAAGATTTCATGCAAAGAATGAAAAACATAGGTCATCCCAGAAAAAAGATACAGCCATATGAAACTCGTTCTCTGCTATCAACAGTCAGCTGTTTGTTGACTGGCTTTTTGCTTGTTATCTGATCAGTAACATCATTCAGGAGTTTATGTCTCAGTGACTGTCTTTAGGGAAGTCAGACAGGAGATAAAACCTCCATTCTTCATGGCAAGAAAAAAGCTTCCACTTTCTTAATGCAGAGAAATGCTGTGGAAAGAACCCAAAAAATTCATCTTACCTTAGTTTAGCCTTCACAAAGTGTCAGAAATGCAAATCTGTCTTCATTAAGCTAAGGCCAGACATCTCAGTAAACTCTTTATATTAGTCCCTGGCACAGAGCATTTAGTGACTCAGCTGCAGCAACAATATAGTTAAAAGAAGCAAACAATTCTCTACTGTAAAATTGGGCCTGGCTGCCCTAAGTATCCAGCTGTTAAATGAAGTTTACATTAATAAAATGTTTGTCCCTACCCAAGGGCTCTCTGAGTGGCCTGTATAAAGAACTCCGGAAAAATGAAGAGTAGATTTGTTCCTAGCAGACAGGAAGGAAGTTGTCAGGCGGAAAGAGGATATGGACCTGTTTGCATGCAAGGGTCAGTATTTGGTTGCTGGATATTTCCTCTGTGTCCACACGACAAGAAAACCCTTAGTTTCCTGCACTGGACAAATAGCAGGAAAGGGTGTGAGAGTTATTGAATGACATTATCATCTTATAGCCTCATCGGTGAGGAAGGCTGCTTATCAAAACTGATAGCAAAGAACTGAATTTCTGGACCAGACATAAGCAGCTGAAATTGTTAAGGAGTCCTTATTTAATTTCTTTAACTCAATTTAGTTAGCATGCTGTGCCATTATAGAAAAATAATTTCATTATTTTCTGCCAGCTTTTTACTTATCAAATGACTTAAACTGGGTATGGAAAATATCTACAGATTCGGAGAATAGCTACAGAATCAAACCTTAATGACTGTGTTCCAAGCAGGGATGTGAAAGACTTCAAAAGCCAAAAATTTTAAGAAACAGCCTCTTTGGGATTCTTTGTTGCTGTTGCTTGGGTTGGTTTTTTTTGTGGGTTTTTTTGGGTTTTTTTAATTGAAACTGTTAAGACATTGAAAACTGGCAGGAATCTACCCCATTTGCTTGTTTGTGTTGAAAAGATGAGCGTACTGCTCATCAGCCAATAAATAAAACAGAGCCTGATCCTTGAAATATTCAATCCCTTGTTAAATACTTACAAACTTGACTCATTCCACTCAGGATGAAGGGGTTATTTGTTCTAGTCAAAATTTTCCTGTTGTTGCTGGGAAGGTCATATGATTAAACCTGCAAGTCAAGTTATTAAATTATCCCTCAATATTAATTTAATTGTGAAAATGATTTTTTTACAGAATTTGGTTCACAATCCTTTTGTTCATTCCTTTCAAAAACTTCTAGTCCTTTTTTACATACCTACTGACAAAACACATTCAACTGTAAAATACAAAGACTCTGAACTGTACAGAATTGTTTTCTAATGGAAATCGTCAAAGAAAAGACCCAAAGCAGTCCAGGTCTGCTACTTTATTTCAGACTTTCTAACCTCATCATGTATGAATGGCGGGAATATTTCTGTAACATAAAGCTATAAATCTGACTTGAATTATTGCATGCAAAAGACAGTGTAAGCTAATATCTATTTTATAGCATTTAAGTAAAAAATGGATATGACTTAATAGAACACAGGCAGAGCATTTCCTTGTGGTATTGGAGAGTCATTTGTATTTACTGAATGCTAAATTACATATTCTGGATGGAGCTGGCTATGGAACATAACACAATATACTCCATAAATGCATTTTTTTATACACACACGTACACACATATACGTATTTATTGCATTAATCTACATAATGGCAAACAGACTTCAGAAAGTTGCAGGAAGGGTCATTCATTTACAGCAGATGAGGCAAGGCAGGAACATGATTAATTGGTTTGTAGGCCCTGAACTGCAGGGACATAAAAAAAGTATCCTCTGGGCTACACTGAGGATCTAGTTCAAAAGAAGGAAAAAAAGGGAAAAGGATAACAGAACAAAATGTATTCCTTCTTTGTTGTTTGGTGCAGTGTTTTCTCTGACATATACCATTTAACTGAGAAATGTTCCTGCACAATCATAACTTTTAATGTGTACAGTATGATAAACATTGCATTTGCACCACTTCATCACTTCTAACACTACTGCAACAACAAACAAGTTTTCTTCAGTTATTTTATATTAACTAATCTGACATCACATGTACTTTACAGTTACATATATGACCAATATCATTTATATTCTTAGGTAGTCATAAATATTGATAACATGATATGCGATGGAATAATTTCACAGGGTAATATTAAGAACTCATCTATGTTCTGTTTTATCATTAATGCCATAATAAGATATCATGTTCCTTTGTGCCATGAACATACTAGGCAGACTAGTTTATAAGGGTTTAATTTATAGCACAAATCTTTCACAGCATAGAAATTTCTTAAACCTCATCATACTTAACTGCTATTATTCAGGGGAAATTAACTGTTTCCTTAGAATCAGATAAAGCTATGCTAAGTAGATACATAATGCTATCTATGAGATCGCAATAGCACACGTGTTTCATTCAGGTGTAAATCCCCAAAGAGAGAATGAGTCCTGAAGTCTTTCAGGGAAAAGGGAGAATCTGAGAATGCTGGGGGAAATCTTTTACTCTCTTACATCTACCATCTTGAATCATATCATGGCTGTGTTTCCTCCCCACCCTCACAAATCTAGTTGATAAACACAAGATCTGGTATATCAAAGAGGCAGTAGTTGAACACAATCATTGAAACTTTAAACTTGCACATGCTTCCTTTCAAAGCTGATAGCCTCCAAAGCATTGGAGAGAGGCACAATGTTATCTTTGCTGCTACTCTGAAAATTTAATGTGGCTTTTTCATAATGGACTGATAGGAAAAATGTAGTGACTATGGGGGAGATTCTTCCTACTCTGTTTTGAAAAAATTGTAACAGACCAAAATCAAGGTGACCACTGCAGCCAGCCCTGATCCTTTGGAAACTGGCATAAATCACGTCAATTTTGTTGCGTTCTGACTTATCTTAAGTAGAAAGGCAACTGTGTCTTTCCAGACTAAGTTGTGATCATAGTGATTTATAGGAACTCTTCTGAGGGTTTCAAAACAATGACTAAGGAGGGAAAAAGAAAAACAACAAACAAAAAAAAAAACCAACAAAAACCAACCAACATCTTAAAAGCAGAAAAGACTGGCACATAATGGCATAGGCTGAAGTGAACAGTACTAGCACAGCAACTTGAAAAAGAAAGTCAGCCGCATTACAGGAGGAGTTTTTGCAGACCAAAAATATGTAAAGAGAAAAAGCTTGACCTTCTGGAAAAGATGTAAAGCTTTCCCCAGGAAATGAGCAACAACTCATGGACTGTCCTTGTTCCAGGGCTGTATCTTGAACTTTATGAATCTCATTTGCTTGGAGTTGTGAGTAAAATCTTAGGCTTATTAACAGTATCACAACATACTTACTCTGATCACTGAAAAAAGAAAATTCTTGAGCAGTGAAAGACCACTGTTTCCTTTATAGAAGCACTGTGAGCGCTCACTAGTTCAGTAAAATGTTTTGTGTTTTCAATGGGCTTTCCCACAAATATGAAGTTCTCATCATTTCCCTGTCATTCTCTTCATAAAGTAAAACATCTAATTGTTTAATTGTTCCTATTCTACAGATGAAGAAACTGAGGCACAGAGACTTCTGTTTAAAAAGTATAGGCATTTTGGGAATAGGAAACCAGGCTTAGGACCTGAATTCCCTCATTTCTAGTAAAACAGTCTATCCAGTGGGCCACATTTCTTCCTATAGTTGATACTCTACACAGCTGCTATACAATGTCAGTTGGGGTTTTATTTTTCATTAGTTTGCACGCCATCTGTCCTGTGAGTGAAAAACAAGAAGCTATTTAAACATTCCTCTCCACTGATCTCTTTCCTTCCTTCCGTCCACCAATGGGCTGGGGAACAGAATGGTTTTTAAAATTACAGTTTACATAAATGCATGTATATACATATGAATTAAGACAATGTCCCCTAAGAATCCCACAACCACTTTGAAAAAATCCTTTTTTCTCCTTTTTCAAGTAAAATGCTGTCAGGTTAAGAAACCAATCATGACATTCCTGATGTCCTGTGCAGGGAATATTGTAGCCATTACATAATAGTGCATTACTATATACACTCATGCAACATGCCTCTTTTTTTTCTTCCCATCCCCTCTCTTTCTCTTTTCCTCCCTCTCTTCCTCCCTCTCTCTCTCTTTTTGTCTCTCCATTCCGGTTCCTCTCTTTCTCTCTCAGTAACCGTATTTACTTATTGAGTCAATGAATGTGGCAAAAAACATGCAAAACAATTATTAGATCACAGATGTGTGTCCCCTTGCCACTGCAGGATATACCTGCAATCCTCAGATACCAAATGTATCTGGTATATACAGAAACTGAACTTAATCTTAGGGCTTTGTCAGACAGGCTTTGGCCATTCTTGCTGTGATAATTTGTGTATCATCACCCCTGGCTGCCTGTCTTCTATTTCTGCAGAAGGTTAGGGGCTGAAGACGTTAAGAAAAGGAGATACATGTCCATGCCTTAGCATGGCCACCCGAGAAAGTAGTTAAAATGAACACAGGCTGAGCTGTGGGTACATAGTGGTTTTTGATGACTCTTCTATAGGGGCTGTAAGCTATAGGAAAGAATAGAGCAGTCATCTGTGTGTAAAATCTTACACCATGCAGAAAGATCTGCCAGAGCCCATCTGCTGAAGCCCTTCATCATGTGCTTTGGGCCTTTTTCTCCTGCTGTACACAGGCATTTCTAAGTGAATTGAGGAAAGGTGAAAATTCCTCAATAGATGCCAAAGAAAAACATGAGGCAGTAAAATGGCTGATTATTTTGCCTTATTAGCCACTCACATAGTGAATACAATTTTTGATGCATACTGAATGTGGATTGGGTGCAACCCAATGTGTTGTGCGAACAGGGTTTACAAAACTTTGAGGTACTCAGAAAGACAGGTAAATTGGTGCAGCCGAGAGGAAAAGCTGTTGTAGCTGTGTATCCTTAAGGAGGATACGAGGGTGCTCTGACCTATTGATCCTGGACATCTTTTGGGAACTACCAACATAAGAGATTTCCCTTTGTCTAATCAAGATAATATGTTTTCAGTACAACTTTTTCCAAGAGCTGTCTTCTACTTTGGAACCTGCTCTCTGCTTTTGTTGGAAATATCCAGCTTTTGCTGGATACCTTTCAAGATCTGGCTTTCCACAAGCATTTTGGTTAAAAATGTATATTAAAAAGTTTACATTTAAAGCAGAAGAAAAGGGTCCTATGTGTTCTGGGTTTGTTTAAATTTGTGATCTTCTGAAATAATTTGTGTTGAATGCTTGATAAACTGTTACTAATCCATAAGTCATAGAGGTTTGTGTAATCAGTGACTGATTTTCAGGGATGTGAACCCCTGCAGCTCATATGGACTTTAACTGTCTTTCTGAGTACTCAAAATTTCTGCAGACCCTGCTCCCACAATACATTAGATCAGTGGATTTTTGACATTGGTCTTGTGATAAGGCTGCTTGGTACATATCAAGTCCCTGTGAATCTTGATTTCCCTTCAGAATAATATAATTCATATTAACAATTCTCACCTATCTGTAGCAGAGGGAATATGGAGTGACCTATTCTGACTTTACATTTGTTTCATTAAAGGGAAAGAGACCTTCAGATATAACATGATGTACACCAAATATATCTTTCAACTATTGGTGTCAAAAAAGAGTGCTAAGAAGCAATGTAATTAGTATTGTTGCAACTTATCAGAACACATTAGTTACTCCAGTTTATCATGTTCCTTTTAGATGACTGTGTGATCTGCCAGATCTTAGAGAAATACCTGTTAGCTGTGATGTAAATAGTTTTTTACTTTCTAAGCATATACTTTACTGTAATATCCTAAATTATAGGTTTGGATTGCTTCTGGCAAGAAGTTGTACTTTATTTATTATATCCTTGGATTCAAATAGAGACATTATGTATGATAAGAACTTTTCAGAACTTGTAAAACAGTTTCTGATTCTGTTCTGGCTTTTTGAAATCCTCCGCTGTGAAGAGCAACTCCCATGGATATTAAAAGGAAAAGCAAAATTGAAATAATTTTAGCTTTTTTCCGTAGTATTTTTTTCACAGTCGAGTCTCCAGCAATTTCTTCTTCACAAGTTTATGTCAATACCTTCAGCCAAAGCATAAAGCTTTTGTCCAGCTTGGATGCTGATCTCCAAAGAGAAAATTTTTGGCTGACAAGAAAGAGGATTTAGACTCCACAAAATTTGCTTGTCTGGAAGATTGCACTAGGGGGAAAGAGTCTAGACATAGAAACCATTCTTGCCAGGACTGGTTTTTCTTTCCAGGTGCTACATGTGGCCTTTTCTCTACTTCCCATTTTTAAGTCTTTAATCTTCCTTTCAGGTCAAGTGACTATGCATTATTCTGTGTCCTTCTCTGTCTAAGTATGGCATCTAAGAGACTGCTTTGAACTATCACACATTTTTGAGAGCTTTTTAATATATACTTTGTCTTCTTCCATTTCTAGATTAAATAGACAAATTTATGTGTTTTCTTCATCTCTTTTGAGGGTGAATATATTGCAGAGGAAACCTCCCAACATAAATCATAACTGAATCCTTTCAGTTTAGCTGCTAGAGGCTTGGGTGGTCCTATGATCTGCAGGTCAAGATACTAGCACATCCTTAGTATGATAAGAGATGCACAAACAGCTACGCCCACTCTATCCAGGGGTGATTCACTTTACAGAGAGGGGGGGATATTTCCGCAGCTGTCCCCCTGAGGGG
Source organism: Falco cherrug (assembly GCF_023634085.1). Classification (NCBI taxonomy): domain Eukaryota; kingdom Metazoa; phylum Chordata; class Aves; order Falconiformes; family Falconidae; genus Falco; species Falco cherrug. The sequence continues at coordinate 56,801,172 of NC_073703.1, read as the reverse complement.
ATGTACAAGAGAAAAGTACATTTAATCACGACTGGGACTTCCACAGAAGTTCTGCGAGTGGAAGTTGCAAGAGGGACATCTGAATCAGTGTGTCCCCTGGCTGCGCTGCCAACATCCCTTTACGCATAGTGCTATGCTCTTCAGGGGACTGTGCTAGCACTTTCAGGTCTCTCAGGATTATTGTCTGTAAAGGATTTCTGTTGCTGCAGGCCTTCTCAAAGAATGCTCCTTTCACTTCCAGCTCTCAGATGTTTGGCATAGACCCCCAAAAAGTATGGATTCCCTGCTAATTAGAAGATATTCAGATTTTACTAGTGCTGTTTACTGTGCGTCCAATTATTGATGAACCAATGAATGCAAATGATAGCAAAAACATGGAGATGTGACAGGGATAATTCCCTTGTTGAGGATTTGACAGATGTAAAGAACTTAAAAACATGAAATTTAAAATAATTAGGCTCTTTGATTAAACAAACAATCAATCAAATTGCTCTTTTGCTTTAGTCTTTCTTTCACAAATAGCACTTTTAAAACAGCAGCTTATTTGGGGTGTTGTAATTTCAATTTGGGTATGTCTCACACTAGTACAACCGAGAGGCAACAACTTTTAAAGATCGGAAAAAAAATCCTCATTAAAAAGCACAATGACACTCAGGCTACCAACCAATTTCAAGGTGACAGTGCCAAATCTTTTACCTTCTTCCAGCTCTTTGTTTTTCTGTTCATTCCACATCGCAGAGCAACTATAGCAATGTTAAATGGATAGGGCCAGAGCTCATACAGAAGTGAATGAGCTACAATTTACAGCTTGTGGGTCACCTGCCCTATAAATCCTAAGATCTGCTTTTGAGCATAGACAAATAGAGGAGAGAAAAAGCTGAGGAACATTCTCTCATAACAGCATTCTTTCTGTTACAAGGGTAAAAATATAGATACAACCAACACTGCTTTTAGAAGGCATGGAATTGAATTAATAACATTTATTGCTAATCTTTTGGGAACTGCTGGAAAAAAAGTAGTGACTAGGTGATGAACCTATAATTTTGGCAAAGGCTTTGGGAGTATTGTCTTTGTTCACTATGAGCTGTGGCTTGTGTTCTCTTCACAGTGCCTCTCCTACTAAAGGAACGGTGTGACTGTAAGGAATCTGCCTAGGAGCCATGAGTCTTTAGAGGTAAGTCTTCTATTGTGTACTTTTATAAGGAAAGTGGAGAATTTGGTCCCTTAACAAAAGCTCTATCCTACTTTAAAGAAGTGTCTTAGGCACACAGACTGCATGGGAATCTGGCTCTGGTTTCGGTGAACTTTTTTTTTGCTTAAACTTAAGCAAACTTTAGGATCAGGTTACTGATCCTAAAACAATTATTCTTTTTTCTTTTTGAAAATACTGTTTTACCTCATTAATTCTTACACCTGAAAAGTTTGTGCAAATGATCTCTGAAAGAAAATAATAAATCACAGATTCTGTGATCACAGAAAGTGTGGAGAGTTCAGAATAAAAATACTGTACAAAATGGGAGGAGTACCTTGACTTGGAAAGCCACCTCTCCTACCACATAGTACTCAAAAAAGACAAAGTTATCAATTAAAAACTAGACCGAGGTTATAAGCCATGAACTTTCATATTTAGCACACAACTAAAAGATACCATTCATTTCATGCTGTGTGAACAGTATGGAAAAAGGTAGTTAAGGGCTACAACTACTATCAAAATGATGTTTATAGCAGAAAATATTTGCAATTACATAATCAGAAAAGCTGGTAGCAACAATAATCCACAGTCAGGTGTTTAGATATGAGCTTTAACCAAGGCTTGTATGATCAGAGGGAGGATCTGAATTATGTCACTGAGAGGGTGCAGACAAGACACAATCTATATCTGTTCTTCTTAGACATTTCTGATTAGATTAGATTATGGTGATCCCTGTAGCACCAAGTTTTAAAAAGGGTGTTTTCACACCCAGCTAGATCTGACAGTCTTCCAAGCAGACCACACACTTTTCAAAAGAAAGAGACAACCCTGTGGCTATGACAAAGTCCTACTGCCCTGGGAGAGTTTTGCAGATCCAGAGACCACAGGAACTTAGATGTCTGGCCGGGGATATACCAGTTCAGGAACTGCATTAAAGTATATATTGCTTTAGTGCCTATTCTATGAAAAATATTGGAAAAGTTACTAGAACTGGAGATAAATCACTCCTCTGCTGTGTACCCTCCTTTCTTGAGTAATTTTTTCTGTTTGGAGAGCTCAGTTGCTTTGACTACTTTTTGGTCACAGTGGCAGAAAATGTGTGGCTTTTGTCAGGACAGGGTAATCTTGACTTTCTACTGTCCCCATGCTATCTGCAGGGGTAGTGGCTAGAGGTGTCCTCCCCTTTTCTTATGCCCATTTCAGATTTTATTGCCACTAGGTAGAAAAACTGCAAATAAGCCTTAAAATAATGACCAAACATAAGAAGAAATCCTTCTTATTCCTGTAAAGGAACGGAGGAGTGAAAAATTGATCTCTTCCACCTTGAGCACTTTTCCACTTGGAAGCTCCAAGGATTTGTTCCAGTGACCTGTGATTTTGGGAAGCACAGATATTTCCTGGTCAATTTGGATTGATAAAATTCTATTAAAAAAAAATAAATCCCAGATAGTTATAAAAATCTGACTGGGCTGTAGCACTAAGCATTTCTAAATGAATGTTCACTAGCAGTTCTGATGCAAGTGATTTCATCTCTTAATGCTGGGCGTGCTTTCAGGGCAAAGTAGAGTAAGCAAGACTGTAGCCTGCAGGGGCTGCTGTCATGCAAGAATAATTATACTAGGATGGAACAAACAATCAGACTGTAAGGACAGATGTTGTTTGGTTTTATGTTAAGGGCTAAGTTTATGTTCCACATTAACAGAAACAGTATCTTTTTGTGGAAGTCTTGGGATACTTTCCAGAACTGAGTAAGAACTAAGGCATATACTTTTCAACATGTTGGGATCTCCTATCTGAGAGGATGTCCTGTTTACATTTTGTGCTCTAGCTAAGTAATTATGCTGCATGAGTGCTCCAGAAATGAGGTGAAATATAAGAGGGGAAGATGGCTTGAAATGGATTTTCACACAAGTTTGAAAAATGACACTTGCATGACCCCTGTCATCAAACCATTTGGGATTAGTCCTACAAAGGTATATATTTAACGAGAATAGGCACTCAGAAGGGAGAGGCCTTGGCATCCATGGAATGTATTTTAGGTGGTTTAAACTTTTTTTCATCTTCTTTTCAGAAAGAAAATAGGGAGCGGCTGATATGTGGCTCGCAGCCAGTCTTATTTTATGAAATGACCTGTGTACATAACCAAACACTGATGAATCTAATACTAACATAAAGCATAACTAATAAAACAACAGGCATAGATTCTCATTTATATCATCCCTTTGTGACTTAAAGGTGTTCTATATCAGAAAAGTAATATATTACACAGAACTTATATTACATGTTATGAAAGGCAACAGAAAATCAAGTTTACTGTTTTAAGGTTGGAATTAACTTTTGCATGGGGGCAGCAATTTTTTTTTTGATGGGAGGCAGAAAAAGCTTGTAATCAAACAGGGAGACAAAATGACAAATTCAGAGATTAGTTTGAATTGATTTTAATATTAGCAGAAATCTAAATAAATGTTGCTTTTATAAATACCATAGTGTGTTGTGCTTTCTGTAGCTGATGTGTAGATTGTGGGTGTTATAAAAGTATATGGTTTTGGCTCTGTGATGTGTCAAAATTCACAAGTGTCATTCACCTGGTAAACTGGTCTTCAACCAGTGATGACTACTAGATTTAGTGATGAGAAAACTGATATATAAATCCAAGAAAGACTAGAAAGAAACCATGTTGATTTAACACACATTGTTCATTTATTTTTATATTCATCTACATTACCAGAACATGTGGGAACCCTTTTCATGAGTGCAGTCAAACTGCTAGCTTTTTAGTTAATGCATAAACAGAAAGAAAAGGATGCTTCCTCCTACCCACCCCCAAACCAAAAGAATGTCAATTTTGAACATAGGCAAAACATAGTAACTAATGGGAAACTACCTAAAAGATGATAATAGTAAGTATGGTATGTAATGTTTCTGCACACCCACAGCTTAACTGCTGTCAAGATTTGGTAGACTTCCAGGAAAAGGAAAAATTTAAGGCACAGTTTGATAAAGTGTTAATTTTTAAATGTTTATGGGGAGATTTTCAACCCTGTCCAAGGGATACTGATGGGCACACTTCTGTTCTCACTGTGACCTCCTGAAGCTAACTAAAATTAACAAATCCTCATTCCACCATCCGGGACTAGCCCCCTCTCTCTGTATATAGATAGATGTATAGATGCAAATCTTACAATAATTTTTATATTAGGAATGTTATCCAGGGCCAAATCCTAGCATTGTTATTCATCTGGGTTTACAATTGACCTGATGCTTCTCACATTCATTTTAGTAGAATATTATCTTAAAAGTCCTTGTGTAAAATTGCATGCAAAACGAAGTCCATCGATGCAAAACACTTCTGAGCTCTGAATAAAGTAAAAAAAGACTTTTCGTGGGAATTAGCCCAAAAGAATAGGTGATGGGACTGCTTAAAATAATAAGTTCAGTGTATCTATTATACACAAAGAGCCTTACTAACGTGACATTCACATGTATTTCTAATGAAAAATTTTAGAAATCTAGATCTCTCTGAGCTTTTATGTGGTGCCCATCATCCTTGCTTCTGAGAAAACGAGAATAGTTCATTGTATGTACTATGAGATCTGCCAGTGATATCTCTGAAATATGGGAACTAGTGGTACAATAAATGCACTGCAGAACTCTGAAAGCCCTTGATTCTATATTTACATCTCTGAACAAGCTCACTTTGACTCATAGCTCCTTAATTAGAGGCATAGTCGTTTTCTTTTCTGTAGGGCATTTTTTTACACTCACAATACAAGCATACATTTGGTAACTAATACCAGCAATTAGCCTCATCTGCTATGTAAATGAGTGTAATTGCAATTAAATACTTTAGTGGGCCCGAAGGGAAAACATGCAATCATTACAAAGTAAGTAGGAGTACATGGTAAAGGGACTTTTAGGAGTGCTAGCAGAAGTGCTTTTTCCCTGTGGTGACTGTGGTCCTTTCCATTGTTAGTTATTTCTTCAGGAGTTTAGAACCTGGTTCAAAGGGTATTTTTTCTATTTTTCATTGAGAACTGTGAAAACCATAGAACAAGGAATGACATGTTTGATGAAGAAAGAAATTATCTCCAGGGTATTCACAGGATTTGGTGGTGAACATCTGAGCACCACAAAACAGGATACCAAAAACAACACTGGGAAGTTCCTGGATTGGGTTTATTGTCAAAGATTTGTTGAAATCAATGGCTATGACAATTTTACACCAACTAAATAACTGTGTCACTGAATATGTCTGCATTATTCTCTGTCTTCCACAAAAGCCATCACTGGCATGCTGCAGGCAGCCTGGCTGGCTGGTATTTGATGGTATACTAAGCACAGCATAGAGGTATCAACACCGTGCAACTCACAGAGCTTGGACTTGATGTTTGAACAAACTGCAAAGCTAATCTTGAGTATGTACTCTCAAAAGCTAATACAGATGCGTGGTCAGATATAACTCCATGGTGTAAATATGACTAGGATTCTCCTTTGCATATCCTGTCTGTATAATTTTGCATCTGAGTTAATATGTTTCCAGTGCCAAATCCACATTTTGAACTGTAATTATTTATCTCTAGTTTCTGCCATTAGTTTAGGGTAATGGAATGATCTGTTAAATCTGAGTTGCCTGAAATTTCTTAAAGACCCACAGTGAGGCATCTCTATTTATTATGTGCAAACACCTCGGCAGACCTGCGGCAGCCTGGCCAGAGGATTATAGAAACGTTTCATCTCCTAAGCAGAGTTTCATACTCCTTTGGTATAGAGCACCACTGAGTTACTCATTCTGGCTTTAAAAGTTCCTAAGGGTGCCCGGAAATATTTAGCCTTTCTCAGATGGATGCTGCAGCAAGATTTCCATGAGCTCTAGCTTTACTACTGCATTTAAAAAAAGAATAAATATTTACTAATCAGACATTTTGACCTGCCGTTTTGTTCACAAGTTAATAGTCAGTGGAGATGTTAAGTTATGACCAAATTTAATCACTGCAGATGCCGATTCTTCTTATTGCACCTCAAAAAGACATCTTGGAAGGAGATCAGAACCAATTTTCATCTTAAAAATATCATATGCAAACAGTCTATTAATGGCCTGAATTAACCTTTTATTTTTTGAAGCCATTATTCCATGAGTTAAATATAGGTCTTTATTTCTGATTGAGGATATCTGTGTTAGGGAGCACGAAGGGCAGGTGCTTCTTCTTAAAGGAGGGTGGCCAGCAGCACAGCATGGTAGCAACAAGGCCAGCAGAGGCAGCAGCCTCACTGACAAGGGTCCTGTCCGGCAGCACCAGAGTGAGACAAACAGGGCAGTGATAGTAAGCAAGCTCAGACAGGAGTCCAGATCTCCAGACAAGTCCACTGTAATGAGGTGTGTCCAAGGTCAGAGGCCAAAAAGTCAGTCCATGGGTCAGGGTCAGAATCCAGATCCATAGGGTCCAGATCAATAGCTGCAAGGCAGCCCTGTCATGAGCCAAGCATGCCAACCTCTGCTTAAAATCATCTCCCAACCAAAGGATGTAGGAACTCCTGCTGCAGCTTCTTCCAGCTTTTTCTCAAAGATCTCCAAGGCCAGGCAGAGCTTTTCAGACAGGTCTTTCAGAAAGCTAGCCTTCAGTGCACAGTTAAACTCCTAGGAAGGGCTGGTGTGCCCTGAGCTGTGACAATGCGCTAGTCTGAAAGGTTACTTTACGTAGGACAGCACTTCAAGACCATTCTGTTTATGAGTCGACACTTGTCTGTCCTCAGAAATATTGGCAGAATACTGGGAAAAACACACCAATTTAAATTCAGGCTAGGCAAGACAGAAACAAGGTACTAAGTGCAGGGGTACCTTTTGATAGAAGTAGGTGATGTCTGAGTTTATCATCTTGTTGAGACACATTGCCTGTATGAATCAAAATCCTGGAGGCTTATTTATCCACTGATCCACTGAATTTTTTCTCTGTGATATATAAAGTAATTTATTTTCATGTCAGACAAGGCAGTTGTGTCTATTGCTCTCTCAGGATGACTTCAGAACACCAAATGCAGTGCAACTCACATTAGTTTCACTTATAGTCTACCAGGAAAAAAATTTCAGGGAGTCTTGATTGTAAATTAGTGTTCCGAAGTTCCCACAGACTGCTTAATGTGATTCAGTAATGTAGTGAGAAATCAGCTACTTTACGTTGATATCCCTTGATTAATGTCTTTCTCATATGAATGAAAGCATTCATGATTGGTGACAAAAATACTGCTACTAAGGTTTACGTTTTCACAGTTGATAAGACAATCTCACTCCAGCAAAATATTGTTTCCTAAACACAAAGGTATTTTATTTGGTAAGATTTGAAGATGATAACTTGCTTGCATAAACACAATTTTACACTGTCTTTCACAAGGAGTTATTTTTTTGTTCATTAACTAGAACTAATGAACAAGTAGTTATGGAACATTTGGGAATATGAGCTTTCCAGAGTCGCAACTATAAGAATTAAAGTTGGGTGGTGTTTTATTTTACCTCTTCCAATTAAAACCCATTTTAGAGCTTCTAGCTGGGAGAGTGATCACTGAAATTTCTTCTATGGTTGATGTATATTAGTCAGTGTAGGAAAGCCTGTGCTGTTCTCATCTTAAGAGGATATAACTGTCCTGTGACGTAATGTAATTATCATTGCTTGTTTCATCAAAATATCTGGAGTTTCATCACTGAGGGTTCCCATCACTGTAGAAGCTGAGTTCAAACTCATTTATCGATCTCAGACAAGAACTATTCTTTACTGAGAACCAGTATCCCAGAGCATCCTATATTGCACATCAAAAATGTTGGTGTTTTTTAATAGCTTTTAAGGTGAGCATGTTGATTAAAGACATACTTTCACAGTTTAGTATGCAACACATTCTTTCAGTTACCCGTGTATTTGTGTGGATAGAGAGTAGGAACAGAACGTGCTTAGATGAACAGTATATAGATTTTTAAGAAGAAAAGAATCCCTTAGAATCATAACTCTGGTTTCAAGCAACTAAAATGAAATTCAGAAAAGTAGCAGGCTTTTTTTAGGACTCAGAATTCAGAAGTGATTAAATAAAGGTTAGGGTTCACCATACCGCTTTGATGAGTAGCCTTAGCAATTGTTTCCTATTCCAGGGATCTTTGAATTTAATATCTTCCTCTGTTTAATGTTATGCTAATTGCAGGCACAACACATCTTTAGACCTGAACTTTTTTCCATAAAATATGAGTTTTAATAGTGGTGAAGAAATTAAAATTAAAAGTCAATGCTATTGGTTCAGGACTGTGAAACATAATTGAAAGGAACTGGAATTCAGGCCACAGCCTAGATTGTAATTTTTAGGAAAGGATTTGCACAGAAATGCCAGATTGCTATAAGCCCTGTGCTTAACATGTGTCTGTTTGTGTGAACTCATATTCACCTTAGCCCTGTGGAACACAAACTTTTTCTTCCAGCCAGCTGCAATATGCAGCCTGTTTGTAACCTCCTTGTAAGTGGAATTGTTTCAGCCTTTCCCCTGCCAACAGCAAAACATAAACATGAAGCACATTAAAATGGAAACAGGATCCTGGTCCTTTCTGTTTCTCAGTTTTATTTAGCAGCGACCTTTAACCCTCATTAAGATACTTTGGAAAGTTTGGGACTCCTTTTTTTGTATAGCTCATTGTGGGAATATTTAGGTTTGTTATGTTGTTTTTCTCTTCAAAAATATTTAAAAGCCTTTGGGCAGTTGTGTGAAAAATAAAAACCATATTTACTTATTCTAAAAAAAATCTGTAGACAATATTTTATAGTATATGGTTTGCTCATTACAGTCATCCCATAGAGATAAGACAAACATAGACACCCAAATTTTACTCAAGAGGAGTATCAATGCACACCAAAGTTTTGTCCAGCGTAAAACATACATTTGTATACACTCTAATGGTTGCTAGCCAAAAACATATAGTAATGCACATAGAATATCAAATACAGTCATTTTACCTACGAAAATGTGTCTCAGATTCATGAATACAAGTCACATACTGGAATTTGTTTAAAAGCTTGCAATATCTGTCAATAACTAGTTATGCCATCCGATTTGTTTGCCTTGAAAAGGTTCCTGACCTGTTGACAAATGTGTGCATGTGTCAGAAAATGCAGAGGTGTGCTAAACATAATACAAGGTCCAGTGTTAAAAATTTTGCCTAAGGAAGTTTTGAATATCTGATGTTTGCTATTTCCAACCTTTCAACATAAAATTTTTTCCCTTAAGTTAAAAAATTAGTCATGCTTCCTCTGATTTAAACGTGTGAAAGAGGAGCTATACTGAAATATACATGACTTGTGCTCCTGGAAAGAATGAAAACCACCACTGAGATATGTTTACAGATTGAGGTTTTTTGTTGATGGTATTGGTTACCTTGTTGTTCTTCTATTTTTGTATGTAAAAATTAGCAAAAGAGTAGATGTTAGTTGCATGTTTTCAGAAACTGCATTTCAGTTTCCATTTATGAAGTGAAACAAAACTCATCAGAATGGAAAATATTATCATTTTTCTTTGACTTTAAGAAACCACCCTCCCAAGGGGTTAAAATGTTTCTTCTAGTAAAATGGCTAGCAAATTTGTTTCTATGTTTTTTATTCACTGGAATTCTGCATTATCATTCTATTTTTAAATCCTGCTAAAATTCTCGTTTTGAAAAATGTGGCATTTTATGCCACATTTTCAGAAAAGCAATTGTATTCAAAATATCTCCCTGTGGTTTTCAATTTTATTTTTTTCCCAGTAATTTTACTTGTTCTTTATCCTTTTCCTTTCTAATGCCAAAGTGAACAAAAGAAGTAATATAAAAAGAGAGCTGTGAAAAAAAATGAATGCAAAAAGTTCAAAACATCTTTGAGCTTCCATTTATGTATCAGATGGAGGGGTTGTTCCAGATTCCATTCCAAAGCAAGCTTTTAGGAGGAGTCATTTATATTACAGTAAAATGCTTTATTTTCCTAATTTCTGAGACTGTAAGATACCTCCCACAGATGCTGAGCTTTTGTCAGGTGGAGTTTGGTAATATTTGTTTGAGGTGATGAAAATTCACTTCATCCTTGATCATATATTTGAACAGCTAAATGCTTTATTGTTAAAAATGTGCTCTCATTTCCTTCTTAGTTTCGGTACCTAGTTATTAGCTCTTGTCTTTGTCTTATTTAGTGTGATTAAATGAAGGCAAAACATACTATGTCGTATCTTTATTTTGTTTGATTGGGTCTTTTAATCTGATTAGTTTCCCCTGCTTCTTTTATGACAGTAGACTAACAGCATGCATTCAAATATTCTGATTACAGTGAAATCAGGAGTCAGTTTGACCTTATGGGTCTAAATTTGCAGAATTAAACACTTCCTGTTAAGTAGCTTCTAAAAACTGATGTTCATTGGCCACAGTTACATTTTTTCACTAATGAGGTACAGCCTTCCAGATGTAGTACAGATCATCATAATCCATAAATTTGATGTCCATTAATGGTAACATTTTCACTTTTAATCTTTACTAGTATTTGATGGCAAAGATATAATTCTTTATCAATGATTTTACAGGTTAAAGCTAATTCATAAACGAAAAATCAAGAATCCTCTGCAATGCTACAATTTAAAAAGTGACCTTGTCAAATTGAAGCATTCTTTCTTCAATTAAGTTTAAAGTCAGTTGGTCCCACAGGTAATGCTGGAATGTATAATGTTAGCAATTATAAGAGTACTTTGCAAAAGTAGTTAAAAAACCCTAAAAATATCTTTTATGCTATGCTGACTTTTAGAAAAAAGGAAGACTTTACCTTTATATTAGTAGCCATTTATGAGGTCATTTTGGAGTGTACTGTTACATAAAACATGAGGTCAGCAAGTAAGGCTAATTAAATTTTAGTAGGAGCAAAAGTCACCAAAAGGTTTTTACTTTCATCCTACCCAGTCTAAAATAGTGATACAATACACCATTAATAGCCTTGGAATTGCTAATTATTTCAACATGAATAGCAGTATCAGTGCTGTCAGTTTAATTTAATATCCTCCTGAGGATTCCTGAAGAATGCATGATTACTTTCATTATTTTGTAGTTTCAGGAACAAAAAGCAAACAAGGAAAATAAACTCAAACATAGAAAGAATACTTCAGGGAAAATACACGTTGTAGTCCTTATTGAGAAAATTTCTGTGGAAATTTTCCATCAAGAAAATGCAGCTCAACTCTTTAAAGTAATTTCAGATGAACAAATTTCTCTCACATAAGTTTTCTTGGGAAGAATCCAATATGTTTCTCTTTTACTATTATATTTAAAACAATTTATTTCATTATTTTCATCCATTTTAAGTTTACTGTGTATTAAAGAAAATATTGTTGAGAATTTAGTATTACACTACTTTTGTATTAATCAGAAAAAACAATTTTATCATAACAAAATGTTTTAATGATCCTTAATTGGAATTTTATTTTCCATAAGAATTTTAAAAATTTTTGAATTTTGTTCAAATTTGGAGCAGACACACCCCGCCACACCCCCCATGAATTCCTAGTGTTTCCCTTGAAGCTGATAATTTATTTTTCCACCAACATAATTCAGTATTTCACCACACTATACAGGAGCATTTAACGTTTTAACAAATATATGTTCTAGGTTTACAGATATACACAGCACGTACAAGATTTGCAAAATACTCCCATTCTATTACATGGAAGAGTGCACTGGCTGAAGTCTACACTGAAAAGTCAAGTTCAGTCTTTAGTCACTAAACCCAACTGTCTTTCCCAGAAAATAATATTCTGGCCATTATATGAATGTATAATTTTCTATAGTCTTTAATGTTCAGGAGAAAATTCAATGTTGACAATTCCTTCTTTTATATTTCTAAATCTCTAGTTATCTCAGTATAAAAGATTTTATTTCAAGTGGACTTTTAACTTTCAAAGAGGTCACATTTAAGAGTACAGCAAACCATTCATTGTTTCGACACCCAAAATTAAAGAAAAAACACCAGATGATTTAATAGAAGTTATATTCTCACAGTAGTACAGCAGATTTTTTAAAAATATATTTGAACAAATCTTGATTATAATTTCTAAAGAATGCGGTAACCAATAAGTGTTTGTTTTGGTTTTACTTAATAGATCTTGCTTCATAAAATAAGTGTGAGCTCTGCGATTGTTTCTTAGTAAGTTGAGAATTCTTCTAGGAAATGAGAGATTTTATTTCTTCTTTCTGTTTGTGTTCTGATTAAAAAAAACAAACAAACCACCAAGCAGCTAATGGCTTCAATAAAGATTTTTTTCCCCTGATCTGCAAGTAGAGCTCCTGATAAGTATGATGATGAATCTTATTGTAGAGATTTTATTTGTCTACATCAAATGTTTGTACAAAAATAAATTTAAAGCATTTTTATTTGCAGATTCAACCATTTAGACCCCATTTGTTTAAGAAAAGTATGTATTTTGATGTGCTGCTATGCAAATGTTTGTGCAAGAGAGTCCTGTGTGTTCAGTATACTGAAACAATTGATAAGAAAAATCAGATTCTGAAAATGTTAACAAAAATCCTAATTGCAAGAAAGCTATAATGGGAAAAGGGGCTGGTTTAAGGTGCAGCTATATTTACCCTGGGAGGATCTTTGCTAAATAGCTCACACTAGATGGAGGTAAGAGGAAGGAAGAATTTAATTCTTCCTTTTCTAACAGAATAACTACAGATCAACCCACCTCTGTGGATGTCAGAAGGAATAGCAGGATACCTGAACCACCTACAGAAAGGATGACTGTTTATCTGGTTTACTCTATGTGCTCTCTGATTGAACATGTGAGGATTTTTCAGCTGGTGGATGTCCACTGTCAGGTTGAATCATAATCAGTCATTTATAGCGGAGATGTTTTGAATTCCCAGGCAATCTCAGTAGGAGGAGATAAAAGTGGTTTGAATTCTAGGGCAACACCTGATCTGATAATTTTCCCTAATATTCCTCAGCTCACCCCTCACCACCCACACACACTGTGAGATTCCTAGACATGTTGTTTAATACAGAAGTCCAGCAAAGCAAGGAAAGAAGCTGTCACAGAACCATCTGGCCATTTCTTAATGTGCAATAGGAAATTATCACAATGAGAATGCTTGCCTTCTTTCAGTCATCCAATGGACATCATGAACTGGTAGTTACCACTGCTTTAACACAGAGTACAGTTTCTGTTGCCAGTACTGGCCCTTCTGATTTTACAATATAGCAGCAATTATTTTCACTATGATTCTCTATTAATTTTTATAAGCAGATGAATAAATGTATGTTCTTAATCTAAGATACTTCCCATACCAAAGTAAAGGTGTGCTACTTGTATTTCAACTGATGCTGTTCTTTTCCATCCTTGCTTACATTGTTGCAGATGATTCAGCAAAATCTAGTGTTTACTAAAATCTTATGGTCTGGTACATAGAATCTAACCATGCTGTGACATTCTGGCCCAGTAAAGTCAGCATAAGTTTTGCCATAGACTTCAGTGATTCTGGGATTTCACACAAAGGGTGTGTCTTGAGGAGCTTCTCAGAGGACATTATCATATGGCTTGAAATATGAGGGGAAAAGTCAGATTCTCCTGGGAGCAAGGCATCTCAGCTGGTGAGGTACTTCTGTAGTTCTATATTTTTAAGAACTATATCTTTAATCATCTAGTACTATACAGGTACTATGGAGATAAATCTGAATACTTATTAAAAAGATGTTTGGGTTGTTTTTTGTTTTTTGGGTTTTTTTTTGTTATAGGGAAGGAGTATCTGCCAACCTACTGTCTAAAAAAAGAACGTAATAAAAAAAAATTGATTCATTGGTTACTGAAGTCAATCAGCCTTTTCTTTGATGTTAATAATCAGTGGGTCAGGCTACCTGTACAACAGAAACATGGGTCCTACCTTCATGGCTTGTTCTTTTAAGCATTTCAAGTTGCTTGAAATTCCTATTGGTATGATAAGTGTACATGTGTGTTTATAGGTATTGTCTTCTCTGCTCCTTTAACTAGACTGGAGTTTAGCATGGAGAGGTCAATAGTAAGGAAAAAGATGTACTATTTCTCAGCTTTTCAGTATGTCCTTTAGAAAGTCTGTACGACATTCAGATTTTCCTTCTTTTGGTAAAAATAGTTAATAATTCATCACCAGTGACTAGCGAGGTCATTGTTCCATAAAACTGCTAATGTCAAGTGGAGAAAACAAAACAAATTCATTCTGCAACTTTTAAGTAAAAAATGCAGCCGTAGTTATGAAAATAGCACTTCAGATATGGATTAGTGCAACTGATATCAATGGAAGACTTAGGTGTTGTTTTGACCAAATTCAGCTTATTTGGCTCTCAGAATACCTTTCAGTCATGAGGAGCATGGGAGCATCCTTGTGTGTCAGTGTAGAGCAAGCATGATGAATTTTAGGTTTCTACACACGTAACATGAGGAGCTAATCTGGTAGCACGTTTTCATGACTGTACGTTGTAAAGATGACTGGACAAGTATTTTGTGATTTGATGCAGCTTCTGGCAAAGTGAATGAATACCAAGATTGCCAGAGCATCAAAGGAAACATTTTTAATTTAATTATGCATGCTGAGATGCAGCTGTGCCAATACATGCATATTTATTGGATCTGGCCAGGAGGCAAATGTGCAGCTAATTAAACCATAGTAGTGCTGGCCAAGGTTTGCTTCTAAAGGCCTGGGTTGCATAGACTTAGCTGAGATTATTTTGGTGGATCTAGAAGCAATTTAAAAATAAAATAACCCTAGGCAATGTTAAACTTGGACTCTTTGATAACCTGGTAGTTTGTTTTCAAAGAGATCAGGATAGGTTCTGGCAGTAGGCATGGTGTAGCTCAAGAAAATCATGTTCACACTGGTATTTTCATACACTTCCATGTTTAGGTAGTTACTAGGCATTGCATCAGGATGCACTGCTATAACCAAGATGAGCTTAAGAAATAGTTTAGTTGGTATCTTAGTGAGCCACATGAATTGAATTATAGACAGGACACAGATGTCTTTCAAGATGCTAGTGAAGGGTCTGTTCACAACCGTTTCTTCTCATTAACCAGCACATAACATGAGTAATCCGGTTTCAGAAAATCCACCTCTATGGAAGTAAAGGTATAGTAGGTTTTCTAACCATTCACTTGTCTGTGGGGTTTTTGCAAGAAGATGGATATTGTGATACTTTGTTTTGTTTTCTGAAAGGAATGTGTGTGCACAAGAAACTGCAGAGACACTACTTACCCCTGGATAGGCCAGTGATTGACTGTCAGCTGCTATTTAATTTCACGGCCAAATTTTAAACAAGTAGAAGTTTACATGAAAATTATTTATTTCCCTTGTAATTTACATCCATTTTGAAGAAACTCTGTTATTTCAGGTATGTGGTAAAAGTGCTGTGTTGAAAATCAGAATTTATAATACATTTATTATATTCCGATGCATCTGAAAGCCGGGCACTCAGGTGCTTGGTTTGATGCCTTTGTAACATTCCTAGGTAGGCAGCATCACCAACCTCAAGCTTTAAAAAAGCCTGTTCTCATATTCTTCCTAATCATAAGACTGACTTAAAATTAATGAAATTTTAAAATATATGCATTAAAATAATGTTTTATTATTATTACTTTGGCATTTCAGCCTTAGGGTACACATTTTTTAAGGTTTACTTCGTGACTATGGGAGCAAGCAATACAGTTAACAAAATAAAGAAATGAAAATCGAGTTTAGACACTAACGTAATGATATCGCTACAGAAACAGGAGTTTTCAGACATGCGTAAAATCTTTCAAGACTGACAGTAAAATCAAGAAAGCTGGAAGAGGTACCCACTTGAGTGGGATATTTTACCCCTTCTCATGGGATCTTATTCTACCCTTCTTTCATAGATATAGTTAGTAAATTGGTCATTGAATTTTTCATCCCCCTTGAGCAGGTTGTAAGGAAGTGTCCTATCTACTCCATGCCAGACTGTGCTCAGATCAGCTTACTGCGATGGAATTTAACTAAGAGAAGGAAGCGAGGAGGCAGGAAGAAATAGCTGAACATAAATTAAACAGACAAACAAATCTCTGTAGCCTCCTATAACCCAAACCAAGACTGAGCATGATTTGTTCTTTCTGCTTACTTGTTGAAGTGTGGGGTTTTCTTTTAACCTTTTTTTAAAACCTTACAGCATAATGTGTGTAGTCAAACAATTGCTTTACACAGTGGGTTATTCTGAATAAAAATGTTGATTAACCAGAGAAAATAAAACTCTGAGTACCAGTATCATTCCTTCCTGGTCCCAGACTCCCAGCTTGTTTATTTAGTGTCACCCATAGTCTGTCATGGCTGACCTAAAACTATCAGAAACAGCCACAATTGCAGCCAAGCATAAACAAAAATCTGAACTGAAGGTGCAAGGGGACTGCCATTCTACAGATAAGATCTATTGCTGTAATAGCCCTTGATTATGATGACCAAAAGAAAAAGCAGGAAAAAAAAAAAAAAAGGAAAAAAAGAAAACCTCCAGCAAATATACAGACACATTTCTGTTTATTTATACATGAAGGGAAGGAAGCAAATAATTTACAAAGATGAAGGCATATAGGGAATAAGGTTTCATTACATGTCAGTGTTTCTCAACAGTTTATAAAACATGATTTTGTGAAACTAGAGGTTTGCTTGTGGTCTTCTCTGTTTGCTTAATGACATTTTGTAAAGTGCTAAAAATCACATGGAGATAGCAGAGAGAGAAAGAGAATCTGCCAGATGGTTATCTGTTGGTAGAGTGTTTTTCACCCTTCCTTCCACCTACAGCACAGAAGCCTTGGTTTTACACTGAAGACAGATTTGCATTAGAAGATACCACATATGAATAAAAGTCTGGTATATTATGCTTTAGGTGTGTGAAAGACGTGTAAATTGCTGGTGACACAGGTAATGAAGGTGACTCGTGTGTGACAAAACCTGACCTGTTATTTGAAAGATGTGGTTTTCAGACAATTTTGAATTTTCATTGCAATCAGATTCCCTGAATTAATAGAGTTTTCTATAGAAATAGGGAAAAGCAAAAAAGATTTAATGAAAAGTTTTAAAGATCTTGGTGTGTAACAACTGCTTTTGTTGTGGGAAAACCTGCTTGCGTTCCTCTGCAGTCATGCCAAGGGCTTGGTCACTTGGCTGTTTTAAAGGTCAGTTTCCTGCCTTTAGGTTTAGGGTTACAAAGTCCTCTTTAATTCTCAGTATGTTACAAAGTTTCACTCATTATTTTTTAAGTAAATGCAATTTTCAAAGCTCAAAACTGAAGTGAGGGTAGCATTGGGACTTTGCATTTTACAAATGCTGCTTGCACTTTCTTTTAAAGTTTGCTGAGCAGGTTAAGGGAGGGAAGAACTGGATGACTCTAATGGTTTCTTTTATTTTCAAAATTTACAAATTCAATATTTATTAGTAAACAGCTGTCCCAAGAAATTGGCTAAATATGCTTCTTTTAGAAGTGGCATTGATTTGACCCATATCTCTTAAATATTTATCAAAACGCACCTCCTTGTTTTTTACAGCTTACAAAATCTTAGATATGTCATGGCTCAAGTCTTTTACATTTCTTCTCTATTTTTCTTTTATCCTTTCTTTTCTTTTTATCAAGCTGTACTGGCTATTCAATAGCATGACATGGCAACTTTTACACACTTCAAAAGGCACCAAGTACCAGTCCTGAATGATAACTTCTCAGATATTAATAAGTGATTTAAATGTTGATTTTGAGGACATGTTGTATTAAACCCCCCCCCACTTTTCAATAAATATGAAAAAAAACATTAAATTTCACTGATAATCTCACCTAAAAATGCTTAAGTATTAGTTCAGTCTGTCACAACATTGTCACAGGGAGTCACCGTCTACCTGACCCTTCTGTTTGACTGGAAGTACTGCAGTGTTGTGTGTTCTGATTATAAGAAACACAGAAAGTACTAGGAGTTTAAGCATATTCATAAAAAAACCCAACTTGATATTCTGATTGAAAATCAATAAAACTTCTGCTCTGAAGTAATAAAGGCAGTGTGTGTCCCATTTGCTTGTCCAATCTTCCTCTGTTTGCTTGCCACTTACACATATATAGCTTTGCAAAGGAGTATCTTGACTCTGGCATTTATAAGAAAATGCATGGGGGACCCTAGTCTTTATAGAAAAAAAGAAAAAAAGAAAAAAAAGGGATATGGGGAATACATCAGAGAGTAGTATTTGATGGAACTTTGAAATTCATGTTTTGTAAATTCCTGGCCAGGAAGAACTTTCTGGAAAAGTCCCTTAAAACAAAACCAGCATACATCCATGGTAAATGTGTGTCCAGAGATACTGTTCTAGTGAAGGGAGTTTGCAAGAGATTTTGAGATCCTTAGGTTGAATGCACTATGCAAGTGTTAAGTATGAATCTGTTCTTCTATATTTTATTGTAGGGCAAGATATTTACCTGTTTGGAGAAAGCCATGTGGAATTTGTTGGTTATATTTCATAACAAAAAATGAAATAAACTTTATAACTGACACTGCAGACACTGGGGTTTGGGTCTGCCGCTAACTGTCTGATGTTAGTTTGCTGCCAGGAAAAAGGTCTTCTTGAAGTTGTTTGGTTTTTAATGACCCATAGATAGATCCTGCCTACTTTCAGTGGATTAAATGAGGACAAAGGAGATTTTTCTATCAGTAGGAAAGGATCCCTCCAGTACACAAACCCACTTAGGTCTGATATCAAGCTCCCTAAGCATCTGCAAACTGACTGAAGGAATAAATCACTTCTCCCAGAATGACATTACACCATAACTGGCAGCAGTTTAGACCAGACTAGCAGACTTCAGCAGCAAACGATCTGTCTTCCTGGGTTACTGACCAGGGCCGCGTTTGGCTTATAGATTTGAGTGTCCTGTTGCATGCAAAAGCTCAAAAGGAATTTAGCTGTCAAGGTACTTAGCATGAATACATCCACTTTAATACAGTGAGACTGCCTGGAAGAGTGTGTATACATTTCAACATACTGCCAAGAAACTTGAGACCTGTTCATCTTTCTACTGTTAAAAAAATCAGCAGCATCCAGGAGGGCAAATTCTTCCTGAGGGTAAAAAGCCATTGCTATGGTTTTCCACAGGATAATACGTGAACCTTTGCTATTTTACTGTGTGACTTTGGCACTTTGTTGTGCTGCATTTTCAAGGCAGACGTTTGTGGAGCTAGAAAAGATCCTGGAAGGAAAAGAAATTAGAACAAGCGCAAAGCTCAGTGTCTGTGCAGAGGTGAAATGTAAGGTTTTGATGCAGAACCACTGTTCTATACTGTGGCTGAAAGTTGTTCACCCTAGAAAGCTTTTCAGCGGTCAGACTGAGTATGTCTTGTTCAGTAACTAGTGAGCAAGTGTCAGTAGCATTAAAATTGCCAAAACATTTCACAATTCTTTTGGCTTTCTTAACATGGATAAGTGTTTTTACTGATGTTTATTTTACTGAGGTACTAAATAGGTAAAGGTGGGAATAGCATGTAACAATGTGCTGGGAACTAACTACACACTGTGATTTAATCCAAAGCCTCAGAGTCAGCCTTCTATTGCAAATAACTTGGGATAACAAGCAGCTGGTGAATAACTATGCCCTATCATTTTTCAAAGTAGAGTTCTGCAGCTTTTGGTAAACTTATTTAAAATTAATTTATTCACTGCTTAGTGGTTTCATTGTCCTACTTAACAAAATATGATTTGTTTCTATAAGTCTAGTGTTGTACATATTGTGTGTAGTCTTTGATGATTTTTTAAAATCACTAGTGTGTATGAGTTTCAAACTGTGATTTGCAAAAAAGATATCTGGAATGGTAGTGCCTGCTCAGCTTGTGTTGATGCTTCTTGTTTTCAGCTGCTTTATTGCAACAAAAAGTAAAAATACATCATTCTAATGGCGCATATTTTTTTTGTAATGTTGAAATTACCACAGACATGTAAAACATTTGCAAATGGAAAAGGAAGGAGCATGTGATATAATCTCGTGATTAAGATAGATATAATGGAATACTACATGTCTGATTTCAGCAACTTTTCCTTTATAAAAGCCAGTTTGCTTGGACATCAGTAAGATTAAACAATTATGTAATGTTATATAACTTGGTAGCAGAGCTTCTTTATTCTTCCCACTCATTACAATATATATATGGAGTCCAGCTCTAAATTTTGGCCCATAGTCTCTGTGTAGGCCTTAAAGACAGCAAAATTCCCTTGATTCTAATTTGTGTCGGTGCAACTTCAGTGGCAAACACAGTAAACATATGGGTTTGTTTCTCGTTAGTTGTTCATGATTATTCTGATCAAACTAGGAGAAAAGAATTGTGGCACTTGTTTTTTTTTAACTTATTATAATTCCCTATTTTCAGCATTTAATAACTTGACTGGAAAAAACATACTTTGGACTGAAATTATACACAAGGTCTCAGCTGTGGGAGAACATTTCACTCCAAATTTCAAAACAAGCAGATAACTCTAAAATACTACTATAAACCATGATGAAGCCTAATTAGAATGGGATACCTCTTAATACTGACAAGTTTCCTAGGAATTTAGCACAGTTTAACAGGCAGGCTGTGTTAGCATGGGAAGCTGCCCTGCCTGGTCAAAAAAGAGGTTTGTGAACTTCAAACCCTAATATTTCTTCTATTGAAGTAAACATTCTAACGCTCATTGACTAGCTGTTGCTTTATAGACTTGCTTACAGTTTTATTTGCTACAAGATTTTGTTAGATTTGAGCTAATGAATAATCCCCTCAAACTACCAAACATAGAGTAGATCTTAATTATAATAAACTTTTCTTTCTCAGGGTAATGAACAGACTTTTGAAACTCCTGTCTGGCAGTAATAGTGAAAACCAGTTATTATGGTGCACTAGTTATGTTGTTGGAAGTCTAAATACTCTATTACAATGGTGCCTGAGTACTCAACATTCACATTTGATATACACAATGTCTTAATTTGGCCAAAGAAATTGAACTTAGACATTTATGCCATACTTTGTAATCTGTATACTGGTGAAAATTGGAACTATTCTGTTTCTGTCTCAGTTTTTCTATGCTTCCATCTTGACAGCATATTCATGTATTACATTCTTGTTAAAGAATTTTTACTCTGAGAGTTATGTTCAAATTCCAACTTTGGACAGCTTTGTAATTATATGCTAACTTTCAGTCAGCTCTGATTTTGTTTGCCAGTGGAAATTTATACCTTGCTGGGTTAATAACAAAGTTCTATTTGTGTAACTACATTCTCCTCTTGTAAGTAAAGTGGCATGTGCTTAAAGACTTTTTGAGGATGGAAGCCTGAACAGTCTGAAACTGTTCATCTCAATTTTCTTTTTGTGTTTTAATTGCAGATGGCAATTAATTGTGTCAAATATTATTTTGCTTTCTCTGTTCTACTACCTATGGATAGCAGTGCTCATAATCTCTATTCTTGGTCAGTATTTTTCAAAATAATTTTCTTTATATTTAATTTATATCTTGGTCTGGGGTTTGTACACTTGGTATTCCAAATCTCATTACTGCTAAAATTATTCAGTTTTTTAAAAAGTTAAACTCTTTCACATCATGGTTCTTCCATTCCTCACTATTTTTTTACTTTTAATTACTGTCACTGGGCCATGACTTAATGTTGGTAGCTTTATATTTGTATGTATTCAGTTAAAAACAGGAGAGTTTTATTTCAACATGCGGATATAACCTTCTTCATGTTCTTCTTTTTCACCATGCAGTACAAATATAATTTCTAACATCACAACAGACCATATATAATGTTAGATTAGATAACTGGGTAATTTAACCCTTCTCAAAGTACTCTGCCTTCTATTCTTGACATTCCCAATTTTGGCTTCTTGTCTTTAATTAAAAATACTGGATTGTTTCCATCACTTCTGACTGTCAAGCCTGTATTATTTGAAATATAAATAACACTTGAAGTCTGTCTCCAAAGCCTCATTTTAAAGTAATCTTGTAACCTTTGAGCTCTTGAAAAGTAAGATGACAAGGCAAAGTCTGCCCTGACCCAGAATGTACCGCAGCAAAGTGTTTAACTACATGCTTACCACAAACACGTCTTGGTCCCTGGGTCATGAGTTAGTTTCAAAGTAGATTGTTGAGTTGAAGCTTTAAGCTCTGTACCTCAAGAGGAAATCCATTCTTTATTCAATTTCTACTAGACCTGTGATGATATGAATGTATACTAGAACACGCCATTTTGTTAAATACTTTCTACGACTGATGTGGTACAATTTATGATTTATGTGGAAGAAACTACCACCTGATATGTAGTCTTCTGCCATTCTTCTGTTGCACTTTATCGATTTTTTATGTGTATTCAGCCACATATACATGCAGGCATGCATGCTTCTTTGAAAATAGAATTTATTTTCCTTGAAGTTACTTTTATTTCATTAAACTAAGATGGATAAATAAGCAGGTTTAATTTAGCAAAACAAGCCAGATTCTGATCTTGATAGATTAATCTCTCAACAACGTACTCATCCTCAACAGACAAGAAACTTCTTTTGGCCCTATTTATTCCAGAAATAATGCTCTTACATACTATATGTATGCAATTTCAGAAGTTTTGGAAGTTTAACTGAAAATCTTATGTATGCAGTAGATTGCCAAAGAAGGGGCCACACCAAAATCCTTCTGCTTTCCATAAAAAAAATCATAACAAAATTAATCACTTATTTATTTCAAGGAAGTTTCCTAGGTGAACGGTATTTAACTTTTGTGGCAGAATGATGAACAACAAAATTTCTGATCCCAGCCTCTGACTGAAAGTTTCTTTTGCATTTCCATGTAATGTTAAAAAAGTCCATGGCTGTTAGATTTTGGGATTTTCCTTGAAAAGTTTTTTATTGATAAACAGTTACAATAAAATTGACACATTTTAGAAATAAAAGAAACCAGTGCTTTCTTCAAGTTTCCGTCTTCTCCTCTTGCAATTCACTGTATAAACATACCTACAAAACCTCCCCAGAAATAGTAAGAATCAGTTTTTAAAATATCATTCAACATCATATGAAACTCTTTGCTAGCATGTCGGAATTTCATTCAGGCTGCAATTGTGGTAAATATTTCTCTCCCCTTTTGCTCCCTCCCTTCTCCAAATCTTGGGTGTTTTCTATGATTCTGTGTCATTGTGAGTAAAATGTCAATATGTGTAATGACACAGCACAGTGAAAACACATATTTTCATATTCATGTAAACTCATGTAATTGTAAATTAGGCTGTGCCACCCGCTATCATAACATACTTCATGTGAAAAGATGCTAAATTTACTTGACCTACTTTCATCTTCATGTTTAGGAAACAGGGTAGAAGAAGTAAACAAAGTAGTTGTGCCTCATGTAGGAGATGATTATTGTTTGAATTTATGATTCATGCCTTGAGCAAAATTTTGTTTGTGGCCTCATTTGCAACCATAATTTACAACTTTACTAGGGATATACTGTGTATTTGGGAAGTTATATATTAGGCATGCTTTGTACTGGAACAGTTTTCTAGCTTTGGGTGTAGTATTTTCTGTTTCTGGTAGCTATAAAACTTCTTGGCATAACATTTATTTTAGTAAATATGGAAACCAAAAAATTTTAAATTGCAGTTCCCCTTAGGAATGTCCTATTGTATTTACATCAATGCACTTGCTACAGCTAAATTGAACCAGTATTTAAAGGAGTTGCTAATCCTACAAACGAGTCATAAATGCAAGACTTTACTTTTTCAGTATTTCCTAACCACAGTGTTCAGCTTTTAATAATGAGTGTCTCATTCTAGTTTGTATTTTTAAGCTAATCTAAGCCTGATGTTGCTATACATTTCTGGAGTCCAATGAAATAATCTTTTATGATAAAGATGACAGTTACAGGAATATTATGTTATCTGATAAATTAGGTTGAATTTCCTTAGATCTATTAAACTAAATCTATGAAAGATGATGTTTTGGAGAAAGATTTATAATAAGATAGGGCAAAGTAATAATTGCCAAATATGTGCAGAGTATAATCATGTGCTGCAAAGAAATGGTCATTACAAAATGGACTTTTCTATCTTTAATGTTTATGAATGTCTTATTCTCTTTAGATTGTTGTTTACTGTGACATTTCTGTGAGTTGTCAGATAAAGTCACAACTAATAGAATCTTAGATGATATGCCTGATCTTTTTTCTTTTTGTAATGCATGTTTCTTTCCAAATCCAGATTGTTTACAGATAAGATCTATTTTTGAGTCACAGAAATACTGTACTAGCCCTCAGGTGGCAGGAGTGCAATAATTTCACCTTTGTGTTTTGGCTTTCAAAAGGCAGAAGTTTTTAACCATGCACGGAGGAACAGGGTTTTTTTAATTAGCTCTGAGACATCCGTAGAAATCTATGCTTCTGGAAGTCTGCACATAGGTCCTGCCATCTCCAGCAAAAGACCACAAGGTCTGACCCTCTCCTGGACTTTCTGGGCTCAGTGTCTGCCCCAACACATAATTCCTAAAAGAGTGATGTGTAGGAGCTGCCATTGGGCTCCTTTTCTTTGCCTGACTCATAGTAGTGAAATTTAATGACAGCAAAGCCTGTTGTCTTCAGAATCTACTAGCTTTATCACCATTCATGCAATTCGTTCATTCTTCTGTTCAATGTATGGACTGCCAATATCATAAAATGCTTAAGGAGACCTCAGTGATGTCTTGGTTCCTGAGAATAATGCAATGAAGATCTCTCCTTATATCGTCTCGGTCTCGCCTTTAGTACTCTTTTAAGCCCAAGAAGAGAAGTAGAGCATCCAGTATCTAACGGGAAGTGAAAGACGAGACTCCTTGTCCTCTGGGACTCATTCCAGCCATCCACTCCGTTGCTGTGGAACCAAACATGATGGTTCTGTGGTAATGGCAAAGGCAGCCCCAATTATTTTTCTCAAATGGGCATATAGAATGAACTAATTTTTGCATCTTCACAATGATCTTAAAGAGAAGTTAGAAGTAGTAAGTCCTAACAAACTCATGCTACTCAAAGACAATGATGCATGAGAGATTGGAGTCTTATTGACTAGATATTATGTCTTAAGGAATATGCCAAATCACTTTTAAAAGACAGGATCATTTCAGTTACTTGTGAGAGGTAAACTTCAAGAATATTAAAAGGGAGAAAATTACTGAATGATAGGGAGCTGCCATCGTAATATGTGCTGCTTAGTGCTTGAACATTGTAACTGTCAAGCTGATTCTATTATGAAAAAGGGAGTATTCTAACATTATTTAATATTCAAAATATGCACATATTGAATGGAAGTATATGTAGAATACAGGGCCCTATTTCAGCATAAATGGAACTTTAATCCCAGTAGTCCTAATGATTTTAATAGGACAATTCTTATTCTCACATTTATGCATGTGCATAATAAATAAGAAGCTACTAACAAATACATTTAAAAACAACTCCGACTTTGCTTGCAAGAAAATAGGAAAGATCTAGTTTTCTCAAGTGCTTCTTACTCAGTAGAACTGATCCTCCAGTCCACCTTGTCTACCAACATCAATTTTACTGTTAGCTGTATCAGGACCTTTTCTTTGGTATGCATTTTGTATGAAAAGAAATGAGAACAGAATTTAATTTAATTAGGGTTTTTCCCAGGTACCAAACATTTAATGCTGTTATAGAAAGTTAGCTTAATAGTGTTCAAATGGGAAAGGTGGAAAATATGAGAAACTGTAGAGCTGACTACTTTGTAGACTGATGCTTGAGATGTGCAGATAGACAGAAAGCATTGAAATGGGGATGATACAGACAGGAAGGTCTGAGGCAAAGCAGAAGAATTGTTTCTAAATGCACAGAGGAGACAACATAAACCACAGAAACTTGTATGCCATCCATGGTCTGCTGAAGATGTCTCCTCAGATGTCTCTTTTGAGCCTTATCTTCACACTGCATCCCTGGGGCCAGCAGCATGCTGGCCATCTTTCCATGGAAGGCCCAAAGCACAGATGGTGTGTGGAGTGGTTTGTCACAGCTATGGCAAGGTGACTGTAGTCTCTAGAGGTGACTCCAGCCTCCTTTCCTTTCATGTTTCTTCTGTCCTCTCCACAGGTGCTAATTTTTAAGGACCTCACCTGGACATGGCAAATAGTATCTTGATTTACCTTAATGCTCTGGTACAAAACATGAAGAACATCTGTTGCTTTGGAAATGTGCTCCAAAAAACCCTGTAGGTTCTCCAAGGTGCTGTAGATAGCTAATAACTTAAAGGCTGTCAAAAATCCTACCTTTTTCTCGAGCCTGGGTGCCAGCCCCACTTCTGTCTATGAACAGAATGTCTACGAATCCTGTCAGGGTGCTACTGCATTTCATTCAGTGATTGTAATGTAAAATACAGAGAAGAGTTTTTGAAGAAGAGAGTGGCACCTAGTATTTGCTCACCCTTCTGTGGTCTTCAGCCCCTCCATGGCTACATAGATAACAACCTACTGGCTTGCCCTCTGCTGCACCCTATTCATTTTGTTTTATTTGCTGCGTAACAGTGTAACAGTACAACACTGTCAGATTAGGTGAGGAATATTTTATTATTTTTTTAAATTATTTTATTCTATTATATTCTATTTTTAACAGTTGAGAAATAAATCTGTTAAGGGACTGCTTTCCTCCAGCTGGGTGAATTAGCTTCTTAGTAAGGATTGTAAGATTGAAAAGGGAGAGAACTTGCCAGAGGTGACAATAAAATAGCAATATTGATATATTATGTGGAAAATACATATTGTATAATGGAAACACCAATGTAAAGGCCAATTATAGGTGTAAATGCAGATGGTTATTTCCAAACAGATTTTAGAAATTAATTTTCCAGACTATTAATGGTATTTTAGTAGTAAGTGCTAATATTAGGAGAGTGACATGAAGATATCTGAAGGCATTAGGTCTAATCACCCGTGTTTCTACCATAGCATAAGAAAATTGTGCCAATATCTTAAAAATGACAGGTTTAAATATCTGCAATAGCAGTGTAAATTTCTGATTTCAGCAAGTATTTCCAATGTTACTGCCTTTACATAATTACTTTAATGTGAAAAAAAAGTGGTGTATCATGCTCCATTGCTCCTTGTGTGCACTTTAAGGGGAAAAAAAAAAAAAAAAAAGCTTTCTATAAAAAACTGCTTAGCTTTAATTGAGCAAAAGGATTCATATGGGGTCTGGACTTGCAGCTCATAATTTCTGTAGACAGGTTAGGTTGCTGTGTGATGATCCTAATTAAATTATATAAAAGCATTGAACTAGATAAACCAAAGTAGCTGCTCCATCAGTTCACCAGGTGAATTAACCATGTACAGCAGTCTGAATTTGTTCACACATTCCTGCTCCTTTTACACCATGTTTTTTTGCCGGTAAGAGTGGCCCTCCGAAAGGGTTCTGCGGAGCTGATGTCACTTTTGGTCCATAGGTGGCAGCATTGTCAGGTTTTGTGGCATCTGAGGCTTCGGAAGAATTCTGTGCTCTCAAACCTCCCCCACTCCCCCACGCTGTGTGATCAAGGCTGAGTTAACATCATTACATACGCACGTCAGGTGAAATAAAAAGGAATGAAATGTTCAGGCCAAAAATTAGGCTGTATTCATTCTGAACTTCTTTTTCTTTTCTTTTCTTTCCTTTTCTTCTTTTCTTTTCTCTTTTCTTTTCTTTTCTTTTCTTTTCTTTTCTTTTCTTTTCTTTTCTTTTCTTTTCTTTTCTTTTCTTTTCTTTTCTTTTCTTTTCTTTTCTTTTCTTTTCTTTTCTTTTCTTTTTTATTTTATTCTATTTATTTTATTCTTTTTTTCTTTTATTTTCTTCTTTTCTCATCTTGTCTCATCTTTTCTCATTTTTCTTTTTTCTTCTTGTCTTTTATCTTCTTTTCTTTTCTTTTTGTCTTTTACCTTCTCATTTCCCTTCCCTTCCCTCCCCTGCCCTGCCCTCCCCTGCCCTCCCCTGCCCTTCCCCTCATTTTGCAACACAACACAGTTGTCACTCTGGTCTATAAATCTGGATACTGAGATTTAAAGATAATTTTCATTTGAATACACCAAAGTCTCTACCTCATCATAAGGAAAAGAAAGGCACAAGATTAGGTGACATACTGAAGCTGTACAAACTTGGCTCGCACTCATCATACTCCTTCTGACTCCGTACCTGACTGTTATGGAAAATACAACTATGTTGCAAAGTGGTCTTCCTTACTTGGAGAAGTACACACTGTGGAGGTCATACTCTCTTAGGCTTAAAATCCATTACTTCCAAATTTTTCATGTGTGTACTCACTTTGCTCAGGACAGAGATTTTCTTTTGAGACCTGCAGCAGTCCCAGTCATCAGATGATTCTTGTTTCCACAGGTCTTTTGGCAAACTACCAAAAAAGCAGAAAAATGCCTACATTTCATAATGCTTTAAGTAGTTTTTTTTTTAAATACCCTGCCACTGAGGACCCATTTCCCTTATTTTTTATACTGAAATGAGCTGTATTTACGTCAATTCTTATACTTAGTGGAACTATTTATAGGCACATTGGCCATCAAAAAGAAGATTAGGCAGTGATCCCTTTTTGATTATGTATATTTTATGATATATTGTTTTCATTATATTGTGCTTTCTAGAGCATCTTTTGTGATGTCACAAATAAAGACATCATGAGGTCATACTTTTTCTGCTCCTCATTCCCTTTTCCCTTTCCTCCTTCATTTCCCCAAGGGAAGGAAATTCTTTAGTAGAGGTTGAAAAAATTGTTTAGGTATTATTGAAAATATAAACCAAAGTCGTTTCCTTAATAAATATAATTAGCTGTATATATTGCATTTTCAAGAGCTAGTACTGATGTTGGGCCCAGCTCTTTAAATAAAATAGGACCTCTGTAGTCTCTGGAGAGAACATGCATAAAGCAAAGTAAATGATTTTCTGTCAACACTAAGTAGACAGGTGCTTACATTGAACAGCATTCTAATATGTCTCTGAATATTTATGTCTTCTTTTTCAAATGCATTGCCCATGAATGTCACAGCTGTCAAACGTCTGTATACAAGAAGATAAAAAATGAAATTAATAAAAGGCAGATCAACATTTTGTTTGTTTAGGCCACTTTTTCCTATTGCATTTTACAGAGGTTAGCGATGTTGAGATGCCTGCGTATACTGGCATATTCTAAGGGGCTGAATGAAATGCAAAGTGATTAGTTGTATTTTATGTAGGCATAGGTATACTTCCCATTATTTAACCTAGACATAATCAATGAAAATAATGATTTAAAGTGCCACAGGCTGTTCCTTTATCCTCTGTCCATTTGCTTCACAGATGGGGACCCTGGAAAGAGAGCTTTGGCAGTTCAGTGCTGCCATACTAAAAGGGTTTTTTGGTGAGGCAAATTCTGAACCAAACCATGCAATGTGCAGGTATAGGTGAGCCATCACTGCTGCCTGAAAACAGTTAATGGAAAATAGATTTGGTTTTAAAACACTTTACAAGTCTGAAGGCTAGACATACTAATTTAAAACTTAGTGTTCAAGGCCATCTGTGAAAAAGACGCATCGATGCACCTTTGCAAGAATTTGAAAGATCTTAATGACAACATGGCTGCCATTTTATACAAAATAGTACTGAGAGAATGAAAGGAAAAACTTCCCCAAATGGACCTAAAACAGCATTATTCACCCCATATACAATTAAAGTAGATGTTAATATGGGTGGTGTTTCAGTGTATCTCTTCCCTACCCTTTGACACACTTTAAACACCCCTGAGGTTTGGTGATGCTTTCAGTGCAGGCTAATTGGCATTCATGCCCTCAAATATAGATGCCAGAACTTGGGTACTGCTTCCTTTTGGTCTATATTCCTTGGTAAATACTTTTCTGTAAGGTTTCAGGTTGACTTTGAGAGCATCAAGACATTCTCACTATCTCACCCTGTGAGCTCAGAAGACAGACCAGTTCTCCATCAAAACAATTCAACATATAGCTCAAACTGAGTGTTTCAAGCTACACAGGACAGAGAACAATGGACGATGTTTCCAAACATTAAAATTATACACAGAGGCTTGTGACATTATTGGGAAAACTGTCATCTATGATCATAGGATCATGGACTGGTTTGAATTGGAAGGGACCTTAAAGACCATCTAGTTCCAACTCCCATGCCATGGGCAGGGGTAAACTTCAACATGTTTTCTCAGTATGGCTGTTAAGGCTAATGTCAGGTTTCCCAAATGTATGGAGTTTTTACCACATATGGATATCGTACACTCCGAAGCCTCTGCACAACAGAAAGCGCAGATAAGAGTCTCCGTAGACAGGCATGTGCTTGAAGTGTGCAATCTTAAATGAAGCACACAGCCATAACAAAAACTATATTATGCTTTCATGGGAAATTTTCTGTCAGACACTAAACTGCTTTTTGGCAGCTGTTAGCCCACTTAGAAAACTTGTCCTGAGCAATCATCAGCAGAGGAGACACTACAGCACAATATGCTGAGTGAACCAGTATAGAGTAACAGGACTGAGGACATCAGGGCTGGTAAAGTGGGTGCAGTTGGCTGTGAGTTTTCAGAGGAATAGATGCTTGGGGAAAATTACCAATAAGTCAAAAACAATGTTTCATAAAAGCATATCTTTCAACAGATTCCAGGAAAACATGAGCCTGTTTTTCCTGCAAGCTGTAGTGGAAGATACTGTATCTGGAAATAGCTGGAAATCTTTCAATTTCACATGCATTACCTATAGAGACACAATGCTTGCTCCCCATTCCAGCTACAGATCCTTGGAGGAGATGACATTTGGAAACATCTACATCATGAACTGCACAGGTTTCCAAATTAGGTTTATACTCCTACTGTTTTATTTCCAGAAAACAGGTAGAAGGGTCGCTGGATTCTCCTTAAAAATTGCTTACATGACAACAGAGCAGATGTTAGTGATTTTGGGATATAACTAACATTTGTTCCAGCTTTGAAAGGTTCAGAAGTTCATGGAGATTTTTTAGGTCCACACATTTAGCTGGTTACTAAGAAATAATTTAGAAGAAACTATGGTCTTGTAGAGGAAATACTGTACTACTTCTTTCTGGAATAGCAGCTCTTAAGATGTGCTGTTCCTTTTGCTGCTGGCAAATAAGGTCAATGAGGAAATGTGTAAAGCTGAGAACAAAAGATACATTTCTCTGGTAAGAATCTGAGGTTTCTTTTAGCCTAACTAGTATTATGGTTTAGAAAATTAAAATGAGCTGGTGTGGTCAGTAACATAACTGAAATGCAGAAAAAAGAGAAAAAAAATCTATTCTGGAAGTATGTATGCTACAGTAAATCTCTCAGAGTGAACAAAGAATATTTTTTAACAATAGTTTCTTCAAACCTTTAGAATTACTCATGTTTCCACTTAGAAGTTGTTCAATCAAAATATTTTTAAATCATATATGTTTGATGTACATGTCTACTCTTACATCGTAATATATTTTTGATCTGGTTATGTGCTGTATCTAATAGCAAGAGAATGAAAATTATATCACACAGGTCACACATGGAGTATGTTTGCTGCTAAAACATAAAGGTTCTGAAATGTATTGCCTCTAATTCTTTGCATTTACAATTGTGTTTACAAGTTTCAGTAATTATAGAGCTTATTGGTCACATGTAGCCTAGTATAAATTTGATTGAAAGTTTCTACTAACATACAGATACTCCAAATTACATAGAAGGAACAAGTAAGGAGAAAGTCTTTCAAATCCTAGTTCACATGTACAGTCTTCTAACAGGCAAATCACTCCCTGAAATCTGTAGGAACTATATGGAGTTTGCAGAATGAGACTCCAATTTTCCTCATTCCTTAGGATATTTTGTGAAGCCAGATTGTTATTATTTGAACTACGTGCATCATGTTAGCAACACAATAAATAAACTCCATGCTTCACTGATAAGAAATGGACTTTTCCTGTAACATCGAGATACATGCAGTTCCAGAACTGGACCACATTTGCAGCATGCCATGTAAAACTGTTGTGTTTGTATCTTTGGGAATTACTGTGGTGCTTTCCTGAGAATAAGTATAGAGATCTGTGGACTACCAAACTCAGGCTCACAGGCATAACAAAGTGAAAAATATCTTGGTAAGAAAGGATGAGCCTAGCAATTCAAAATGCTTTGAATAAAAGCGCTGCTTGCTTTCAAAGGAGACATTCCCAACATCTTAAGGTATGCAGCATAATTTCTCTTTTTCTCTGTAACTTATTCTATTGTACC
The DNA here is from genome assembly GCF_023634085.1 of Falco cherrug. NCBI lineage: Eukaryota > Metazoa > Chordata > Aves > Falconiformes > Falconidae > Falco > Falco cherrug. The sequence continues at coordinate 56,768,709 of NC_073703.1, read as the reverse complement.
TAGCCAACTGTTCATTGAGATCAGATCAGAGAGCAATATATAAATATAGATTAATACTGCCTTAGGTTGCAGGGAAAAAGTAAGTTAGTTTCAAATATCTCTCTATTTCGGATTTCCTTTGCTCTCGATACACATTGAAAATGGGTTCTGACATATTTAATCGCATTTTTTTGTTGTTGTTTTTAAAGTGTTGACTTTCTAGGTAGCATTTAAAAGACAAAGGACTATTTACTGCATTGCTTTCCATATATTTTAGATGAAATCTGTAGTACAAAGCTAATACTATGAAGAGTTATTTCACGAGCCTGCAACCTGCACTGTTAGTCCAGGCTGGAATGCCTCTGGAGTGGCGGTTCGTTTTCATTTCTGACCACAACCAGCGATTAACTCCAGGCCTCCAGACAGGGAAGGCTGGGCGTTAGCCAGTTGCATTCTCCTCCTGCCCTCACAGACATCAGGCTGCACTGCTGCAGTTGTCCTGTCTTGTGCCTCAACATGATGGAGGAAAAATTGACTTTACTGAAATTGAGTGATACTCCCTTTGCCATTAGCTTCAAAGGATTTTGCACGCTTAGAGCTTAAGCCATGTAGGTAACTCCAGCTGACCATTTAAGCTTTACTTAAGTACCGACGTGTCAGAGGACTAAGGGGTTTCAGGTGTCCATTAGCACCAGCAAGTACAGCACCAGCAAGCCCCACATTCCAACTGGGCCACAGTGCAAGCGTTGTCTCACCTTCCAGATCAGTACTCAGTTCCTTGCTTTATATTGCTGCTGATACATCCTATTGCAAATAATCCATTGAGAATTTTTCCTTATCTAATGAAATCATATCAAGATTGAAATTCCATTGACTTAAATAACTGATTAATTGCTAATTCGAAATATGCTAGTCACAAAAGTTTCAGTGGACCATAAAACTGAAAAGGGATCACTTTGAATCAAACGCAATGTTTAACTTAACAATAAAAGAATTGTTTAAATCATATTTCTTCTTAGATAAAATCTATTTTGCCAAAAATTTGGCAAAAAAAGGAGGCTAGTTTTATTTGCATGAATCTGGACTTAAAACTATTTTTGGTAAAAGATGTCATTAGCTCTATTTAGAAGATGAGTACTGTTAATACAGAAATCTTCAGTAGTTCTGGACAGGATGTGAAAGAATGATGAAAGTAATAGGAACTGCAGAGACGGAGAGAGTAAGTAACAATGTAATTACATTAATTGGAATTTGTCCATGTCCCTAGAACTACAAAATGTCAAAATGCTACTTAGTAAGATACTTCTATTAAAATAAAAGTTATAAAAGTTCCTACACTTGTGCTGCAACAAATCTTCAATCTTTAGCATTCACCCTGACCTTCTATTCCCTCCTGTGCTAAGTTGCTTCCTTCTTTTTCAAAGGAATGCTTTAAAGTACTCCATTCCCGAAAAAGAACAATACCTTTTCCTGGAAATCTTCGTCCTTTTTCCCCACCACATTGACTTTCCTGTTTAGAAACAGCTCCCTAGTGAGCACAAATTCCCCCACATTAAGTCCACTTAATTCTGTTTCCAGTTTTCAAAAAAAAAAATACATAAATGCAATATATTTTTATTCATAATGCTTTTATAGAAAAATGATATTATACCTTCTAAAGATATATTGGACCAATTACAATCAACCATTATATGTAATTTTACAGTAATATTACAACCTAGTATATTATATGAATTACACAAATAACTCCCTGCTGGCATAATCTCTTCCTTAATGGATTTTCTCCTACTAGTGTCTACAAAGTTCTAAAAGTTCCAAAAGTATTGCAAACTCAGGACAGTACAGTGCATTACAGTACAGTATATACTACTCCTTCATTGTATAGATATGCAGCATTTTGTAACACGTAGAATATAATTCTTTTACTTTACCCAGTGTGTGCTGGTGGCATTGTGCATATTTCTAGATCAGAGAAAATACGACACCTCACTGATCTGGAGCTGTAAAAATCAGTACTAACTCCATCACCACTGATATAAAATGAACTGGGTTTACGTTATGCAAATGCATGGTTACAATAGATTTGTAATGCAGTGCTTCAATAAGTGTAAAGAGATGCAGATGAGCATTTGTGTGTAAAGTTACTTCACACTCTTCTTGGGTGGTTGACAGTAAATTAATGTCAAAAATCAATTTACTTACTGTGATTGAGGTACTTGGATTGTTTCAGGGAAAAACCAAGGGCAATAATTCACACACATTTCCCATTTTCCAGGAATATCCTTGACTTACTTTTCCATTTAAAAACTAAATATTTGAATTTATGCATCTTTGTTAAATTTGGTATGGGACTGGGCCTATTTAATCCTAACTGGTAACAATTAGAGTGTATTTGAGTCATGTATTTTAGTAAACACATTTAAATTCAAATGTATTTGTAAGACCAGAAGGTGTTTATAAAATCCATTACCCATTTCATATCATAAACCTGGATAACAGGTTTACAGCACTATTTTCCTTCAGCAGTTTGTAAAACAAAGGCCACAGAAAAAAGAAGAAAATTCCCTGTCGAAACACCCTGTTGTTAATGATAAAGGCATTTCAAGGCTGCTGGTCTACCTGAAAATCCAGCATGGGATACTTTAAATTGCATTTGTTCCAAGCCATGAGAAGGTACAGGTTTCATAGAGAACGTAAAAGTTGAGCACTGCTGTTTTAGGCAAAAGCTACCCTGTGTTTGTGTACATAATCCTATTTATATATAAGCATAGAAGAAAGTCTATGGTTCCTCTGAGAAATATTTCTTGAATTGTCATCAACTTTTATAGGCCAATCAAATAAAATACACTTGTTTAGCCAAAGCAATGCAGAATATTCCAACCATCTGTCAATTTTACTGGGAAGTTAAACAAAGAGCAATAGAAAGACATGACCAGCAGAAAGAGTTAAAAGTTTTTCTCTTTGCTGATGACCAGGTTTTGATTTTTCTACCAGGTTTTTGATTTGCAAATATGCAACCTAATAACATTATTCCAAAAATACTTAGTTACTGCTACTTATTAAGAAAGTAGGAAAAAGTAGGAATGATGGTTCTAAAGAACCAAGCGGATTGTTTGATGTTGGTAGTAACTGAGCATTGTCCAGGCTTTCTCGGTGTTGTCTTATATATAACACTTCAAACATGGTTTATACAGTACTTAGCTTAATGGAGACACAATCCTGTTTTGCAACGTAATAGTAGATGAAGAGAATGTGAAGACCTATCTTTTTTTTTGAGATTCCAGGTGACTTCTAATACTTAATTTGTATTTATTGCTTGGCTACTTCATATTTATTGCTCGGTTTGGTGATCAAATAAGTATTTTGTTAATAATAAAATTGGCTCCAGTTTTCCCAGTGGTGGGGAGGCCACTGCATATTGCTAAAAAAATTAGACAACTGCATCTTTGTTGCTAAAATTTGACATTCTTCATTGTTATCTTTTTGTTAATGTTAATTATTGAGCAGGTGTGATTCTATTTGATTGTAATTTATAGGTCACAGATATTACTAGGTGTTGTGCAAACTGGCTTAAATAAGACAAAAACCACCCACCCAAACAAAAACAAAAGAGCAAAACCACCTGTACTATTGCTAGGAACTCAAACAGAAGTGACCCCAAGATACTGGATCTTAACAGAAATGAAACAAAAAAGGGACATCTTCTCATGAGATTGCTTCTTCTTTCTTTGAAACCCAAGTGGTTCTAGAAGGTTTCAATAAATATGCAGAGTAGTGCTTTTAACTCAAAGCTTAGCGTTTTACCTGTATTAAACTAAAAGCCAGAGTCTGTTGAGGTTCTTTCATTGGACAAGTAAATGAAGAATAACTGTTTAAGGGCTACCTACATTACAAAGAGGTGTATAAACAAATTCTGAACCAGAATTTTCTTCAGCTAGACTTCTATGTACATAAGGAAAGTGCTCAGCATCCCAGTTCTCAAACACTTCTTTATTAAGCTGCCTTGGTTAGGTAATGGAAACTGTCTTTGGATCAGGGCTCTACAGTTCTTTTTATAGGGTTGCTAATGTCAGGTGCTTTGAGGAAAGGGAACACTCAGAAAAAACCATATTTTTACAGAAAGGGAAAAAAACCCAAAATGTCCTGGAGAGCACAATGGAATGAAGATTGCTTTGACATATTTGTTTTCCATGTCTGTATGACAATTGGGGGTGGGGGAGCTGGGGGCTACTGCTACATGGTTTGTGGCATTTTTAAAACCCGAGAGGCTGCAAAGGAGAGGCTTCCACCAGGAGAGGGTTAGCCACTGACAAGGGGAACACACTTAAACAGCAGAAGCAATATTCAATAGGTTCACCCATATGTCACTGGGACAATAGTAGACCTGGCACCTAGCAGCTTATATGAAAGTAATAGGCCACCAATATATCTAATTCTATTTATCTTTAATTAATTTAGATTCAAACTAATACTTGATGCAACAATTGAACAAATAAAAAATCAAACACCCCATAATCACCAGCTACATGGAAGTTTTTGGGGGGACTTAATTCCTTTAAAGATAGCATTGAGTATGTGGGTAACCAACCTTTATCAATCCACACATGCTTAAAAAAATACTTTGAAAGTAACTAATAAAAAGAGATCATATAAGATTTGTGGTTATTTTTCCAGAAGTAATGCCTCTCATTTACTTTTATGTGCTGCCTGTTACTTCAAAGTATTTGGCAGAATATAAAAAAATACCATATTGTTTGGCACTGTTGAAACTGAGTCACCCTTGCTTAGGCAGGACATTTTCTTTTGCCACACAAAAGACTAAGGAGAACAACAGGAGAGGACATTTTTGCCTGAGTTTACTGGCAGAAACTTTTCTCATTAAATAGTGTAGGACCTTTATTGTTCACATTGGGGAAAAAAAAAAAGAAAACAAAAAAAAGAAAAGGAACTGCACTTACCTTAATGCAGTTTTACACACTGCATTTGCCACCACTTTTGAAAGCTAATGACCTGAGTTAGCTTGGACAAGGTCTAAACTTGTTTTCAGTAAATCTATATATTTTTATTGGCAGTTATGGAATTGCTATACTAGGGTGTGTGTGAAATATTGCATTCAATCCACATTAGAAGCTCCTAGTTCTTTGGTGGTTGGGTGTTTTTTTTTGTCGGTTTGTTTTTTGTTTGGTTTTTTTGAGGGGGCTGGTGAGGAAAGGAAGGACAGAATTAATAAAAACAGTCATGAAAGTAAATTTTATGCTCTCCTCTCACTAAAAACCAGACAGATTGAAGTCTATTCTTTTCAGAAACTGTAATGTAATTTGCTTTTTCCCCAAGTTTCAGCTAGGGCACTGCCATAATTCAGCTCTGCTTTTTTGAATGCTTCCCTTTCTCCCCCCATATCATCTTTTATTTTTTAAAAAAGACATGTTATATTTTTCCTCTGTTCCAGTTCTGTAATATATCAGCAAAGCTGTTTGGGTTTTAATTGATTTATTGTAAGTTATTTTGGTTTTATATTGTTGATGCTTTAACATACAAAACTTTAAGCTGAGGATGTTTAAATATATGACTGATTTCTTGCATTTGAGTTTTTAACTTTCTGAGTTGTTACAGAACCTTACTTAACCATGCCCTGAGAATATAAATACCTTTATTGGTTTGGGTTTTGGTACCTAATTAAGGGTACTCTGAACAGCTGGAAAAATTCTCATCAACTTCCATGGATAATGGATTCTAAATGGGTTCCTGCAGCTAGAGACACTTTGACCAATTTCACTGGGTTTAAGACATATCGTAATACAAATTTATCTAGAAAGTATTGTACACTTTTAGGACAGGAGATATGCAGTGCATGTTAAAGAAGAAAAGCTACACTACACCGCTTTTATTTGTTGGTTTTTTTCATAATAAAAAACTACCAGAATCCAGTGTGACACACATTCAAACCAGCATTGTACAGGGAGCAGTGATTTTCTAATGCAATAAAAAGCAAAAACATATAGGATGTGCTGTAAAATGGGTGAATAATTCAGTTAATGAAAATGTTGTGCAGGATAGCTCTACTTCAGTTTATAATCCTTTCCAACATTTTGCAGAAATAAAGACATCTGAATAGTTTGCATGATACCTCAGTTTTCTAACAAAGGCATGTAATTTTGACTTAAAACAAGATAAGTCTTTATAGTTGAGAAAAACTACAACCCTAAAAATATACTGGGGGTCTGGCAGAGCCCCCCAGCAGCCCTCACAGTGCTGCGCTTGTATTGGCAGCTAGAAGGGTGCTGATACCACACCAGTGTTTGGCTGCTGCTGAGCAGCGCTCACAGCATCCAGGCTGGCTCTCTGACATCCCCCATCACCAGTAGGCTGGGAGTGGGCAAGAACCTGGGAAGGGGCAGAGCCAGTACAGCTGACCCTAAGTGGCCAATGGGATATTCCATACCATATGGCATTTGCTCAGGTATAAAAGCTAAGAGAAAGGAGGAGGAAGGGGGGCATTTGGTATTTATGGCGTTTGTCTTCCAGAGCAACCGCTGTACATACTGAAGCCCTGCTTCCCAGGAAGTGGCCAAACATCGCCTGATGATGGGAAGTAGAGAATAACATCTTTTGTTTTCCTTCGCTTCTGCTTCATTAAATTGTCTTTGTCTTGACCCACAAGGGGTTTTTTTCCATCTTATTTTCTTCTCCCGTGTTCTGCTGAGGAAGGGAGTAATAGAGCAGCTTGTGGACACCTGGTGTCCAGCCAAGGTCAAACCACCACAAGTGTGAAAAGGATTTTTTTTCAACTTTGCTGTTTGAATTACAGTAAAAAATATTACAGACTTGCTTTTTACTAATTTTCTTTCAAAATTGCATGTATCAGCTTGTTGTTGCAGAGAGCATCCAAGTCTTATTCAAGTAACACAAGTACCTGTCTTATTTGTGTTTTTACTGCACTTTCAGAAGAAGATTGACATTACACTGCTGTATGTTAAATGAACTTTTAGGATTTTTCGTTATATATTATGAAGAGAATTAATCTAAAAAAAGACTTCTTTAAGGATCTTTAGTAAATAAAAGTATTCATAGAACCAAATAATTACATGCACCAAATACAAGAAAGCAAAGAGAAGTATCAAAAGACCTGATCAAAAGCACCTCTGACTCAGTAGACAGATGATTATTGCCTTCAATAAATTAGAAATCTGTCCCTATCTGTGTGTAATACAGATATTTTCCTGTTTCAAAGTCATTCAATAAACTGGCTTTATGAAAAGAAATGTAGCATATGTAGCCTTGAATATTGTATTAGGATGCTCATGTTATTCTCATGGTAATATCAGAAAATTTCAAATAACATTTGAAATAACCTTTTAACAATTTTACATAAATCATAATGAAGAAAAATAACCCCCAAATGAAAACCTGTAGGATTTTTCTAGTCCTTCCATGTTTCCTTCTCCAAATGTTTTCACAAGTACATAGACTTTAATTCAGTGTTAAATTTCAGAATACGCTTCTAATATACTTCCCACTTTTACACCTTATGTTTCCTTTAGACAGTTCAGGTTTTCCACAGTTCAAGCTTATGTACTACCTTGTCTCTACTGCCTTCTAATTAATACTGTCTTTCTTCCTATTGGGACCTATTTGTGCACACAAAAATGTCCTATATTTCCACTTGCATTCATCTAAAAGATAGGTATATAGACACCGTTGGGGCATTTCATTAAAGAGATATGACTAAAATGAACAAAATATTTGCAAAACAGTCCACTGCCTTGTGCAGTTTATTTTGTTTACTAAATTCTGTTTCCCATGGTACTTTTTCTTCATGTGTTCTACCATCAGACATTTTCTGTAGTAAAATCCTGCTAATGATTTTTCTCTGGCACCTTTCAGTCTTTCTCTTGGCTGACAGTTGTCACTGCTCACATTGTCGAACACTCACAGCCTAGATGATTAGTGCTAAACCCATTATTTCATATTAGTATATTGTCTGATTTTCTATTATGTAGCTAAATATATTTTATTCAGTAACCTAGTAATATTTTCTTATTTTCACGTTGTCTTCTTTAGTGTCTTCAATGATCTCTATTATATCCTTATTATTGATTATTTTTATGAAATTAAAATGTCCTCAGACAACCTCTGTAGTTCCATAACTGTAGTATAGTCACTGTTAAAAAGCCCTAATAACTTGGTAAGACTAAGTCTTGTATCATCGTACTTGTGTGTTCGTTATTCTTGTTACACCTCTTTCTGCTGCCTCTCCATCTATTTTTGCGTATCTACACCACTTTGTTACTATTTTCAAATCTTTTTTATACTCTAAACAACACCCATCTGCCATATATCCCCTATGAAACTCAACAGTCACGTCTTCAAAGAATTGCCAATAAATTATTAAAGCAATTATTCATGTAAGTCAATAAACTCTCTTATAAATACTTGTGGCCCACTTGCATTATAAATTTGAAGAAGTTGCTTTGCAAATAATGGACATGTATTCATATTGGAAGAAATAAGACCAAACACTATAAATGAGTTATCATATTCAATCTGTGCACCAAACCAGTGTTTCCAAAACCTAACTCTAAACTATTAATTCTATGTTCACTAATAGTTATTTGTATAACACTATTTTTCTGAGAATATGTAAGCTTATCTTACTCAAAACTACTATCTAAAATTTAAAGATTGATAGAACAGAATAAGTGGAAACTTATTCACTAAGAATTTCAAGATGACTCTACTAAAAGCTGAATGAACTTTTACCAATTATCACTACATCTGACATAGGTAAGTGCTGTGAGTCCTTATGAAACATATACTTTTTTTTTTATGGGGGGCAAAAGTGAAACACAGGAAATCTGCATAACTTGCCTAAGAACAGCTACATAAAATAAATATCAAAGTAACAATTCAAGATTTTTCATTTTTATTATATTTAGTGCACTAATGAACTGACCTGCATTTGTAAGTGACCAAAATAAATTCTGTTTTGTTAACCAGTCTTTGGTATTAGAAATGAGCTATTACTTAAAAGCTTATATGCTTCAGTTTGCTAAAGATTAGTATTCAGTTACTTGACAATTGCTGTGAGATCAGTCACACTTCATGATTCTCTGCGATCTGTTACTTCCTTATCATACTGTGAAATTCTATTCTAGTCTTGAATATTTTCCAGTTTCTTAGTTCTGGTGGGAAAAGATGAATTAATAAATCTAGTAATTGTCTTTAGAAACAATTTTCTGAAATTATAGTAGTTGGGGAAATTGGGGCAAATGACTTATCAACATTTATTTATTTTTAGGATTCTAAAGTTGTCATTTAATCTAGCCAAATAGTAAGTTCTTTATGGAAAATTGATTTCAATGGGATTTATGTCTTCTGAAAAACTGGCCTTATGTACATGATTTCCAAGTATATGTATTACAGTCATCTCGGTATAGGAGGGTAGATTAAAAGGTTATAAAGAACTATATTGTTCAAACAATGTGAAGCAAATGGAAAAAAAATCAGTTTTAAAAAAGCTACTGCTTTTAGAAAGATAAGATCCATTTCACCATGCAATGCATCTTGCACAAAGGCAAGATTATGCAAGAGCAATCATCTAATTTGAAGAGTCTTAAGGAAATGAGCATTAAATTTAAAAAACAATCCATGTCCTACAAGAGAGGTACTGATGGTGGCATCTACAGATGGCATTGAAACACTGGAGGATGTTTCATCCTGGAGAACACAGAATGAAAAACCATTCAAGTAGAGTAACTAGCTGACTAAACTCTGTACTTTACAGTCTATAAAAAGTGTTAAATGTCATACAGACAAGGTCTTTCAATAAATAAGTTAATGAAATCATTTTTTCTCCGCTTTGTTTAACCCAAAAGGCTATAAAGTTTCAGCTGAGCAGTGCAATACTGCTCAGAGAAGTGCTCTGAACTTCTGCTTGCCTCAACACAAGAAAGAACAGGACACTCTTTCTTTAAGAGTGTTGAGTGTCTTTTTTGGGTGACGTGGCTTTCCCTTTAGAAAATATTGAAGAGACAGGGTGAGAGAGCACCTACTACAGACAAAGACACATTTATACGCCTCTCCGGCAGCAGCCGTGGCAGCTGCAGGACCCATTAGCAAGACTGCATTTTCAGATTCGACAAGGGACACAAGGTTATGTCCATCATGAGCGAGTTACAACCCTAGAGCCACTCTTCCTGCTCAGAGAGAGAAATGAGTGATGCTGTGATGCCTTTCCGTGCTAATGATAGTTTGGTGGGCTTTCTAGATCTCCCTGCAAGGCAGGATCCTTGCTTGATTCAGATTTCAGATAGGTTCTCCTGGGCCGGCACAAAATGAGCAAGAGTGGTCTCAGGGGTGCCATCTCTGGGGATAAGCCATGTTTGCAGTATAGTAGTTTTGTATATGTATATTTTTAAATATATTTTTGCATATTTGACATCGGTACACTGCACCCTTCTAGATGTTTCTGCTGGAGAAGCAAGGTTGAAAAATTTGGCTATGCCCGTGCTGTGCTTTATGAGAAGACTGCTGTCTATCCACGGTAACTTTAAAGTCTTGAAGTGCTGAGGAAGCAGCTGGACTCTGCATCCCTTATGCTCTCTGCAGTGGACAACGGCAGAGAAGTTGAGATGGTCTCTATTATATACTAAAGAGCCTTTTGACCTCTGACCACTTCAGCACACTAAAATATCCTGACCATTAATTTTTAATGAGGCCCACTATATTGACCATGAAGTACATAGAGTCAAATGTAGTGCACCTCACACCAATAATCTTTTTTTTTTTTGAAAAAAAAAAAAAAAAAAAAAAAAAAGGAGACATTCAGACAGGTAATTCACATCTCTTTGCCTTCATCCAGTACCAGTCTAGACCAGATTTAAACAAATCAATTGGCAGAAAAGTTTGAGATGTGAATAGACAGGGCATGTAACGCGGGATTTGGATGGATGTTATGAGGTTGTGTTTTCCTACAGATACACACAAATGCCTCCTTGACCCGCACTCGGATTTGAATCCCCCTAAGCTGCCACTCAGGATTACAGCCGTGTAACCCAGTCTCCCAAGCAAGTGCTTCTCTTCTCTCTTGTGGTGGTACTTCAGGCCTAGCCTAGGCACAGAAGTTATAGCAATATTAATTTGAAATGGCTTGCAGAATTTGTAATAAGCCCTTTGAAGGCTGTATTTAAACCTTTGAATAATTTTGTATCTGGAGCATTGCTACAGAAACATACCAAATAATGTGCTGTAATTATTGATCGTATTATTATATGAGGTAGTCCTAATCAACACAAAACAAGACTGAAGTTACCAGAAACTATAGAGAAGTGTCTACAAAGAAAAAATACGTGTTTCCAATTAGTAGTTTACTGCTTTTCAAAATGGGTGTGCAGTGTCACTAATTTTCAGGCATCCTTCTTTCTAAGAGATGATATCAGTGTTCACAGCTCTAAGGATTTTGATAGGTTAGATGAAAATCTTTAATCAGAAATGTATATAAATTACAATAACCTGTAGAGAGAAACACTAACATTACTAATTTTGTACCATACAATGTTGACTACATTTCATTTGAAAGTCTGCAGTACATTGCTCAGCTGTGGAAGGCCTGATGAGGTAGGCCAATATAAAAATATATATTGGCAGAAGCCTGCATGGCTTACAGGCTTCATCTCTTACGAGTGAGAGCCAACTAGACAAGCTGATGGTATTTCCAGCTACTTTGGACATGTCTACATGACCCATATTACAAGTAACGATAATCCTCTTTCACCAAAAGACATTCACTCAGACTATATGTACTTCCACATAAAAATATGAACAAATACAAGCAATTATATGTTTATAAAAGTAGTGATTTTCTGCCTTTATACTCTTGTATTGAAGAATTCTTGTTTAGAAAACATGTAAATTCTCATATAGAAAACATTTCCTTGTCTTCTACAACTTTTATTGTAGGAAGATATATGCAGAAATCATTGATATTTATCTTTTATTTGAGAATACTATATGGACGTTCATGGAGAAAAAATCCTCACCACTTACCTACTTTTCATTATGAAGCTAGATAACCAACCAAATAATATATTTTTCTCTGGATTTATATTGATTCACCCTGCTGTGAATACAAATTATAGGATATGACATTAAGATAATAAGACAAAAAAGAAAAAAAAGGGGGGAAAATTTCTTTGTTTGCAAATCTGGAGCATTAATTGCGTTCCTGTGAGGCAATCTGGATGAAGCTTCTGCTAAGCAAATTAGATATAAACTGAAGGTGAGGGCAAAAGGGTCACCACAGCAAGGGAGCATCGAGTGACAGGCACTGGGACCTCCGATGCATGGCTTGTAGAGCAGATGTTCACAAGGATGCAGTGATTATTGAACTGGTAATAAAAAAGCATCAGCTTACAGGCAGCCACGATGGATGCTGGTAATTATAAAGCATCCCCCGGGAGGAAAATGACACAAGTCAGCCGCATCTCTGCAATCACAGGGGCATAATTAAAGCTCTAGTAACAGTTGTTAATAGGGTGCAAATAAAACAGGGGGAAAATTTGAACACAGTCTTTTTCTTTTTTAAAGAGACGGCAAAGGACAATGTAATTACAGAGACTTCATGCTTTTTAATTTCACGATACAGTAAAACAAAGACCTCTAATGTATTTTATGCATGTATATACACAACATATCAAATAAGGCAAAAGTGATTTAGTCTTTGACTGTGTGGCATGATGGGGAGAACAGATGTTTTTTACCAGAATGTTTATATTTTAATTTTCAAAATGGGCAAAACACAAATACATAAAGAAAATGTAATATGTATAAATATTTGACCATTTCATCCTCACAGGAGAGGTACAATGGCAATATATATGGTTAGCTAGTACTATTGGTGCTACTGTAGACACAATAATACTCAGATTCTAGCAAGGCAGGTTGTATTTTCTTTCATTAGACACATTGGAAAAAGCAATCAAATTCCCGATTTTTATACTGTTTAGGAAATTTTCAGCTATTTAAAGCATATTTTTTGCATCCAAAATTATAACTGGTATGACTGGCTAGGCTTAATGATCTATGAATAGTTTATGTGTTCCAAATCTAGGACGCTTAGCACTCAGACTTCAATTTCAAGATAAATCCTTATGAAGTGTTAGCTATACGAAAAATGTAAAATCTTTCTTTCATATACAATAAAGACCAGTCAATCACACTTTGGCACAGAGTGATAAAAAGTGTATTTGGTCTAAATCTTTCAAAATTCAAGTATTCAAATCTGACACTATAATTAGTCAAAAAAACGCATAGCCGCATTTCTCAAAAATTTTGGAGTCTGCAAGTTTTTGGAGTCTCTCTAATCATTACGTTTGAGTAGCTTTGAAACTTTGTTTTCACATACTTGATGTCTTTACCAGAGTACCAGTTTTGCAAGATTTATCCAAGGGAACAGATTCTCCTCAATAAGGGTGGTATTCTAAGACTTTAGTACTATGCTTGATTACCTTCCTGACCATGACCTATGTCATCTTATTGCCATTTGCATTACTGTTTCTTTTGCTCTCCTTCAGGATGTTTACCAGTAGTCAGTTTTGCAAGGCTCTTGTCTTTTTCCTTACAGATGAACATCCAACATACAGTACCATTTTCTCTTCAAGTAGGCTCTTCAAGCTAATTAATATTTCATATAATCTGTATTTTTAGATTTATAAATAGAATTTAATATTCATATGAATTAGAATAATCAATTAGCTAATATTCAAGGGCTTTCCTGTTGTTTCTGTTTTCATCAGAAGGATACACCAAGAGCGACTACTAAGATAGTTTTGGCTACAGTCCAATTTTTTTGTTAAAATTACACAGAAAATGTGCTTTTTGTGAACATGACATAAGCAAACACTAAGAAAAAGTTTCATTATTCTGAACTTTCTTCACCAAGGACAACCTTGCCGAAAGGGAAATCCCCTTTCTGGAGTTTTTATGAGGGCTAGATCTGTACTTTGCCGTCTTGCAATGTCAACTTTCTTTTGCTTCCCAGTTTGTTTGCTTCCATTTACCTACAACTGCAATCCAAATCCCAATCTAGCTTTTTAATCACTGAATCATTTATTTTATTACTACCAAAAGATTTGACGTACTGGTTCATAATTGAAGTTTGTTTTTGCAATCATTAAACAAGAGAGAATTTCACTTTTTCTTTATTAAGACTAAATGAAAAGTTTTCAGCCAGAACTGTGATTGATGGCTGCCATTAGTATCTGCAGCATATCAGTATTAAGATGGCATTAAGAATCATTGATAACCGCCGATGTATTCTATTGAACAAACAGCCAATACTTATTGCAGCAAACCAATATAGTTAATGTAAAATACTCATGCAGTGTTTAATGAGGTAAACCGGAAGAGAATTTAATATGTCAAATGTTGTGCATGAAATTAAAAAAAATAAATCTATGTAAAAGATAAAATCAACACCAACCATGTTTTGCTGGGATGATAACATTTAAATGACCAAAATGTTAAAAATTCTGAAATTACTCATATTGCAATGAACCACTGAGAAAGCTTCAGAATAACTTCATTGACTACTCACAATTTCCCACTGTGTGCTGGTTTAGGCTGGGGTAGGGTTATTTTTCTTCATAGTAGCTGGTATGGGGCTATGCTTTGGTTTTCTGCCGAAAACAGTGTTGATAACACAGGGATGTTTCCTTTATTGCTGAGCAGCGCTCACGCAGAGCCAGGGGCTCTTCTGCTCCTCACCCCACCCCACCAGTGAGGGGCTGGGGGGGGCACAAGGAGCTGGGAGGGGGCACAGCCAGGACAGCTGGCCCCAACTGACCAGAGGGACATTCCAGGCCATGTGATGTCACGCGGAGCATATAAAGTGGAAAGAAGAAGAAAGCGGGGGATGTTTGAAGTGATGGTGTTTGTCTTCCTTCACTTTTATTTGGTTATGAGTTAAAGAAAAAAACTATCTCATTTGTAATTCTTTGGCAATTCAAAACAACACAGCCAAAACTTCTGATAACATCAGCTAGAATAAAATTTTTAATTGACATGTTATTGTTAATATGTACAAATAGAATAACCTGCCTAAAAACCAAATAGATTTTTAAAACTGTAAATCATAGTTGTGGGAAGATTTTGACATAAAATGTCCGAATTTTCTAAGTAATAAATAGAAGGAACAACTGGGTGAAGAAAGACTAAAGATTTGAATCTTCTATATACTTACCTTAGATGCAGAAAATGGACTTGATTGATTACATTGTGAATTATGCAAACTTTAATAAAGAAAAGTAAGTCCTAGGTAACTCTTTCTTATCACGTTCATCTTCACTGTGCATAAGAAATGTCCACATTCCATCACTGCATCCGACAGGATACATAAACCCCATCATCTATAGATTAAATATCTGGGAAACAGAGCCCCTCTACAGGTTATAAGCATGTTCAGTCCTACTGGAATAGTACTTTAAAAGGGGAAGATTTAACTGAGAACATAGCAACTGTTGCATACATATGTAGTAATCATTCTTTAATTTCAGTAGTGTTTCACCAGTACTAAAATGATTTTGATGACATCAGAATGGAGCCCAGTATCCACAGTACAGCAAAATGGAAATGTCATGAATCCAAGGGGTTTACAGTATGAATATTTTCAGGTATGATACTAGACATTAATAAAGTTTCGTCCCTGTACTACCATTACTTTCAAATGACAGAATTATCCACTCCCAGAAAACTGTGCAATCACTAACAGTGAACTAAAGGACTCTCTATACAGGAAATTCAATCACTGTAGAAAGCAAGCCATAAAGACAACTACCTACAGACTTAGAGCAAATTTGTTTGTCCTGCACTGAAATCAAAGAAAATCAGCTGAACTGGAGTTAGATTTATGCCTTACACATAAACAGGTAAAGAAATTTGGAATATTGATTTCACAAACAGCTTGATGTACAGCAGTTTTAATTGTACTTTTAAACTCCTGAGCTGCAAACTAAGTGATATTTTCATCATGTTTCAAAGTATTTTAACAGTTTACTATTTCATAGCCCTTTTTCCAATAATTATTCTGTTTTATGTAATACATTTTTGACTGATGTCAGAAAAATCTGTGATTTAGATATGTATTACTTATATAGAATAATTAGTGAGTTTCTATTAATTAATAATGAGTATTCAAGTTGTTCTTCAGGCAGCACAAAAAAATTCCTGTGGAACATATAAGAAACAAAACTATAATCTTCAATGCAGTAAGAGTATTCCTGATACAACAGAATTCTTCCAATATAAAAAAATCCTCTTCCTCATAAATTTCATGCCATCTACATGGCTAAATTTCTGTTCGTTTCCCTCCCTCCAAGCAAAACAAAATAGCAACATCATGGAGAAGTTCATATAATTTGCTGAGTCTATATAACCATTGGACATACTTATTCAAACAGAACATTCAAGGTAAATACGGTTCCTTCACACTTAGCAGATAGTACTGTTGCATTTGATCTATTCTTGCTAGCTTTCCTTCTTTCAGAGGTGATGATGACAGTGCTGTTGACTTTGCCTCCTCTGACTTGCCATTCTGTAAATCCAGGCTCCTGGCAAGTCAAATTTTGAATCTGCAGATAGGTCAGGAATAACAAGCAGACCTGTTTCCTCTTCTAATTAGGACTTTCTCTTCAAGAATTTCTGTTGTATTAACACAGAGAGGAGCATCTAGTCTAAAGACTTTTAGCTCCTGTTGCCTACTTAAGCAGGAACCTGCCCTGTTTAGGCATAGATGATGACTCCGCACACCACGAGTCTGCACTGTGCTGTTGACTGCAATTAAATCTGGGCTTTGTCATAACTGGCCATGTATTTATGCTTAAGTATTTATTGATAGTCATTGAATTTTTACACCATTTGCTGAGATTTTCATCAGACAAAAAAATGCAGATGTATAGTTGTACTAATGTACTGCCATTGGCATTCAGCTTTTATACAATATCTTTACTTTTGAAATAGTTATCAGTTACTAGATTAATGTTATGGTCTCTATTAGTCCAGACAATAGCTAGCCAAATTCATATTTTATTGCAGTATTATTATTAATATTATTATTATTGCTACCAATAACCTCACCTGGTACCTGCTAACTTCATAGAGTTGTGTCTGCTCCAAGAGATTCTTTTACAAGAACCTATATATTACAAAATTATTAGGTGATAATTTCTTGTAATTTGCTATAGTTTTCATTCTTTCACTGTAATCACTACCATTAATTAAGTCAATTTGCCCCACAGCTGATTTCCTCATCTCCAATTGCTTTGAGGTAATACTTGCTACCCATATATGTTGCAGCTGTCACCTACAGTTTTGAGCTTGGATTCCTTTAAGATAAAGTGTTCAGTTGGTTTCATTTTAGCATAGATCTTTATGACAATCTTGGGTACAATTTTATAAGTAATAATGTTATGACTCTAGCAAGTACTGAAAAGAAAATGGTGTTCCTGCTGTTAGTTAACTATGTATAAGTGTACCAAAAGATTTCCCCTCACTGGTTAATATCAGCTATCAACAGTAGTTTGTCTTACAATATTATTTTCCCTAGTGTGTAGCCACTATAAAGTAGTAGCTGAGTTAACAGTGTTACTTCATAGTAAGTTCATAGTAACTTCAAAAAAAGTGGAGTACGTTAGTGAAAATTACAACACATTTGAAAAATGCTTATTTTATGTCTTTGTGACTTCATTTGAGTGTTTTGTGTCTTTTAAAATGTTCTCTGGCAACTAGATTAAGACATATTTGATTCTGACTACCACCAGTGATCCAGCAGTACTCTCCCTGGCCTCGTGTCCTGGCAGAGGGGGTCTATCGGGCAATGACACTAGGCATTATACAGTGATGAACTCTTTTATTAAAAAAAAAATTCACCTGCTATTAGTTGAGTCAAACTTTATTTTTCTAATGAACTGGAAATCTAAGGCAAATTTGACTTCTAGACTTCTCTTTAACTAGAAATGGTCATCGTTTTCAGGACTGTCTGTCAAAATACTTACTTGATATCCTCAATCAGTTTATAGGGTAGGAAAAATCATGCTGGTGTGGTCTGCAGAGCAATCTTATTGTTTTGTTAAATGCTTAGTCACAGCAGAAGCCCTTTATAACTCCTACTTCATAAGAATTCTTGGTGCGACAGTTCTGATTTTAACAACATCAAATTATCTCCAATTTGTTTTTGTTTGATTTCCCCCTTGTGAACAGCTCTATGCTTCAGATAGCTCCATTTCTGTATGTTAACCCTCAGCAGGAGGGCAGATGTCACAGGGTGACTTTACTACCTGTACTTTCTCCTCTCTGATAGAACTAGTTCACATGCCAGTTTTAAATAGCCTCCCCAAAATGCGTAATGGTCACCACCCACTGAGATCTAAGTCAGCCCTTGCTCACTTGGAGCTTGGCCAAAACTGCACTGCTGTGATGCAGAACGTGTCACACTGTTTCTCCCTCTGATGTGGAAATGGAAATTTAACAGTCAGCAAATCTCCTTAATTTGAGTCTTTCTGTTGAGGAGTATCAGTCAGAATCTTCACTTAAAATACCAGCAGCCAGCAATAACAGCAGAAAGCCCCTTTCTAGTTCTCTGTCTAGTCCTTGTTTAAACTTCCAAAGGCATGCAAAGGCATGGCTGCAGAGCAGTAGAATGAAGCAGTAATAACAGGAACAGTGGGTTTGTGAAGGAAGAAAATGCATTGCTCATTAGTTCATTTTCAATGAACAGACTTATTTCCTTAAGTAGCCTCTCTGACTCCTGAAGCCTCCAATGTACTAATCTGTATTTCTGAAACACTTTTTGCTGTAGCTTTGCAAATGGTAAAGATCTTTCTAATATTTATGCTAATATATTGCTTACATCTAATATTTATGATTCTTAAAATTCCTTAGATTTAACCAGCTGTAGAATGTTCTCACTGCATAGTGTATTGCAGTAAGAATGCATACTACATTTATGCACAGTCATAAAAGTGCATATTTATGCTACATTAAATATGGGTAAAATTTGGACATGATCTTCTATATATATAATGAACTTCAAAGTTTTCAATGAACCTGATTATAAATAGAACAAGGTGACACATGATAAAAAGTGGATGAAGATACAAAGGGATAGATTAGATGAGAGTCAGCAAGTTGGCAGTTGCACAGTTATTACTGCTTGCTGGCAGGTTTGGTGGGACAGAGAATATGTGAGGAATGCTGATGAAGGCAAACAGAAAACTGATTCACCAGCTTCTTTCTTACCATAATTCCCTCCAAAGCTAGCTCTTCTCCCTTTTCTAGCAGAAGCATGTCTGAAAGAAAACAGCAACAGAATACGCTTTTTATATCACATGCAAGAAATAAATAGCTTGTTCACAGGAGTGGTGTGAAACTAACAGCTTGCCAGAGTAGATATGGTGGCTGCTGCACCTCTTTGGAGACCCCCTATTTCACCAAGACCAGCAAGGCTGTATGTAAGTGCGCAGTGCAGAGCACAGCAGTGCACACATAGGTTGTTGAACTGCTTCACATATGCAGTTGTGTGTAGGCAGATGACCACAAAGTGGAGATAAAACTGCACAGCAAAAGCCTCCATTTAGTATTTTTTAGCTCTAAAGCAGGCAAAGTCTCAGCAGAAGTAGCATTTGGGAATGCTTAGCATACTTTCAGAAGTGAACAACCTGTTCTCCTGAGAGTATTCCCCATCTGCTCTAGCACAGATTTTAAACATCAGCTGCAGAGTCCTTAGGAGTACATTTTGAAGTTACCTTGCAGTATTGTTATAAACACTGATGCTACCTGGCAACTCTTATTATGATCAGCTCTTTAACCCAGATGCCAGAGAAGACCGTCTGGCTAGAGTGTAAACAGGTCTGTGCTACCTCCATACGGGAGGAATGATTAATAAAGCAGTGATTTGCCTGGATGGTATATGGACAGCTCATGCCACTGTTGTAATCAAAAACATGATTCAACAGCCACCTAACACTGACAGCAAATGACTTTGATATTGCTGTGCCCTAAAGGGAAAAAAAAGAAGAAGCAAAAAAAAAAAAAAAAAGCTAGATATTCAGGATCCAATACTTGCTACTGTGAGGGATGTAGCGCTTTCTCAGTCGATAGGAAACCAACCAGCGGATTACTAAAAGAAAATTTAATTTCCCCCTTTGCCCCTGACTGGTCATGTCACAAAATCACATGTAAGGCTTCAGTTCACTTATGCACAAAACAGAGATGATGATTGGAGCACATGGATGTTTTGGTTTTTATTTTACTTCACTCATCAAAGTGAACAATTAAAATAAGCTTTTACAACCATTTACTTATTTTGCGATTTCCCTGATGCAATAAAAATTCCACAGATTCATTTTGTTCAAAACCAATGACAGCTTCATTTAATTTTGTATATTTTTCTTCAAATTCCAGCTTTTTGAAAACAGTCCTGCAATACACAGTTTCTCATACACACACAGAGTTTTCAGCATGGGCAATTATACAAATTGAGCTTGAATCCACAAACAGTGTCAGTCCACCTAAATCTACATTTTTGGTAAATGAAATATTTGGCTGAAAAGGTCTGGAAAACTCTAATGATCATCTTTACCCTTCTTACAGAATTCTGGGGAGCTTGATTAAAGTTCATGAAAACATCTTAGAACCTTTTATTGCAGTTGCTATATGAATGTAAGGATTTTTAATACGCTGGCTGTGACAAAATCTCCTATATTCCTGAAACTTTGCAGCAGCCTGTCTCAGAGCGTGAACTTTTCATGCTTTAATTCAGTTATGCCTAAATGGAAATACTCTATGAAAACTTTATGTTTTTACACAAAGTTCTTAACAAACAGTTCATATAGTGTGAAAGAAGGGTCTTGTTAACCAAGAACAGAATCATATGGATGTTACTGTCTGGTGGTTCACCACAATACTTTAGGAAAATTAATCTTTTCAAGGAAACAATCAAGGCAAAGTTTGAAATTATATGTGTTTATATATATGTAGACAAGCAATTTTTGTGGGGGTATTTCCACCAGTATTTTCTTATGCACCATTTTTTAAATGATTTCATGTTTTTTTACTGAGCTTTTACTGTCAAAAAACAGCTTTCATCACCAGACTGGGGCTCTCTGTTCAGCATTTTTAGAGCAGTCAGGGGTGAGGGTATGGAACTCCCATGTCTGCATTAATAAATTGCCATTTGCCTCTGCTTTACTATCCGTTGCTCCCTGTGCAGCAACAGATCATATACTGATAGTAAATCAGATCCAGTATGTTTTCCTAATTTTAGTTTTGGGCTAATCTATCGAGTAGTAAAAACATCTGGTCTAGTTTTGCTTTTATTCTGATCTATACAGCAGGAACCTGATCACCGAGGGACCAGTGGAGTCACACAAGGTCAAGTTCTGTACCTTCATGAAGTTAATGTGGAATATATGTGAATAATAAGAGATTGCTTTATGTTATATTATTTTTATAGGAGTAACACTAATACTAAAACTTTGATATTACAGTAAGTTTAAGCAATAAATTCCAGGTATGTGAAAAACATGGACTGCGATACAGTCAAGATACAAGAAAGCTGGGCATGTGATAGCAAAATCATTTTAGAGTAAAATGGGCTAGCCCCGGATATGAATTTGGCAGAGTTTATGTTATAAACAATGTAATCTTTAAAAAAAAAAGTAGTGCTTGTGAGAATTATGCTTGGCAGACCCATGATAGGCCTTGCAGGATGGGTATCAGTGTGACTACCATGGAAACTTCAACAAAGAGTTTATAACATTTATAATGGGAAGTTGCTTTTTGTTCTGCACTTAATCTGCTGAGATAACTATGTAGAAAGACAACTAGTCCCATGAAAAAAGACAATACATTAAAGAAATTCCTCACAAAATGTTTTCATTTATGTTCTCACATCAATTTTACAGTACTTTAACATTTTTTTTAAAAAATATTTCAACATTTAGGAGAATTTTGATCGACTTGGTAGAAACTATATTTTTTATTTTTGTGGCTTTTTCTCTGTTGTCAGAACAGCTAATTCACTGCTTTGTTTCCATGTCTTATAAATCTGAAAGAATCTCAGGGTCATCCTGAGGCAACGTGAGAGAATATAAAATAAAATTCTTATAGCCTGGGGGTAAAGAAAAGCCTTTCCCAAATCAACAGTATGTTAGGGGACTTCTGCTCCCTAAAGTAGCATTACTGTTTATGCACTTCTGGCTTAAAGTTCTTTTTCACTTGGCCTTAGGAAGAGTGCATAAACAGTAACAATGCTTTAGTCAGAAGGAATTAATTATTGAAATCAATTATTATTTCTTTCAGACTACTGCAATCAGTCCACAATGTCTTGGTGTAAAAAACAGTGGTTTGTTGTCTTTGCAAAGGTGAAATCAAATAAATCAAAAAAAGCAGGTTTCTGGCACAGGATTTCTGTTCCCTTCCACGCCCATGGATTTTTTTTTTGGCTTTTACTGTAGTTTATGCTGTGCTGGCAGGGGGAGATAGTCACATTGGCTTTAGGTAGAAAAAAAGTTTTGCTTTGGCCAGCTACATCTTAAAATACAGTCTATTTTTATCATACAGTACCTTATGAAACAAGATTTGCTTCTGCCTAGTATGACTTCAGCATTCAAAGGCTTGGAATCTGGAATAAACCACCCCACTACAACTACAATTGTACTTGTACAACTAAAACTGTGCTTGCCTGCAAATGCAATGGGAATAAGGGAGAAAGCTATATGCCATGCAAGCTCTCTCACATGACACAGGATGCCCCAGGCCAGGCATCCAACATCTGATTTATACTAGACCAGAAACTGGCCCTTCGTTTCTCAATAAGGTCGCTATTTTTCTTTCTTTGCTGTGATTAAACATATTTCTATCTTATTTCTCTTGCTGTAAAACCCCTTTGAGTGAAAGAGAAAATTCTTTTTCCAGCTGTATTTTCTAACATATTCATGGCCACTGGGAAGACTATAAAGCAGCCATGACTTTCAAGTTTTCTTTCTAATGTAGGTTATGCTATTGCCTTTTAGTTACCATCTTGCTTATTTTTAAGTTCCCTAGAGTAGAGTGCATGCCTGTCTAATGTTATGCTTTAGTCCTTACACAAAACTTTTTCTGAATATCTAACTTTTCTGGGAAAGGTGACTGTACATTTAGAGGCTGTTCCCAGAATGAGTATTTCCTGACACCTGAATGTTAACCGTCTATGAGCAACACATGGCTTCTTCAAAGTTGTGTCATAGAGGGCAACAGCCAGAACTTCCTGCAGTTACCAAAATACCTCTGTGAGCAACATTGGTTCAGGGTTTTTAGATCCTGCAAGAACTTGAACTTGCCACAAAGGACAAGAGGTAACAGCACACATGCTGCCTCCCTGTAATAGTCAGGAGAAGCTCTGACCTCTCCTAACAGCTGTTCTTACAACCTCAGGATGCTATGTGCTGATTTAAGTGCTTTCATTAGACTTGATGATGAAGGAAACCTGTTATACAAACATGCAAGGTGACAACAATATGTATTTTACTAATTATTGACAAAAGCCATTATTAATTTAATAGTATGGCTTAATAGGTTCAGAATTCTGAAATCTTGGAATTGACTGTCTCTCTTAAGTGGTCTAATACATAAAATTTACATTTATTTATGGACTCCTAGCTTCATGTACATATTAAGATGCTGATATATAGGAACTGTGGATCATGTCCTTTGATCATAGTTCAAACTGGCATAGCTCCACTGGAGTCAGTGGTTCTACATTAATTATTACTATAATTACAACAGAAGATGCCATTCCCTGTACCTTAAATTGCAACTTTGACAGCTGTTATCATACATCTGCTGCTTGTTTGATAGATTACTTAAAACTAGCCTAAGCTGGCCACACCACTACTCCCTGCTAGGCATGCTAATGGTGCTAACTTAAACAAATATAATACATCACATTCTGCAGCTCTTGGCCTACAACAAGTGATTTACTGTGTGGAAACAAAGATTCTGTTCACACCCTTACAAAATAGACTGACTATTGCTTGAGAATGCCAATTGCATAAAATAACAACTTAAGAGTTAGACTGTGGGGCTCCTGAATCTGATGCTAGACCAACTTCTACTTCACCCTATAGGAGCTAATGTCCAACTGACAATACTTCCTATAAAAACACAAAGCTGCAATTTAGTCTATCCATAAATTGTATGATGCTTTCCCGGAGATGTAAATGTTGGTATCTCTCCTTTTGAAACCAGAGTTACCTATGTTCTTAAGACATGATGTTTTATTCTATAAACCTAAATACAGTTGATAAAATTTGGAAATATCTCTACTTCCATTTACAGAAAATTTGATAGATGACAAAAAGTTGTTTAACTGCAAAAGGAGAATTTATTGTCTTCAGCTGATAGAAAGGTATATTGGTTTTCTGATCAGAGATTCTGTCAAAGAACATTGGTTCTCAAATTGATGGTAATTTGTTGCTTCACGTGGTACATGAAATATATTATTCATTCAATGATACAAGAGTTAGTTTAAAAATACAGGATTGACAGAGTCCTGCTGAGTGAAAAGCTGTCACATGCATGCATTCTCAAATAGTCTTACAGCTGACTTAGCAAAGAAAACTGCATATACTTATTCTAACTTTATGGATGTATAAATTTGATTTTCTGGTGTGGTCTGCTGGTGCTGGTAAGGGATGGAACTGTGGTCTGCCCTATGCAAGCACACGAGTTGCTGAAAACTCAAAATTTTTGCACATAGAATACTTGACAAGATGTAGAAAATTTAATTTTCATTTCATTTCTTACATGTAGTCTTTTGAAAGTGGAAAGATAACATGAAATACAAGCAATGACAAAAAAAACCCCCATTGGCCTCTCTTAAAGAAAGTTTACAAATGTCAGAAGATCTTCACTATACTTTGAGTTAACAAGAGAGTGGTCTAAACTGCACTGGTTAGAAGGAAAGTGAGGAATCAGAAGAGAAGACTGTTCTCCATCCGTGTTTCTAATAATCTTCATTTCCTTACCCTTTTTGCCCTGCCTGCTTTCCTTTTATGTGCTTTGTACCTTTTCTCTTCTGTTTGCTTGGGCAAAAAGGAAAGGGAAGAATTTCTAGGACCATTTTAGAAAGATTTCAGTAACTCTGGGTGAAAATCCATTTCATTATGCTTTCCATTTCATTAAACCTTAAATATTGCAGCCTATAAAAAAATATCAAATTCTATTTTGTTTTTCCTTTACCAAACTTTAAAACTATAATTAAGAAAATTAATTTATGAGATCTTAAAAAAACCTCCTTCAATTTTAATGAATCTTGAGATCTTGCCTTGTAATAAATGAAAAGAAATAATAATGATGATTAGCAAGTTTAATCTTGGGGTATATTCTAACCCAAAGAGCCCTGCATTTTACCTGGAAGGAAGGGATTTAAATGCAAGATCACTTTTTATTATCTGTATCATCAGTGCTATTATTTTAGTGTATTAATGATCTTTGGCATTTGTGAAGTAACTGGTCTCTAAAATCAATAAGCATGCTCAGCTTCTTGCCATTAAAATCAATCAGTACAACCCTTCTGACTGACGTCATATCCAACTGTAAATATCAAGTAAGTTGTCACCTGGTTTTCATTGTGTTTTACCTTTCAGAAGATAAATTTTCCATCTATCACTGAACTGTAGAAGTCTTCTTAATTATTCCTGATATTTCCCGGTGGAATCAGGATCTCTTCATGGGGCAGAAATAACTGTCCGCCATCCTGAGAGAGAACTAAGGCCTAATACAAGATAGATGGTCTGCAATTACTGATGTTTTAAAAATTAACATCACCAAAAAAGTATTATGTTATGAAGAATGACTAGAGATTTGGATATTACTACATGTTGCTTAGATATCAACCAGTAGATTTAGCTAATATCTCAGTGCTTCAGGTTCAAAAATATGCAGGTCAGTTATGACTTATTTACATTGGGATTAAATTTGGGAAAATCTCATAAATGCACTTTCACAATTGTCTAATTGCTGTGTGCATGAGACAAATGAGACAAATTCTGCTTCATTTATTCCATGACAAATGCAGAGAAATTAAAATTATTTCAGAGGAATTGATTTTCAACTCTAATGCCCAGAGGAGCTCTTCATTGCTTACACAAAGAAGAAAAGAACAAAGATATTAAAATTAGCACATGTGGGACTTAATCCTCTCACTTTGACAAGGGAAATGCAAATTATATGTGAGATAAAATAGACTTATGAAGGCATGTGTTTCTTGAAGACAGCAGAAAGTGATAGGGCTATTACTCTTGCTAGGGCTGGTGTAGTGGGTGGGATCATTGGGATTCCAGTCTGGCAAAACCGTGGGGAGAGAGGTCCCTGCTTAGCCTTCCCCACTTCCTGGGTTGCACGAGCTAACTTTAGGATTTCTAACTGAATGAGGGTTATGCAGGATTCCTGCTTTATCCTAGCTCTAGGTAGTCTTTTATCTGCAACGTTCATGAAATGAATTCCTCTACTGGACCGAATCAGGTGCACCTGTCCAAACTGACGTCACATTGCTTTGAACACATTCATACTAAAGCATGATTTTGCTGAAGATTTGCACTTCAGGTCTGGGTTTTTTTCCAAGCATGGTTTTGAAGGATTTATATTCTGGGTGGAAAGTTGCGTATGAGTCTTGTCATTTTTATTTTGAACAAAATTGGTATTTTAATAAGAAGTCAAAGATAAATAAAGATATGGTATCTCCAATAGCAAAAATATAGTTAATCTATTATTTATTATCTCCATCTCAATGATATGAGAGGATCTCAAATTAATGAATTTGAATGACATGTAATTGGATTTCATTTAACACTTCAGGATAGCTTTTGGATCTCCTTTAATAACTCTTTGACTGACATTTCTATGTCTACATCTCCCTTAGTGCCAAAATATTTTACTAATTTTACAGGCTGATTGCAAAATCTGTATACCTTGCTCACTATATACATTAGGCAGTCACCTCTATAATGTTGTATGAAGTCACCTCTGAAATGAAGTATTATTCAGAAAGTGGCTCAGTTATAGCTCCAGACTAAAAATAGATTACACACCTGACTGAACCACAATTGGAGCCTTATGTCACCTGAATGCAAATGTCCAGCTGGAATTTGGCTACAGCAAATCTTGCAGAAATTCTCATGGGAATTTTTACTAACCTGTTATTTTTAGTCTTATCAAAGGAACTGAAATTTCCAATGAGCATAGCACCCTATTGCACTTTGCTGGAGTATTGGTACAGTACAGACTCCATGAAGAAAGGGTCATAAACCCAGATCCCCCAAAAGCCTGCAAAAAAATCCGAGTGGTCATGCTACATGGGTTGTGAACTAACTGAAAAGGAGACAGAATTGTTACTTAACTATAACATTTATATACTCCCTGCTTGACATTTCATTTTGGAATCTTCTAAAAATACCAATAACAGAAATACAGCCCAAAGCTTATGCATTGCAAATGTAGTTTTATGGTGCTATGTAGTATCTGGTGGCTTCTGGCTTTCCTTGAAATTCACAGGAAATGGTTCCCTGAGATAATGGAAGTTATTCAGGAGATTTTAGCCTGTTTAGTTTGTTCAATGAGATGTCCTCACAGAGGCTGCAGAACCTTCTGTATTTTAAGGAGAACAATGCTCATTTCTCATCTTAGCAGATACTTTTGATAGTGGAAACATATTCCCAAGATATCCAGCAAAGCTTCCCATTTTGCTTCAGCTTTCTGTTGCACTAAAAGGTAATCCTGACCAGTTCTTTGCCTTGCCCTTTTCCCTTTACGCTGATTTTCCCATGGGGATTTAATCTTATTCCAGCTAATTAAGATGAAACCAAAACTGAATTGTCTTTCTGAAATAGCACTGTGGTTTATGAATGTCTTCAGCTGCAGCTTCCTGGGTAATTCTATGGCAAATAGTAGTGCTTGCATACAAAGAGATAGCTGTCTCTAGGGAAACCTTAGGTAGATAAGACATATTCCTTGGATGTGTTTCTCTTCAGAGACTAAGGTACATGAAGAAATTCATTACTTGGGTTATGTGGTGGGTCATATCGATGACTCCATTTAAGTCAAATCACCTCATAGACTTTATAACAAATTCCATTTCAAATGCCATTTTAAAAATTATTTCTCATTGAGCCATCTTTAAGTTAGGTTACCACTTGCCCAAAAGCTCAATTCAATACACGGTAATACAGTACACTGTATTAATTTCATCAACAGAGACTATCCTGCATGAAAAATGGGTACTTTTTCCCTTAGAGCAGCACATCTAGAATCATGCCAAGCTTCTCCAGTCCTGAGTGAGTTTGCTTCCAAGCTAAGTTAACATGGAATAGCAATACAAGATTTTAATTTGCTATTGTTATTATTAACCACTCTGCATTAAAGAATACATGTATAGGACTTTAAGGCATATTAAATATTTTTTACATTTCATGTTTTTCACGGTTTTATTTATGTTTGATCTTGTTCAGTTTATCCGCATTGCAATTGCCATGCTTTTTCAAACACAATGGGTACTCTTTTATTGTGTAGTTTAATTTTCTCTGGTCTTCATGAATGGTTTAAACTGCTTACAACTTTCATTCTGTTTTGTGGTTTGTTGGGTTTTTTTCTTGTTTAGTTGTTTAGGTTCTTTACTACTGTGTGCTGCTTCTTTGGTTGCTTTGATTCAGTCACAATTAATTCAATAATTTACTGTTAATTTATTATTTTCTTTCTTTAGAAAACAACTGCTTTGGAGGCATCACAACTCATATTAATAGTGGACTATCCACTGTAATTAAAATCAACCTGCAGTCCTTAACACAGTAATTCCTATCTTGATTAGAAATACTGGAACAAAAGGTAGGTATAATTTAGTTCCCAAAACAAGATTTCATTTCCATAGCTAGTAGAACAGTGGAAAGAGTAAACTTTATTTTCAGCATTATAATCCGAGGCTACTAATAAATTTATAACTCAATCAGAGTACATTTCAAAGAAGAAGAAAAAATTGTCAGAGTGAAAAAAATAGTTGTACAAAGGCTTGCTCTTGCTTCAATTAAAAGAATTCTTGAATGCAGTGGTCATAGACCAGACCCTAACATGCATCAAGCGTTATGCATATGATATCACAATACCAGATTTTCTGAGTTTATTCAAAATATATATTTATTCCATCAAAATAAGCAATTCTTTTCTTAGGATTTGTTTCCTTTTTTTTTTTTTTTTTCTCCCACGTATTTTATTATAGCACACAGTCTCTGAAAGAATTGTGGTTTAGTAAGTTAAGAGGGCACTGGGACACTTTTTGGCTTGGTGTATAATCCTTGTCAAGATATAACCTCTTTCTATCATCAGGTTGCCTATTTGTACCTAATATACAAGTTAAACAGAAAATTTTTCTTTGAATATTTTGAGTATATATGTTGTTTTAATAAATGATAATAAACAGGTCTTCAGTCAGCATATTTATTGCACCCAGATGTAGTTTGATCTTCAAGGTATTTTGACAGGCAATATATAAACCAAACATAACTGCAAGAAAATCAAGGATTAGACAGATTTAGATACCAACCCCTTTCTAAAAATGAGTGTCTAGGCTGGCTTTAAAGCTGCCCTGAACAACTTTCTCCAGTGTGTTATTCGTTACCTATCACTAAAATGTTTCTCAATCACTTGACAGGTTTAAGACTATTGGTCCTTGTGATCTTGTTTACTAAGAAAAAAGATAAGACTTTCTTATAAACTTCTTTTTTTATTGCAGTAAGCAGAAGATCAGACACCAAAAATATTTTAAAATTGCAGCCACGTGTGCTATATTGCTTCCTTAGAGTGTTTTAACTTGTGATTAACTCTATGGACTTACAAACATCCTTTTGACTCATGTTTGCATAAATGAATGATATGCCAATTGTTAAAATATATGCTGAGTTTTATTACCCTTGATATGTTCAGGTTTTTTCTGCTTTCAGCTTAATTGTGCTTTCTTGATTTCAGATTGCGGGACGCAGTTTCTCAGAACTGTTTGCGTACATGTCTTCTATTGATTCTAGAGTAAAAAGAACCACATGAGATCAGACCAAAGAGCCATGTAGTCTTTGAGACTGAGATCAGTCTCAGACATTGGCCAGGAGCTAGTGCTTACAGAAAAACTATATGCTCAGGCAACTACGGAGTGGTATTGCTTCCCCGTTTCTGGTAATAAGGATCAACAAACCAGAGGCTGTATCCAAATCAATAAAATTTAATAGCTCTTATTGTTCAAAATCCCCATAATTATATTAAGCATAGTGTGCACCATTTTATAATACTTGTTTTAAAACATGCTGCTAATAATTTAGTTGGGGGCCTATATCTTTTTGGTTAAATATGTGTAAAAAAAAAAAAAAAAAAAAAAAGATTTGTCATTCTCCTCTTGTTTTTATGAACATCTATCATCTTCTTTTGTCACCTTTTTTCCAAAATACAGATTCCTCATCTGCCTAGTTTCTCCCTGTGTGAAAATGTAACTCTCAGCAATTTTGGTGCTCTTTTATGTACTGTTTTCTAGTATCTTTCTTGATACTGGGGACTAGAACTGCTCATAGAGTTGAAGTGAAGTAAGTGTTTAAATACTCTGAGGTTTTGGGCTGTAGCCCACATACACTTACCCATTTGTGTATCAAGGCAATGGAGTCAGAGTTTAATGATTTGTAGCAGTCTAAATATATTAAGAGCTGAAAGACAGAGGAGGATCTCACTGAAACCAAGAGCCATCAGGTTATGTCATGATAAATGCTATATATTTCATCAATGCTTTTATATGAGTTAAGTCTAACACGTTGACTTGCATGTTTAAAGTCCAAAATAAGTGCTTTGTTGGACTGAGTCCCAGAAAAACACTTGCTGGAAAGAGTCCACAGAAGTTCATCAGCAAAAGTTCACTGATAGCACAGAAGCTGCCTGTACTTTGCAGTGAAACTCTGCTTACTTCATCCTTGACCTAGTGTATTCTGCCTTACCATTTGGAAACTTTCCCGAATCTTTTTTTCAGCAATTTTCAGGTATTATTGTCTCAAATGCCCTGCCAATGTTATCCCTTCTCATCAGAAACTCTAACTAGTTATAGCTGACATCTTCTGCTCTTTCAAGTTACAAGCCATTATTTTCCTTTGTCATCCATTTAGTAATTAAATAAACATTTAATTTTAGAAGTCTTTAAATTTAATATTTAGTATTTTAAATTATTTTCCTTCCTGAACACAGGTTCTCACACACTTTTATGTATAGTCTTTCTTTCGGCACTGTGTACAGTATCTTTTCCCTCTTATTGTCTCTTTGGGAAGAGTGCATTTTTAAAATATCTGAAACCAAGATTTTTTCAATCTAATCTTCAGGGTCAGAAATAGTGCAAAGTCCCCTGTTCTTGCAGGTTTCATAGCTCACCTGCACGATACAGCATAGAGTATTTTTGCCCACAGATCTAAGTGATATACATTAGGAGAAAATAAGGGCTAACCTGAAGATGTTCTTTCTCATTACTGCCGATACCTTTGAAACTACATAAGGAATAATGTACCTGGTAAATCTAAAGACTAATATAGTTTGCACTTTCAATAAGATATAGTGAAGTAGCAAATCAACTTTTTAGGGCTAGAAGCCTCTTGAGCTTTCTTTTTTTAATCAGACTATTGATTTTCCTGACATTCATTTTCTAAAACTTGATCACTGCTACTTTTCAACCACATACACTAGGATGCACTGCAGCCTGAATAAAATATCTTGAAGTTTTCAGAACTCTAGGCAAAAATAAAAATCTGCCAATATTGTTTGTCAGCCAAAACTCACTCCTGTAAAACCAGGGATGTTGCAAAATAAAGTGGTCTGTGTTGTAGGTTACCACTGCATCCTGTAAATGCATTCATTAAGATGTTCAGTCACTTTTTAACTGGTATGCAAATGCTACAATGCATAGTCTTATCAAGGCTCAAGATGGTAGTGATGAACTGAAGTATTATGGGACGTTATATCAAATTTCTTATGAATGCCGTGTTTCTCCTCTGGGAGTAGAAATATTATGAAAAGTAATCAACAAAGCCTTCTTTTCTGCAGAGCAACGCAGAATTTGAGTCCTGATTCAGAGATGTTATATGAAGTATGTTGAAACAACATAACAGAATTTAATGGCAAATTCAATGTTTTTAAATTAAAAAGTTAACAGACACCACTGTCTTTCTGCAATCAGTTCCTGCATAGCTTGGTGCATTTTTCTATTTTTCCTTTATTGGTTCATGATATTTTTCTGACCTCCTGATATTCACCTGAAGCATCTTCTATACTATCATAATAACAAAACTACTTATTTCTGAAACTGTGAGAAAAAGAAACACTTCAGTGGTGTTTTAAGCCCAGTAGTGTACAGCTGGTTTTAATTTTTTTTTTTTTTATGGCTGTCATTCAGTTCCAGAAGCCCACAGGAAGAGCTGCTTTTAGCCTTTCTTTAAGATCAAACGATGCACCTCAAAATACTTAGAATCAATTTCAACTTCATGAAAAAAGGAAAGAAAAATCATCTCTTCATAAGAAACTCTTAAGTTCTACATCAATTCTGGGAAGTCCTAGTCTTCCTTTCTGTACACTATTTCTTTTCTGCTAATTTTATTTTCTTTCTTCATCTACTTTAGTTGGTGAAAAAGCAGTCATAAACAATGATATATTTAGAAGCAGAGGATAACACTAGGGAGAAGAAAAGATCTATTTGGTCCTGTGGAAGTTCAACACCAGCAGCTAATTTTCACTTGCAAAAATATGAATCTCTTCAGGAAAGGAAAAATAAAAAGATTAAAAAAAAAAAAGCCTGAGGCAAACAGAAGGAACTATTCTTGGAAAATTTTAAAATATGTATGTAATCAGAGGGAATTCTAAGACTGAGTGGAAACATGCTACTCTGCTGCTGCTGCAGTTAGGGTTAGACTGGTACAATCACTTGGTCTAAAAGCAAAAGGTGTTAGTTAAGCAATAAAATTAGAAGACTGGGACATCATCTGGGGATTTTACAGTAAAAACCAAATCCATATAATCATCGGTCCTCAAGAAATTTCTTACACTAGTGGTATTGTGTTCCAATCTGAAAACAAGGGGAGAAAATATTTTACTGTTGACACTCCTGATGTATTTTGTAACAACAGTGGATTAAGCTGAGAGTCAGAAAAAAATTAATTTCATGTTTCAGATGAAGAAACGTATGTACTTAAGTGGCTGGTAGGTTTTGAGGCTTTATTTTCAGGAAGCCTGATCTTGCATATACAGATGACAATCTCCTAAATATGACACAGGAGGTCCATGTAAGGACTGGTAGTACATCCCAGAATTTGTGATGGATTTTGTTTGGGGTTGTTTTGGTTTTGTGGGGGGGTTTTTTGTGTGTGTGTTTTTTTTACTTTAAATTTCAGATGATGTAATTAAGTTCTTTCAGAATCTTTCTTAATTAACCGCTGCTCTAGAGATTAATGGAAAAGTTACCTATATCACCTTGGAACATCTTAATTACTATATAACACTAATCAGTACAGATATAGAATGATAATTAGCTGAATAGATATAATGAATTAGGATAATTCAGATAACTACTGGCATCTTAGAATCCCTGTAACTATAAAGCTTATATGGAAAAAAAACTTTGGTAGAGAAAAATATATATTTACAGTTCTTTTGGTACATCAGTTGGGCATCTTTATTATGAAGCAATGGAGAATCAGTACATGGTAATGAGATTCGTAGAAGACAGAAAGTGCCAATTTACACAAGGAAAAGAGGGAGATGAAAGGGAGGTGTAGTCTATTGAAAAAAAATTCACATGCATTAAAACAAAGAATACAGAGGGACTGTCAGCCTGCACTGATCAGCTTAGACAGATAGAAATTAATTATATTTTGTTTAAGAAGCTGCCTCTGCAGCCTTGGTCAATTTTAAAAAGCACATTAGAAGATTTTTCAAACTGGCTTTCCAATTAACTTGGATGGCAGGCAAAGTGCTTTGAAACCGAATTTGTTTTAAATTGGTAAGTGCAACCAATTCTGACTGACAGTGTTTTCAAAATTCATAACATGGTGTTACTGGTCAATGCAATTCTAAGGGGTACACCAAAAGAAGCTTCTTTTTCTTTCAAAGATCAGGAAGAGAGGAATAGCAGGGAAAAAACTGCAAAACATTATTATTTAAGGCAGACTGAATGAAGAAGTACAAAAGAGGAAAGGGCTGGCCCAAGAGGAAAACAACTTTGCTTGCAAAATTAAATATGAGCCCTTCTAAGCAGCAATATATTGTGCCTGGAAAATATACCACTTCTGACATTAGAAAATGTACTGTCCTGAGGTTTTTTTTATTGGACCTCATGGTATGTGCGACACCCAGGAAAGTGTAAATCATCTGTCAGAATTGCTAGGCAACAGACTCCTGTCTTTGGGATGACTGTGTAGGGAATGATAGTGTAATGCTTTCATTGTTTTTTCATTGGTTGACTGGGTTGTCTTTTTCAGTTTGTAGGAAAGATATGACCTTCTATAATGAAACAAAATATTTCTCCTTCAGCCATTTTGATAATTTTACAATGTTCTTTGACTGAATTTAATTCTCAGTAGGTTTATGTTTTCTAATAAAGCTCCGTGTTTTATAAATGTTTTTAGAATAACAGCGCTGATGCCTTGAAATTCATGGTGTTCCCTTAGAGTGGTGGTAATAGAAAAACTCAACAGAATCCAAGGAATCATGAAGAGAAAGTTCCTTAACAAAGTTTTCTTAAAACTTAGAAGTAACAGAAGAACAGATAGTAACCTATTTTTTACATGACAGCTTTTAATATATATATTTCTATTAAATACATATGGTGTGATTTGTTGCTAAGTTGTGTTGCTATCACTGCCGCCTCTTCCTAAGCAAAAAGGGCAACAGCATTTTGTAGGAGGAGGCTATCTATCATGTTTATGTCAGTTTTAGATGCATATTTTGCAATCTCTAGCTGCTGGAATAAACCGTGTTATAATTTAAACTTCATCAGGTTATTTTTTAAGAATCAAAAAACTGAACATAGATCATATCACAGTGTTGAGCATATTGCACTCAATTCAGCAGTTGCCAATATGTTGCAAATTTTTCCACTTTGGTGGAAAAAGAATTTGCCAAGGGTCAGGAAGTAGAATTCAATTGTTCAGTGCTGGTGTCTACCTTTATGAGTTTTCAGTTCCTCTATTAGTCAAAAGGAAGCACCTCTCCAGCTGACATTCATTGACACCAATTTTTCTATACCACTCACAAGCACACAATTATAAAAAATTGAAGGCAAAAGCACGTTAAAAACAAAAAAGGAAGAGACTGAGAAAGTAACGGCTTCAGAACTGACCTTTGGTCTTCCTAAATGATACATTTTGGTGCTCTTTGATAAATGAGATCAACAGCACCTTGAAAGAATGCTCATTCTTCCATTCCCTGAAGAAATACCATCCACCATTCAGATTCTATTCTTCTCTTAATTGGATTGTAAAGAAAACTGTGTCAATGCTGATACTGCTAGTTTTCCTTTAATCTTCCATACACTGTTGAGTAATCACTGTTCATTCAAGGAGACATTACTGCAGGAAAAAAATAGCAACAACACCTCTAACCCCAAGTTTTCAGAAATCGTAAGTAAAATTCCAGTCTTCTGAGAATCACAGAATTTTGTAAAAGCAGTGTTATGGTATTAGGTAGATCAGTGCTATGCATTATGCTTTAATATTTCTCAGAAGCTTGAAGTTTTAGGTAACGTGCACAATATTTAGTCAACTAGATATTTGTCCATTACCCCTTGGACAACAACTTCACTAACTCTTGTGTATTTTCTAGTGTAAGCAATATAACTTTTGCCTACTCCTCCTCTCTCGCAGATATGCCAACATCCAGCAGTTCCTCACAGTTTCCTCTCACACAATGCTTTCACTTGTGCACTCTATTTTGTGTTTTGCTTGCCCTTGCCATCAGTTTCCTATACCTGTCATACATTGCACTTTCTGACTTTGTCCTTATATTCCCTTATATTCCCTTTCACACTGCAACTTTAATTAGAGTAATCTCAATTCCCCTCAGCTTTTTTTCTGGAGCATGCTTCCCTATGCATTTCTTCATACCTTTAATTCCTCCACTTTTCTTCCTCTTACACTTTACTCCTCAGTTTCAAAGCTGTGAGTGGCCACAATGGCTGATGGTTACTGTGGTGGTTTGACCTTGGCACGACACTAGGCGCCTGCCAAAGCTGCTCTGTCACTCCCCTCCTCAGCTGGGCAGGGGGGAGAAAATGTAATGAAAGTTCGTGGGTGGAGATAAGGACAGGGAGATCACTCAGCAGTTACCATCATGGACAAAACAGACAACTAGGGGAAATAAGTTTAACCTACTACCATTCAAATAAGAAAAAAACCCCACCTTCCTCCCACCCCTCCCTTCTTCCCGGGCTTAACTTAGATTTCCCTACCTCCTCCCCCCAAGCAGCGCAGGGGGATGGGGAATGGGGTTACAGTCAGTTCATCACACATTGTTTCTGCTGCTCCTTCCTCCTCACACCCTTCCCCTGCTCCAGCGTGGGGTCCCCCCCCCAGGAGAAAGTCCTCCATGAACTTCTCCAGGGTGAGTCCTTCCCACGGGCTACACTTCTTCACATACTGCGTCAGCATGGCTCCCTCCCACGGCTTGCAGCCCCTCAGGCCCAGGCTGCTCCCCGGGGGTCCCCGCGGGGTCCCCAGCCCTGCCCGCAGCCCGGCCCCAGCCCGGGCTCCTCTCCCCGCGGGGCCACGGGCCCTGCCAGGAGCTGCCCCAGCGTGGGCTGCCCACGGGTCACAGCCTCCCTCGGGCACCCCCTGCCCCGGCGTGGGGCCCTCCGCGGGCTGCGGGGGGGTGTCTGCTCCCCCGGGGGCTCCGTGGGCTGGGGGCACAGCCTGCCGCACCGGGGGCTGCACCTCGGGCTGCCGGGGGGTCTCTGCTCCGGCGCCTGGAGCCCCCCGGCCTCCTCCTGCCCTGGGTGCCGCCAGGGCTGCTGCTCTCACAGTCTCATTCCTCGTCCTCTGGCACAGACTCCATCCATCACCCCCTCTTCTTAATATATTACCCCGAGGTGCTACCACCATCGCTGATGGGCTCGGCCTTGGCCAGCAGCAGATCCATCTTGGAGCTGGCTGGCATTGGCTCCATCAGCTATGGGGGAAGCTTCTGGCATCTTCTCACAGATGTCACCCCTATAGCCCCCTGCTACCAAACTCTTGCCATGCAAACCCAATACAATTACGCAACTTTTATCCTGATGGAAACAATACTAAGAAACTCATAGCTCCTATTTCCCAAGCTACAAGAAAATGGGTCATTAATATAATACTGTTACGATTAAAATAGGAAGACATTAATGTGCATTCTGTGGGCAACTTCATAACAGAGTCTAATGTTTACACCATGTGTGATTCTCACGAAGAAGGAAGTAGAAAAGTTTCCCTATTCAATTCATTGAAATAATCAATTTTGAATCAATATATTCACTGAAATTGGACGTGGAAATTCAGAACAGTATCTGCTGACAAAAGAATAGATGTATTTTACAGGCTTTATTTCATCCCTTATGAATATAATTCCAGGCAAATGTAATCATTGTTTACCATGTCTTTGCAGTGCCTTATGGTGATGATTGTAGTTGTATTACCAGCGCTGATTTACATTGATGTGCTTCACATTATAAAGTCAAAAACACAACTGAGGGACACACATCTAAACATTCCATTAAATTTTTAAGTATCAGGAAACATAGATTTCAGTCCTGACCCAGTCTTGTCCAAGACAATCAATAAATTCTTCTACCATGAGATGAAACAAGCCCCTTCACTTGTTGATTTTGTAAGTTTTTTGCAAGGTGGCAACAAATATCAGATAAGAATTGAAATCAGAGTTGCTCAAACCCCATTTTTCCATAGTACTCCAAGAGTTAACATAAAAATAACAAGTCCTGTCTTTAAGCAACAGCTAACAAATATTTTAGTTAGATGTTTCAGATTTCACAAGAATATAATGAGTGTTTAGAAAACTAGATGCAGTTTATAATGTGGTGCATCATGACCATCAAATCAGCAGGTGCCACCAAATATACTGAGAAAAATACCCAAGACTAATTAACAGGGAGGCAGTTCATACTTATACACCGTTTTCTTTGCAGATAGCAAAGGAAATTAAAAAGATGTATCACAGTGAATGGAAGTATAATAAATATTGGTCTTTGTGCAATCTAGCTAGAATTTTCTAAATAAAAATACAGTTACAGAATTTTTCCTTACAAAAATGTGAAAACACAAAAATGTTTCAGTAAATAAAGTTGAACTTTCATTAAAAAAGTCATTCACAATACTAAGTTCAGAGCTCAGTAAAAAAGACTTTGAGACAAGAAAAGCGGGTTTAGATTTTTTTCCTTACACATTTATATATAGCCACTTCACATTTGCACAGCCAATTAAGGGGAATTTTTGGATCTAGGGTTTAACAATCAGGTTCAGATTCTCATGACTTTACCAAAAAAAAAAAAAAAAAAAAAAAATCAGCATATTCCTCTAAGCTTGCCTGTTTCACTATGCTTTGCAAGCACAGGTTGTGTCATTATTCTGATAAAAACTGAAGTTAGCATTTCCTTTTGCCCTGTTCTCATTTCAGCTAGTAATACTTGCTTTCACCAAAAGTCAGTGTAGCCAAATTAGCAAAGCAGCGTAGAAGAAGAGACATATTTTGCACTCCAGACCAATCACTGACCAGAATCTTGATCAATCACTTCATTTGTCTTATCATCTTCAGCTGTGTAAGATGACTAACTGCATATTTGTACTGCATTACAGCACAAGCCTGAGAGATCATTAGAAATTCTATGTACCATATTAGAAACAACCATGTTGTCCTGTAGCTTATATAATTGTCTAATGCATAACAACTTGCGTACTTATGTAGGAAGAGGAAGTCATCCAAGTCAGTTATCTCTTTACTACAGTCTTTTCATATACAGAAATACCTGCAAAGTTTCTCTGAACACTGTAAGAAGCAGCGATAATTTATTTCCTTTCCTAGTTTCTAAAAGAGACCCCTAATATTTAATTTGTGTTCTTTCATACCTACCTTTTGGGCTTTCTAGGGCTTTTTGATTTCTTTCTCATGCAAAATTGCAAGTAGTTACTTCCCTGGTTCATGCACTTACAGTTGCTCCAGAGTGAAACCTCCCAGCTCGTACAGCTTAGCTCCTGATTCTTTAGACATTTAAAGAGGCTTCTCTTCTCTCCCTATTTTACTTCATAAAGTTGTACTTACTTTTGTTGTAGATGCCCCACCTCTGGAAACATTCAAGGTCAGGTTGGACAGGACTCTGAGCAACCTGATCCAGTTGAAGATGTCCCTGCTTATTGCAGGGAGGTTGGACTAGATGACCTTTAAAGGTCCCTTCCAATCCAAACCATTCTGCTAAACAAACTTAGTTGTTTTTCCATTATTTTATTTTTTTTGTTATGTGGTTGACAGACAGCTAGCACTGTTTTCAGCTTCAGTGAGGTCCATCATGGCTTTTAGATCAAAAGACGTGTTTCATGACCACTATTAAAACCATATTCCACAACAATCTTTTTTCTCAATATTGCTGAAATATACAAAACATTTTACTAGGATATTAACACCTAATGCATTGCTGTAGTCAGAAAGACTAATGTAACTTAGGATACTGTACAGAGTAAAATGATGAACAGAAGTAACAGCACACTTCCCTGGGTTTGGATGCTGCTCTAGTAGCTACTGAAAATTGCAGCCACTTCTGAAGCCCAGAACCCAATCCAGAAGGGCCATGAGAATTTTTAAATTATTTTTGAAAGGGTCTTACAAATGAAGATTTAGTGAGGTCAGTATAATGAGTTTCTCGAAGTAAATGGCTAAAGTGTGACTTGATGACCATCCTTTATCTATAAAATATCTACGTGGGAAGTAGAAATTTAACATAAGCTCACATAAACATGCTAAAAAAGTATAAAAATAATCAACATGTCAAATCTCAACTTAAATTCTGGTTTATAATAAATCACATTTAACCAGAGTAGTTACCCATGAGAATTGTTTGTCAAGCGTGTAAGTGGAGTCCACATCACAGTAAATATTTCAGCCATGGTAGGGTGTTTTTCTATATATTTCATCTTAATTTATGCAGTAATTAATTCAGGAAGGTCCTAAGTCACATATTATGCAGGAGGACAAATCAGATTATCTTAATATCCCTCTCTGGCTTTCAGAATACATTATCTAATTAACAGTTATTCTGAAGCTGTGAAGAGTCTAAACACTTGTTTCCCTTAACAGCAGTTATACTAATTTCCCTTTTGAGTGCACATTTGGTTTTTCAAGTAGTTTTCATTATGAGGTAGATATCCAAAATGTACACTAGGGTTAATCTGTCTTTATGCTAGCAAAGTATTAGATTAAGATTGTGCAGGACTGAGTAAAGCAATTATTTGCTTCTTTTACAACAGACATAAAGACAACAGTAATTGGAGTAGATGCTGAGTGTATTTCAGAAAAAAAGCCAAAAAAAGATAGGTGCATGAAACAATAAATAAACTGCTCTGATTATAACATTTTTTCCTTTAACTCTGTCACTGTTTCAAGATAGGTTTCACTGTTCCTGGTATTAATCCTAAAGAAATAATCTGCTTAGTTTTCACAGAAATCATTCTTGTCTCAGTAGCTTTAGGTTTAAAAAAAAGTCACATATAACAAAGTCACAAGACAGGTCTTTTTCTTATTTATACTTATTTCTTACTTATACTCTGATCATTTTAATGAATAAATTTAGTGTCAATAGACTTCAACAGATTTTTCTGATTTTTGGGCAGCCTACTACCTGTCACTGGCTTCCTACCCTCCATCCTCTTACTTTTTTTTAGAGGAGCATAGTGTCAGTGGGTCCTCCATAGGCTGCAGTCCATTCATCTGCTACACCATGGAGTACTTTCTACTCTCTGACTTCGATGTTCTCTCTGTTGTTCCCTTCTCACTCTCCTACTTCTCTCTCTCTCTTTCAGTTTAGATCTCTCTCTTGCTTTTACTCTCTTTCTCTCTGTATTTGTTCCCTCCTTCCCTTCCCCTTGGTGCTTTCTGCCATTTAAAAAATGTTTTCACACAGGCACCGCAGACACCTCAGTTGGGTTCAGCTTTTGCTGGTGCTGGATCTGCTGCTGAGCTGGCTGCAACTGTATCCATCACAGGGCAGCCCCTGATCTCGCACAAAGTCCACACCTGCAGCAACCCCCACCTCCACAACCTTACCGCATGTTAACTAAAAGAAGGAATTAAAAAGAAAATGGATAAGAAAGTGTTACAGCACTCTCCAGACTATCACACTGCAACAAGGTCTTTTACCATCTCATACCAGCACACTCTTTGTGCCAGTCCCTCTGCTGCCTTCTCCTCAACTCACCTGATCCAGGCCGTGTGCCGTCTCTCCTCCTGCTTCCGTTCTCCCTCTTCCTTGGCTGCCCAACCACTTAACAGAAGCAGCCACACCTGCACCTTGTCTACATCAGCCAATATGCTGCCCCTGAAGCCAGCCCACAGTTGTATATTATCAATGTTAATTAGCCCAGCTTCATTCCTCTACAATTCCTTTTTTCCCCTAACATTTCATACTTCATGTTTTTACCAATCATCACAAACTTTTTACAAATAAAATTTTCATACAGTCCTCTATAATTCCTCTACAAATCCTCACCTTTTTTTCTTAACATGTCATACCTTATATTTTTAACAATCATTACAATCTTTTTACAAATAAATTTTTCATACAGTCCTCTATAACTCTTCTACAAATCCCACCCCCACCTTTTTTTTTTTTTTTTTCTTTTTAACATTTCATACCTTAGGTATTTAACAATCATCATAAACTTGTTATAAGTAACTATTCATACAGTCCGGACAACTTGTCCCTGAACTCTTTTTTTCTTCTTAACATTTCATACCTCATGTTTTTACCAACCATGACAAACTTTTTACAAATAAACTTTTCATACACTCCGAACAACTTATCTCTGAATTCCTTCTTCACTTTTATCTTGGGCTTTTCAGTTTCTACAAGTTGATCACCTTTCTTCTTATCTGCTTTCTTAGCATCTGGGATTTTGATTTCTTCAGAGAGGGGCTCTGATGAGCTTATAGTGCCTTGTCATTTCGCCTCTTGGGTCACACTGGACAGTAACCTGAGTGAGCTTTCAGCAGCAGCAGATCTAGAATACAGCACTAACACATCATTCTGTGTCCTGAAAAACTTCTTAACATCTTTGTGGTTGCCCATTTCTTCTTCAGCTGGAGACACCTTCAACGAGCACATAAATGCTGGCAAGAATACCACCAGGCTGAGCAGCAGCAGCAGCAACGGCAGGAGCCGCCCATGGCACCACGCGCTCCTGTGCCTTCCCCCGGCACAGCCATCACTGCTGTCTGGCCAGATCCACTCTGGACCCGCCACCACCGCGGGCTGCTGCCACGTCTGGCTGTGTACTCCGCCAGTATCACCTGTTACCCTCAGTCTCTTAACACCATGGAAGTCAGGCTTCCTTCTCTTTGATCCCGACGGCTCACCTTTACCGGTGTCTGATCCAGATCCCCAGGCTCTTCCCGCCTATCTCAACGTGATCTGGATCGCAGGCTATCCCCACCTGTCTCTGCTACGTTGAGTCACTGCCGTTACTGTTTCAAACATCCCCGGCACAGCCATCACTGCTGTCACCACTCGTTACACTCAGTCTCATAATCTGAAGGGCCTCACACGGGGCACCAATAGAAAGAAAGATCTAACATTCACAGGCTGAAAAGCCAAAAGGACTGTAAGAAGTAGGGGAAGAAAAGAGTGTAAGAAATTCATTGTAATAGAGACAGAAAAAAAGAAAACTCTGTAAAGATCCATTTAAAGTTTGGATAGAAAATGTTTTTCTTGTTCAGAGGCATTTGCACTTTGCAAGGTTCAGCAATCTTGTATGGATTTATACTACTTGTTAATTTTGGTGTATTACTGATTCTTGAAAAGTAATTGATGCTCTAATAATGAAATTCCATTCCAAGTGTCCAGAAATGT
The DNA here is from genome assembly GCF_023634085.1 of Falco cherrug. Classification (NCBI taxonomy): domain Eukaryota; kingdom Metazoa; phylum Chordata; class Aves; order Falconiformes; family Falconidae; genus Falco; species Falco cherrug. The sequence goes on along the minus strand of NC_073703.1, from coordinate 56,725,553 downwards.
GGAAACACTAAACAATAACACTCTGCAGGGAAGGCTACAAGTTTACATTTTTCCTTGGTTTAAGTAAGCTGTAAAAAAGTAGTAATTTACCACATGTATTCAATACAGTGAAAATGCCAACCTGTAATTGTAAGGAAGCTCCTGCATAGCTAATTCCAGTCAAAAACATTTGAACAAGCAATAAAAATATTAATATTTTTAATACAGTTACATATATTAACACTTCTTGAATAACTTCTGTTTCAGAAGTTGATACAACTGAGCAATCCCAACTGTGTTTCCATAACATTAATTAAAGGACAATTGGGTCAACTCTATTTTATATAACAATTGCAGTCAAGAAAAAAAATCCTTTGCATTAGGCAGAAACATTCAGACCTGCTTTCTTTTTATTAATACAGGTATATATGAAATTATCAGTATTTGTAAGCAATTGCCTTTTCTAATTGATATTTTGAGCCCATATTGATTTGCGTGAATTTGTTTCTAAGGTCAATAATGATAAATGACTAATGTTCTGCATGATATGGCTTAGTACTTCGAATTAAATGATTGTAATTATCAGTAGTTATTTTGTAAAGACAACAGTTATTGCATCTGACAGAATGACTGTGTAATGCTTTTCCTTTAAAAATTCATTTAGAATTTTTGAAAATGGAAAAAAATTGTATACATTAAAAGTGCAGAACTTTCCCATATGATTCTGCAGCTTTGTCTCCACCTCCCTTTGAGGGTTTGCCTGTTTGTATCCTATGAAATCATGCTACTATTTTTTTTAGTATGGAGAAAGGTATATTAGTAGCATAGTATTTATTAATCACTTGCGATTAGGTCTCCAGCAGTGAATGGTGACATTATTTTGAATTAAGTCATAGGAAATACAATAATCAGATCAAACTCAAATGGTCCAAACCTTCATTGTTTTTCTAGACTTTGCAGTAAACTTAGTCCAAGTATTAGGTTGCTGTGATGCCACAGGATAGTACAGATTCATCTAATTCACTTTCTTATGAACAATTAAGACATTATGAATAGAAAAGAATGAAAGGTATGCGATAAGGCATAATATAGCCATTGCCGGACTTCTGATTACACACCAAGGCAGAGAAAAGGTTGGTGACAGTCTGGTAGAGTCCCAGCCTTTCTCGGTTGTGGGGTGGTTGTGTTTTTAAAAAGGAAAACAAACTATTTTTTCAGTGGCAGTCAAGCAGAAAGATAATGCTTTGCATTCATGTTTGTGTAGTTAGTGCTGAAAGAGAGTTAGTCAGACTGAAGAAGAAATGTTTCCATTCCAGCATTGTGTTGGGTATCTCTTTCTGGGAAAACACCGACAATGAACAGCACAAAGCAATTTCTGTTGTTTTTAGCATATTTTTTTTTAATCCAGACTACTTAGAACAGCAAAAGTTACTGCAACATCAAAAATTAGAGGGCAACTGTAGGTATTTATAACCATCTAATTCAACTGAAAAAATAATTTTACAGTAGCCTTGAGAAGACATGCAGGCAGAAATTTGTTCTAGTCAAAGTAGTGCATAATAACTTGCAAAAAAACTTTTCTCTGAAACAATGTTAGAAACGTAAGATGATATTTCTTGTGTACATTTGTGTACATTGATATTTATGGTTTAAAACCCATATTAATTCTTTATGATGAACAAAGAGGGGTCACAGGTATTTAATTCCTCTACAAAGTGTTTCCTGTTTTTACCTTCAGGACCAAAGGAATGCTGTCTAGTCTTTCCCTTTTCACGGAGATCAAAGAAGAAGTAGAGGCTCTTTTAGAAATACTGACAAAGCCTCCAATGAATTCCATGAGACTAGCTTTTTTCCAGTTGTCTTCATGCAAATTGCTTACACTCCAAATTTTATTTGTGAAAAATACAGTGGACAGAAGTAGGATGGAAAAACAGATTCTGAAGTGATTTTCTTACTTTGCCTATGTATAAATTAAGAAAACATACATTTTATGCAGAGATATAAAAAACAAGATAAAAATTATTACTTGAACATTCTATAAAATATGTTTTTTCTGCATACAGTGGCTTGTTCATTTGCTCAATATCCTTTTGTCTGTCTGATCCAAAGTACATTGTAGCCAATGAGATGTTTTTTCACAAGTTTCAAAAGACGCCTTGGTAGAAAACTTTTAGAAAACTGTAATATACATAAAAGGTAGTGAAAATATTTTTTTGTTTGTTTGTTTGTAGATATAGAATATAAGTAACTAGAGAGAGGCACACTATTCTCCATTTTTACCAACAGTTCTACACAGCTGTTGTTTTAAGGTAGAAGACTGATTTTAAAGAAGCAATAAATTAACCCAGACCTCATAAGCCCTCACCATTTTATCCCTGGTACAAGTTTCCTGAGATAAAAATCAGAAAGCATACAGAGCTGAGTCTGTGGCATTTTTGAACTTAATTTTCAATGTTAAACAACAGTTTGATCATCAGAATGCAACAACTGTTTGATGTAATTTTTCTTTTTGGAAGCTTATTTTTATGAAGGCTAGGTCTGGCTAGATAATCCTTGAGTGTGGTAACAGGGTTTTGTTGCTGAAGGACAAGGAGTGAGAAAAGGTTGCAGTGCACAACTCAAGTCTGCATGTTATGATTTTTCTAAATATAAATCAAACACTGAAGTGTCACCAAATGAGTAACACACATGCGTTTCATATCCAGTCAAACTTTAAGAGAATGAAATATGTTTGCTAGTATCAACTCGCCCCAGTAGACAGTAATCCACATCACAAGAAACACTTAATTGAGTCCATTTGGCAGTTGCTGCTCAGCAGGGGCCTTGTAATGAAATAACATGTAATAACATACCTCTCATCCCTAGAGAGAGTGTCCCTGCAGGTCAAGGTTGGGGTCATTTCAAGGGCAAGGTCAGGTAGCTTATGTTGTAGCTGCTATTGCCACATCAAATTGCATCTTTTTTTTTTTTTTTTTTTAAATGGAGAAAATTCATTTTATAGACTATTTTCTAGCTTTTAACTTTCTCAAACACTTGTTTTTCCTGTGTCCCTGCAAAACTTCTGTAATATTACAGCAGGACATTATCACTGAAAATTAAGTATCCTATGAAAACGGATTAATGTTTTATATCTGTTATTTACTAAACTACTCCTAATGGACAAGTCTGTGATATTATTTTTTTTCAATTGCTACAAAAAACCCTTTCCTGTCAGCAAAGAAAATTATTAGAAACTAAGCCACCGGAGTACCTAAAAGGTGCTAAATACATCAAAAGAAATTCTAGGCATCTTGTGAAGCTGGAAACTACATTTCAAGAGATACAATGAAAAGCTGGTGAAAGCAAACGTACTTTATGTTTCTAATCTATGATACTATTGTATAGTAACAAAATATTCTTAGAAAGAAGGTAATTAGTAAGGAAAAATACTTCTATTATTGGCTGCAATGAAACAAAATTAATAAAATATTTCAAGAAAGTAGTGTGGGCATCAGCAAATTAAAATGATAAAAGAAGGAACTTCTGCCTTCTGAAATAATGTGGTCAAATATCAGCTTTTAGTCTTGCCCAGATGAAACCTTATCATTGGGATTTTATGTCAGCGTAAGTATTAAGAATGTCACTTAACCTGAGGGATCAGGCATATGCATATAGAAGCCATAAATGAGGGCTTTTACTCTGAGTTTCTTCCTGAAAGGTTCATCATAGAAGGTTGGACCAGATGATCCTTCAAAGTCGCTCCCAGCCTGGACTGTTCTGATTCTATGGTAAGAAACCAGAAGAGGTCTTTCTAATTTGTGGAATTATAAAAGAAAGAGAAACTTACTCTGATTTTCTTTTGGAGGGATTTATGGATCTTAGATCTAAAAACTGACAATTATGTATATAAGAATAAGGTGATATCAATGAACTACTTGGCTTTACATATATTACATAACTTTCCCATGGAGAATGACTATAACAGAATGGTTTAAGATCCACAGTTTTTATTGACACTGAGACATGTTTTCAAATATAGATGTGTTTAATCTAAAGATATTTTGAATGATTTTTCATTTCCATATACCTTTACCAGAAAAACTTCCAATACTGATTATTTATGTACCTTGTACCTGAGGTCCAGTTTCACTAAAGCTAGCAAGAACTTCATCTTCTGAAAAGCTTTCCTCTCAGTTTCTGAAGTTTACTAAAGCTTCTGATGTCACATTACGTGCTGCCTTATTGAAAGAAATCACAACTGATCAACAACCAACAAGTTAAAGAAGCAGTATATCATTATCTCTCTCCAGTAAAACTGATTTTATGAAATGGGAGTTTGTAGTAAAGAACTCCATTCATGATGTCTTATTGAGCTACTTGAAAGGTTATGCCTTGATCTAATTGACTTGTGGGGCTAGGGAAGAGTAGCCAAGGGAAGCCTAACTGTTGGTTTAGTAGTTTTGGCAGTAAGTTGGGGAAGAATTAATGTTCTCATCTCCACTTCTGAATTGGTTTTTGTTTCCTTGTTTTATCCAATAACATTTTAATGTAGAGTCTGTACACCTTTCCAGATACCTTGATCAAAAAGTCCAGTTCTGTCTTTTCCCAGCTTACTCTTAAGCACAAACAGTCAGGCTACCTTCTGGGCCCTGGGATCGGCATCAAAAAGAGTAGAAAATGTAGTCTTCCAACAGTAGCAGAGAGGGCAGTCACTTTGAGACGTTCATTATTTGGTGGTTGGGGCTCTCCCTCCAGCAGTAGGTCACAGGGTTACTAATTGATTAGCACCTGGGCATGCATTCAGAAAATACCTAAAATTTCCTACTTTTTGAAATGATGTAATAGAGGACTAAACACCTAACCTACTTGGACTAGATTTTTCCATGATGTCCTGACCTTCCCCATGCAATGTAGACAGGAAAATAACTAAATTAAGGCTTTAATCTTTTTAATTTAACTTTTCAGAAACTTCTTTCTTTTTCTCTTTATTGACTTTGTAAAGAGCTTTGGCAGTTATGTTACATGGTCTGGTTTGCCTACCTCTCTGAAAATGGCCATCTAAATTATCAGTGAGGGTATGCCTCCAGTAGGCATTTCCAGCCAGCAGACTGGCTTCTACCCTTACTTGCCAGGCATAATATTCTAGTTCTAACAGATATCGCAGAATTAATTACTTATTTTTAACACATAACGAGCAACTGATTTTTTTTAACCTCTAAACCAACTCAGACAGTGCAGCCAGGAGCCTTGAATACTTTGTCAGATTGTCTGGTTTGTTTGCAAAGCATGATATGCAAGCATCTGCGCTCTGCTCCTCTGTCAGCAAAGATTTCAGAAAGACATTATTTTATGGTATATACAAAGAACAGTATATGTGTACACTGGACGTGACAAGATTTTGGTAAGCAACAGTGATAGTTCACTCAAGGAGATCAGCAATAGCTTAAGGAAACTAGCCAAAGAAGGAGTGACAGTTATTTTCAGGAAGTAACAAATGTTGCTAGCATGAACAGATAGATCCAGGCTTTGTTTTTTATATGGCAAAATAAAATAACATAGCAAGGAGTTTTCCCTTTTTTCAGAATGTAAATCATGTTGTAGATGGTTCAGATCATATTATGTATGATTTAGAAGAGCAGATCTTCTAAAAAAAGAAGAGCTTTTTAGAGAAAAATAAACTGAATTTATAATTTAGTGTCATTATTAAGGAGAAATGGAAAAGAAACCAAATATGTACTGCACTGTCAATAAGACACATGGACTATATCAAATGTTTTTCCTGTGCTATAACCATTCATGATAGATGCAAAGGGAAACATTATTCTTCAAATGCCTATAGGAAAATCATTCTCTCTAAAAAAATAAAAAACCCCACCTTAATTGACATTTTTAAGATACATTTCTTTGTTCACCGTTTAGTTTCCAGAACTATGTTGATTTAAGTGGCAGCAAGGTTAGGGTTAATAGAAGAGAATGACACAGTTCTTGTCAGTTCCTTCCAACTAAGTAAAAATGTGAAACCATAGCCCAGTTCTACCTTAGGATATAACTCTGGTTACATCTCAATTTATAGAAATAATTAGATCAAATTAGATCATGGAAAGTTTAATTAACTAGGCATAGTTTTGAATTAAAGTCCATTTTCTGTGGAAATTGGAAAAGGCCTAAGTAATTCAGTACTCATTATATAATGATTTAGCATCAACCATCATGGGGGCTGTAAGTCAGAACATATGAAAAAAGCAAAGAGGACATCTACTCTCCAAGATTTTAGGCTGTATTTGGATGTCCTGTGGTTCATCTAGAAAAAAGTAAACAGGTTTTGAATGCTCAAGGAAGTGTATCAGGCCAGCTTTCAGTAAGGTGAAAGTCTGTTTGTCCCCTTAACTAGGCTGCAAATTTCTTATAATTGTTCTTTAACATACCTCCACCATAAAACACCTTTAGCATAATTCTTACTATTTTATATTTTTGAAATATGCACGTAATCTACTACTAATATGAAATGGACCATTATGAAATATTTCACCCTGTGCAACAGTGTCTAATTATAATTAATTCTATTAACATTATGATAAATTAAATTGTATTAATGTGGATGTTATCTCACAATTTGATCAGAATTTGAAACTAATTAATTTCCACCTAATATAGAGTTATTTATTATACAAAGAACCTCCTTCTGAAGTTGCTCTTGAACACAATTTACCACCTTGTGTCTTATATAATCTGTATACAGATCCTATAACAAACTAGCACAAGAATCATCTGTAATATATTGCATGATCCAGCACAACCTTTTTTATGCAAGTTCCAGTATCTAGGCTTCCTTACTGCCCACCTGTGTAGCCCTAGCCCTTGCACAGGGGAATAATCCAATATGAGCAAAAAGGGTAAAATAAATAATTCTGTTTATCTTGCCCCAAATCCTTTTTGTCCAACCAGAAAATTTGAAGATGTTTCACATATGTTTTAAATCTCTAGCTATGGTGCTTCCCCTGAAGATTTTTCATTGATGTAAATGGGTCTAGTAGCACTGATTTTAATGGAAACGTATATCAAAGCTGTTAGGGGCCGGTTGTATAATGTGTTTAAGAAAATATGTTGAGTGAGATATTGTGGGATAGACTGTACCACTCTGGCTTTTGTTCAGCAGTGTTCTAGGAATCAAATAGTTTCACTGAAATCAATAGGACCTATTACAGATGAAGGCACAGCTCACCATGAGTAAGGGTCTGGCTACTAGGAAAGTAATATTGAGATTGCTTTCATTTTAATGACTGGGAAACTCTTTAAAACATCCATCCACTCATTTGGGTGAAATGAGTAATGTCCACTAAAGTTACAAGATTTATGAGGGATGTCCAATACAATTTCATTAAGAAAAAACTTTTTAAAAATTGCTTCTCTGCCTTTAAGATGAAAACTGTATGGAAGGAAAAGTGGTTTTCTTAATTGATGCAACTACTGAGAAACAACAGTGTTTAAATGAGAAGTGGTGTTTATTATCTATCCATCATATTTATACACTAATTAGCAGAATTTTCCTTCATGATACTTGCTAGGGATTGTTGTAAGAGAGTTCTAGTCAGTATTTCAGAAATGAAACAGCTTTTTTGACCCTTTGGACACATAAGTGACCGTAGACAATTATGCTAAAACTGCTCTAACTCAAGTCCCAAATGAGCCTTAGATCTTCTCCATACCTAGAAAGAGATGCCAGCTCCTTTTCCAGGACAAATCTTAGTGCTCACTGAATACCTCTGAGATAACATACTGATAATCTATATTCCATAACTGCTAGATTGACCACAATAAGATGTTGTTCTTACAGCTTCAGATATGTGAAGTGCGAAAAGTGCCTCCCAAATTTCTGGTTGTTTTAAGATTAATCTAAAGCTGTATGGTCCCAACTGTACCCTACATTGAGCAATCTGATGTGCAGTCAATTGAAGATGCACATGTGCATGTAAGTTCAAAATGTGGTTCTCTACTTTCTAGGGTGTTGAAGCTTGAGTGTACAATTCAGGTTTCACATTCAAATAACATAAAAGTTTATATTTAACAGATGTATAATGGATCATACATACGCTAGATCTATATCAGAAGTAATGATAAAAAAATTAGCTAATAAATTCTTCAGTAAGACTGAAATTAATCTCTTCCTACTTAAAAAAAAAAATAAAAACAGGCACAAGGATCTGCTTTGTGTTAAATAATGCTGTTTTCATAGTAAAAAATTCTGAACACTTTTTCTGGTTATGTGTCCCCAGAGCACACAGAAGAGTGAAGTACTTTGCTAAAACTCACAGATTTTTCTTTTTCAATATAGAAGATTGTATTTACATTGGTGTAATACTGTTTCCCCTCACGTAAATTATAAATCTGCCTCTAATCTGTACCACACCTAAAATACTGAATATATATTAACATTCACCTTGACTAAGATTTTTACCTGCACTTGGCATACTCAACTTTCTTTTTCATTTTAGAATAAAATGAAACTTGAAATTTTTATTCCAATGCCTGATATTTTGTGATTAAATACACATTAGATTCTGTTTTTTACTGTTCCAACAAGATATCCCTCCCAAAAAATTAGTTGATGAGCTTAATTCACTATCACTTTCATTTTTGCCACTCATTTCATAGTCATTTATCAAAATGGTCTGAAAATCATACCAGCCAAACAAATCATCAAGCCAAAGAGATTTCCCCCAATGTGATTTTAAACTACCTCTAAATTGTCAGGATAGGAACTTATCTTTAATTTGAAAAAGTTGGTCTTCGTATTGTCTGGCAATATCACCTGAAGGAATTTTTTTCTAAACTTTTGATGATAAAAGGATACACTGTACGTCCTGATTTTGCACATCCTGAAAGAACAGGTCAGTACAAAGGCACAAATTTTCTGGTGAGTCTGAGTAGAAAAATTTAACAGAGGTTTATGTACTGCATTCCCCCAAATGAGTAGGTCTTTGGAGAACAAATAGAGCCCCAATGCAAGGACATATTTTAGAAAGGCATTTGTCTGACTCTTTGGAATACTTGGTAGGTTGTGTATGGATGCAAATCTTTCAGCTGCCCTCAGGATTTGTCAGTGTATCTGCATTTTTGGTCTCAATGGATACGGCTGCGGCTATGGCCACAAACACACATTTTAACAGACGGGCTTCAACAAATTCCATAGTAGCAAAAAAAACCCCTATGCACGATCCCTTGGAAATGGATGAAGTCGGTCCTGACTAATGCAAAATTGATTGATTTGTACTAAACATTGGCACCTACTTAGTCATACACAGATTATCATAAACACCAGTAAGCTATCTAAAAAATTTTCATTAATTGCATTAAACACTGTTTTATTTACATGAAGTATGTGTCAGTAGACAAATGTCAGAGGCTTAACTTGATGGAATTTAAATGCATGGGTTGTAACCCACAGAAAGAAAAACATAATTCTTCCATCCTGGATTTGACTCTAAAAATTGAAGCAGTACTTTAAGAAACACCTAAGGGAGTTAGGGAGAGAAATCCCATTATATTTCAGTGGGATTTGTGTCCATAACCCCTTTAGCCTCATTTGAAAATCTCAGTCATATATTAATCTTGGAATGAAATTTATCTTGTATGCAGATGGCCAGCAAGAGACCTCTGCTTGAATGGCAGCCGAGCTCCCTTGTACAACAGGCTTAGACCTATCTGCATGGAAGCAGTCAAAATATGTGCAAGATATTAAACTACAACATATCATTCATCAGTAAAAGCAAACAAAAAAAATTACAATATTTGATTGAAAAACAGAAGTAATTTCAGTGTAAGTGTTTTGGGGACATTTTAATAGATTGTGATCTACCTTCATAAATGAAATAAAGAACTAAGGAATTGTATTTTTTTTATTTGCTTTTCCTATTATTATTTTATATTATGATTAAAATGAAGGTGCTGGACCAACTCAGAGATATCCGAGCTGAATTTTGAAATTCCGGAAACAAACTACTTCACACAGCAATTGTTCTATAATTTAATGTGGCAGTCCCATTGAGAGTGGATTAGACAAAGCTGCCAGCTTGAGCTGTTTTAAACAAATGGAAAATCATTAACAATAATCTTTTGGATCTTTGTGCACAGGGCAGCTACTGCTGGAAGGAGGGAAGACCAGAAGGGGAACTGTAGAGATCTGAGTAGGCAGATACTGCTAGATTAATGACTGGCATTGTCAGAACAGCTATGGGGATAGCTGCAGCAGCTTCCTAGGCTCACCCCTGCTAGTGGGTGTTGCTATGGGTACCGACTCAGAGTTGTCACATTAGAAAAAAAAGGGAGGGGGAGGACGGGGACAGGGAGAGGCTGATGAACAGCAAAAAGAAGTAAAGGATATATATATGCCATAACAGTATGATGAGACATTCTACACACACAACAAAAATGTTTTGTGTTACAGTGGAATATGAAAAAAGAGAAGGAACAAAGAACTGTTGAATTCTTAAAAAAAAAATAAATAGCGTCACCTAATTTACTTATGTTTGATTTTAATTTTTTATTTATTGTTTAACTTCCAAGCAATGGTAGAAAAGACACTCATTAATCACACCATTATCTGACAACAGAAGAGTTATTTGTAGCATGCAATCGCTGTTCTTAAATTTGTTATTATTTGGGGCCACATGTAGTCTAGAAAAAAAGAAATTTCATAAATTATTTTCATAAATTATTGTTATCCCACATCGCAATTAGGCCCCAATTCAGCAAGTGATGTCAACGTCTCTAACTTCCTGCAACATGAGCAGTGGTCCTTTAATTTAAAGTTCACTGCTTAAATCCTTGGTAAACTGTGTGTTATCTGAAGTAATGCCAAGTACGAGGCATGGAACACCTCTGAATAAAAGGAATGGTCACAAGATATGGAATAAAAAAACCAAAAAACCCAGCAACACCCCCCCCCAAAAAAAAAACACCAACAAAAAACCCACAAAAACCCCCAAAACCTCACTCAGTAGGCACTTTGTACAAATGTTTCCCAAAGGGCAAATAATATTTTTTTCACTTTCCTTTTTGCTTGTCTGGTTTCTGTTTCAACCAGATAGATTTTAGTGAAGTCTTTTATTCCTCAAGTTCTGGTGGAAGTTTGCATAACCTCCATGATCTAATGAAATAATTGTGGTTTCTTGTGTATTAGGAAGCTTCAATAACTGATAAAACTTCATTTAGAGCTGTTGGGGAAAAAATGAATGTCAATGAGAGTGTTAAGTACAGAATATGTTACTGCTGTGATTAAGCTGCACCATACCAATTTATAGAAAGTTCACCATACAATATATAAAAAGTTCTATTTTGACTCGGGGGTTTTCTCAGAAATACATCATTTCTGTAGCATTAAACCTTTAGTAACAAATAAAAATATAAAGATCTGAGTCATAAAAAAAATTTGGTGTGATGGGAAATAAAGTAGTTTAATCCTGATTTCTAGTGTGCTTACCTATTTCTCATGCATTAACAGTTTTTGTAATGTTCGGCTGATAAAAGCAAACCATCTCAAATAATGTTTGATAATATATTTTTATATTATATTTTTATGTATTTCCTAACTATGTTTAAATGTAGGTTGGTTTTTTTTAAGCTGTTTTTTCAATTTTATCTTTAATTAGAAAACTGCACTAGATGTAATTTGCTATGAATAGGTTTTGAAGACCTCCCATATTTAAAAATCCTGAGAAGATTCTGTGCTATATTACATTTTTCAGAAAATACAACCTTAAATTTGTCTTTGAACTATCTGACCTTGTAAACAATCTTTCAGTTCAACCTTGTAAAAAGAGGGCTATGGAAGTCATAAAAAAATTACGTGGGAGTAAGAAAGCGTATAGAAATACAGCTGTATATTGCCAGCTGCTTCCCTCTTCCTTTGGATGTATCCCAGTGTATGACTGATGTTTCAGATGATCAGGTTTACATTAAAAGTTACACTATGCTACTAAGTGCAAATGCATTGTAGGCCAACTTTGTAATTGTTTTGGGTGTGATTTTTCCCAGTTTGCTTGAGACACTAAACATTTACCCGTCATTTTCCCAGCAGGGAGTTCCCTTATGTAAAACAATATAACCCACAGAAGCAATCCACTAAAAATGCAAGTCTTATATGATAAGTAGTAACGTCATCAAACTAGACAGATTCAAGTCAAATAGAGGTTTAAAAGGTTATTTGGCACCATGGGTGCCCCAAGGTTCATTTTCAATATACTGGTTCAAGTTCTGCCCAAACTGACAGTGGTTAAAACTTACTATTATTTGACAGCTCTCGAGTGATATCTTGGAAATAGTTTGCTGTCCTTTAGCTTCCAGTAAGTGTAATATGAAATCATTAATCTCTGCTCTTCAAAATCAAACTCTTGGCTACAATAAAATCAAATACAATATTCATTAACATTAATCCATTCTTCTGCCTGAAGTAGTATTTCTTACTAGACAAATATACCAAAGTGTATCAAAACAACTTTATGTGAACACCAATAAATTCTGCTGTGCAGACTCATATGGAAATTTTCCTTCTGATGTGTGTGTTATTGTATTTTATGAATCAAAAGGTGACTTCTGTCTTCAGGGCTTTCAGATTTACTTTTAATGAAAATTAAAATTCCATTCTCAAAAAGAAGCATACACACTGCACAGAACTGAATAATGGGGAGAATGATATAAGCAAAGGAAAAAAATGAAGATTTTAGCATCCAAAGAGACCTACATATTTACAGAACAAACTTGACTTTTTAGTTGCCTATTCCTTTTTCAAAAATATTTCATAGGGATTTGGTATATTGTCAATAACTAATAAAATATTAGTTCATAACTAAGAGTCTAATTTCAATTAGTTCACAAACTAATGTGTTATTAGTTATTTACTATGGAGTATACTAAGCTATGCTATATGCAAAAATATGTAGACATGTAAGTGGATTATGCAGCATGACAGCTTTGTGTGACAGAATGTTTAACTCTAGTAGTTGCAAGACTGAAGAAATTGCTTCCAAACAATAATTTTTTAAATAGAGATTGTAACTCCTTGGAAAGCATCTATTATTCACAGATGGGGTCATCTGTATCCTAAATCTTTTATCAGAGAATCAAAATGTTTTTGTTGTTGTCTTTTTTTAAAATAGCAACATTTGCCCCTGCTTGAGTAAGATCGCTTTGATACACAGCCCAAATTAGTCCTTCCCTGAAAAACAATCTGCACCTTTAGGATCACATGGTATTTTCAACAATCACAGTAAAATGAGGGTGATAACAGACAAATCCCTCCGGCTACTGCATCTTTTCCTTCTCCTCCCTCCTCAACACAGAGACCATATGACAGAACACACAGAACCACAAATTACTGTAGTGCACGGTTCCTACTTAATAATGACATCCCATAAGTTAGCAAAAATCTGCCAACATCTGCAAGCTTCTCTGCACTGCTGTGAGCCAAAGTTAAAAATCATGTGTGACAGTGCTGTGGAAATACAATTGATTCCATTCTGATTGTGTCAGTTCCAAACACAGACAATATTGATGATGCTGTACAGTAATCTTATTGGGCTTGGGCCCAACTGAACATTGGTCTTTGTCAACTCATTATTCCTCTATCAGAGGGATCTCACTAGATTGATCTTGCCAGAAGCTCTTGATGTGTCTCACAAATCACTGTTCTGCTGTTGGCAGGCAGATTCGAGTACTGCACAGTAATTGCTGGGGTTTTTTTTCCTTTCCCCAGAAGGCAGTGACTACATATTGCAAGTCATTGTCATATGAGAAGATATAACTGTCCTAACAAGATAATGTAGTTAACTGTGCAGTACCTGATTGTACCAAAAGATGTGGTCATATTATATATGTTACTGAAGAAGCAATTTTTTTGCAAAGGGTAAACTTTTTTTTTCTTTTATTCTCTTGCCACTCCTTAAATAAAAAACCTAACATTTTACTTTATCAATGTGAAAACTTGTCTGGACAAATTATTTTACACTGCAACCCAAACACGGAAAGATCTTGACTGGCCTCTTCCCATTTGTACCTATAGAAACAGACCACATGTGAATGTTTGCATGGTCAATACCACACTCCAAATCTCAGAAACAGACATTTTGAGTAACTATCTGACAGAAAGTGATTACATTTTTTAATTTCCTTTTACATTTTTAGCCAGAGGAAAGAAACTCGTTGGCTCATAAACTCTTCATTGGTCCCTCAGAAAGATCCAGGCAGATTAAGCATAGTCTCTGGCCTGAGTAAATGCTTTCTTTAAGATACTATCAACATATCCTCTGGCTAGTCTTAGAAGAACATAATCACAAAACCAAATCAAAACACTTGATGTGCTGACTCAGATGATCTGGATAATAGCAAGAGTCTGTACTGGAGTTTCTCCAGGAATGCTTAGGCATATGCTGACTGAAGGAGCCACTGGCAGCCAGCTTCATTCCTGCAGTGCAAACGGGGAGTAACAATCCTTGAACAGCTAAACTGCCTTTTTTCTCTCTCCATGGATGACAGCTTTTCTGGACAGGTACAGGGGCTGAGTAGTATACAGAAGGAAATATGGCTGAAGAGAGCTATGGCTCCTAGTTAGAGGGAAAGGCTACAAAACAAAGAAGATTTGAGGGACTTGCAACCTGCATTACCTTGCAATGTCATTGGAAATAAGTGTTGGTAAAACCCTTAAAAAAATAATTTCATCTTTAAATAATATGAAGACAATCTCATGCCCTATTGAAATACTCAAGTACTTACATGTTCACTGCCAATCAGTCATATAAGGGCCAAGATAACATCATAAATGACCCAGGTAATGAGAGCGCTTGAAGTTATGGGAACTGTAAAAGGATACAAAGCCACGGCGACCATTTTTACATGACAAAGCCAAAGCTACTTGTGTAACTGACAGAGAAATGTTTTAAAAAAAAGAAAGTATGAGACGATACCACCTATAGGCAGCGTACAGAGGCAGCATAACATTAGTCTAAGTTACTTGAGACCAAAATACAAGGTTCAAGGAAGGAAAAAGCACAGTGAAAATACTGGGTTTATGTTTTCCTCAGCTAGGTGATGTCAAATAAATTGAAGAGCTATCAAGAAACCATGTCATAAAGTTTCAGACCAGGAGGCCAGTTCACTTAAAAAAATGCCTGTAATTGTTCAAAGAAACTGCCTATAAATATGAAATTTTTATATTAGTGTTCCTTGGAGGCTTAGTAATTTGCCTTGGCAGAACATGATTTTTGATTTAAAGTAGGAGGAAACTGTCAAAGCACTTTTTACAATAAAATTCTATCAGACTAGAAGGGACACAGTAAACCAAAACGTTTAAAAATCAAATTATTTGAATAAAAGCTGTGATCATGTGACATCTAGTGACTAAGTCCATTAAACGATTATAAGTGAGTGACTCCTGGCAGAAATTAGCATGTAGTTGTCCACATCCTCAGAATGAGAACCGTGTGCAAATTTAATGTTAAATCTTTCCTCTGACCTGTGTCGTGGCTACTGTGTTCATGTAAGAAATTCTAAACATAGCAGAACCAGCAACAGGAAGATTTCAAACATAACTGCAGAATAAATGTAATTTTCATTCTAAAACGAAAATACTGCCATTCCTAACTTTAGATAACCATCACGTCACAGAATAGGCTCTGTGTGGGGAGAGCTTCTGTAATGTGCTAAAAAAGTTAAGATGCTCAGAGTAGAACTCAACAGGTGTCACCTAAAGTTCTCTGCACGTAGCCTCATTGAGCTAGCCAACAGGAGAAGCTGAGGACTTTGGTGTTTCTGAAATTGTCATCTCTGTGAGAACTGCATACCTTTTTAAGACCTAATGGAAAGGCACTTCTGTTTGCTGAGAACACTCAAGCCAAAACCTCTGTCACAACTATTCCATGCCTTTTTAAAATAATATGATATGTACTTTAGTCATCAACTAGAAAAGGAGGAAATGGTATTTGCTTTTAATACTATGGCTTTACAGTTAAGTTGCCTATTCAGGGCAAGTGGGTAGGGTCTGGAGCAGTAGCTGGAAGTTGTTGCCTCAGGTATCTTAAGATGGTCACCACATTCTTATCTTTAAGCACCGAAAGGATTGCCAGGATGCTAAAAAGATAAGCTCTTCTATTTGTTCTTTTATGAAACTTACAAAAACTATAATTAGATAAATTTCACTTAATGAGAACTGTAATATAGAGTTTACTTAATAGAATTTTAAGTGGAATGTAACCCAACTATTTTACTTACCCCTTCATTTACCTTTCACAGTTAACCTCACTGCAAGTTTATGAACTGGTGCAGGTTGGAGGCTTCCTATTGATAATGAAGCTGATCTGTTGCTTGAGATAACTCAGAGAAAGCAAAAACTTGACCCAATATAAGACTTTGAGCTTTTTTCTGTGAGGGACCCCACACAAATTCCAGACACTATGGTCTGGGCTCTTTATACATTGTATAGTATCCAGATCTCTTTCAAAAGCTTCCTTGTTCATTGTAATGCACCAATGTCAAACTCTCAGTGCAAATGTCCACAGCAGATGCAGAAGAGCTCTGAGGTACACCATACAGAATTAAAAGGAGATCACTCTCTAACAGACTGAGTTCTCTTCTCTTCTCTGCTTTTTACCCTGATGGTACAAAAACAACATGAGGAAATGGAGGCTTAATCTGTTAATATTTATGGTGTCCTCATGGTAAACATTTTAATTTAGCTGTTTCTGAAAGTTTCACAGGAAGACAATCAAGGTTTTATGGCAATTTACATGCATGGTTTATTAGGCTATAATATTGTTGGTACAAATTTACTTGTAACTTCAATTGTACAAGAGTAATTTTGAGAGAAAGACTATCTCAACATATATATAGGGAGGTGTCGCAGCACAAACAAACCAGCCAGCTACAACAAGGTCTTTTACCATCTCATAGCAGCATACTCTTCATACAGTCCCTCTGCTGCCTTCTCCTCATCTCCCCTCATCCAGGACCTACTCTCTCCTCTCTTGCTTCTTCCTCAGCTGCCCTCTCTTCATTGGCTCTCAACCACTTAACTTAACCAGCCACAGCTGCACCTTATCTACACCGGCCAACCCACCGCCCCTGAAGCCAGCCCACAGTTGTATATTATCAATGTTAATTAACCCAGATTCATCCCTCTACAGGGAGTGTCTGTTAATTAGAGTACTCAGACAAGGGAAAAATAGATCCCAACCTTATCAACTGAAACCTTATCCTCTAACAGGTGAACTAAAGAATGATGATAGCTACCAGCTTTAATAAGGTTCATGTATCCTGTACAAGGCAACAATTAGACTCTAGCTAAACCACAGACATCCCACTCATCTGATTTAATTCAGACAATGAAGCACTAATGGTAGTGTGACCTGCTCACTATGAATGATAAGGGGAAGACTCAAAGGTAGGGTAGTAACAGGAACATTACTAAACACTAGCAAATCTCCCCTACAGACATCCATCTGGGGATATTTATTTTTTTTGTTCTAAGCATGTGTGCTAAATAACAATAATCACTGACATCACTAAATAATAATCACTAATAGCTGATTAGTACACATTTGGGCACTAGAGAGTGAACAGGTTGTTTAGATATTTTAATCTTTTTCTCCTTGCTTTATTATTAGCTAATATTATTTTTCCCCCTGAAAATTACAGATGATGTATCACAGAATTCTTGCTCAATGATTTTATTATATTCTCTTGGGGGGAAAAAAAACAACAAACCAACAACCCAAACCAAAACAAATAAAAAAACCTACCAACAACAAATCCCAAACAAACTGAAAAGCAGAGAATTTCTGTATGTGTGTAAGCAGCCCTTCCTGTGTACCTATGTTAATGTCTATCTCACACTTGCTCACCAAAGGTATAGTAAACAGGGACATGCCAGTCTCTGTAGTCTGATTAACAGTATGTTTTATTTTTAAATTTTTGGATTCTTAATCCTTCTCCTATTTAATGATAGAAACTGAGCAGATTCCTCCACAATGCAATAGTAGAAACGAATTAATGGCATAGCTTCTTTGGTTTCTTAAAATATGCCTGAGTATCAAAGCACTAGTCAGGAATAACTAGTGGGCAACCGCAAGCTCACTTATGCTTAGACAGTGTAGTGGTTAAATTAGCTAAAATTTTGAGAATGCTACAATATTTAGTAACCAGACGTTTTTCAGCACTTCATTTTCTGTTATGGAAACAGACCAAGTTCTTTGCTTTACATTAACATCCATCAACACTCCTATAAAATTCTAAGGGATTAAACTTTTAGAGGTGCAGAAAGTCAATAGCTTCATTTATAACTAGAATAGCTAGAGCTCTGGATTTCTGAAAACCAAGGCCCTGTCAGCATTCGGCAATTATGACTCATGTATGGCTTCGAGACAGGAGTGCTGTATCTCCACCTCATATTTGTTGAATTCCATCTGTCCCAGGACAAGGTTGACCAGCATCTCTCCCTCTTCATTCAGATTAGAGGTATTCATATTCTTTGTGTTACCATCTCTCACAGTTTCATCATGTGTCTCATACTGGCTCATACTAACTGAAACTATCAGCTCTTTGAGTCAGGAGAATATCAGAGAGTGGTGGTGCATTTCAGCCCCTCTTCTGAGCTCTTTATATCTCTTCCATTAGACATAAACTGTTGGTCAAGTCAGAGACTAAGATTGGATCTAGCTGCACCTGATCTCTACCAAGAGTTTAGAAAGCAAGGGAGTCCACTCTAAACCTCGTGATTCAGTGGGTGTGTCTCCCTTACCCTTTTGCATCTTCAGTCTCTGTGTAAATCATTCTAGCTTAATTCTAACTAATTTTTCTTTAGTATGCTTCATCCACACAATATGTAATAGAGTGAACCTTGCCACCAAACTTTGTGAAGTCACACTCCCACAAATTCATATGAAAACTGTTTTGCTCATACCTTTGACAGTGATTCTTTAAGCGACTTAACCAAAACCACTCATTGACAACAGGGAGAAAAACAACTTTTGTCTTCAAGTAGGTTTCCAATTCCTATCTTTACAAAGAAAAAATGAGAATATTATCAAGGTTACCCCAAATGTTTGAAAATTAGATGGCACATAAAAAGAACTCGAAGACCCTAATTTTCAAAAGTTGTTATTTTTTCAAGCTAATCTCATGAAGGGGACTTAAACTTTGGTAATTTGGGGTTAATTACATTTCAGGATGGTCTTTCAGTTTGTACTTTTGAAAGAAATAATCTCACCATGAGAAATACATAATTATTTTTTTAAGCTAGGTCAAGGTAACAGAATACATTCATGGAATAAAAATGTATATAAAGTAATGTGAAAATCACGTTCACATTATTTGATTGGAAAACTATGATTCTTCAGTACAAAATGCTCTTAACATCAGTAAGAACTGTTCTTGTAAACTCCTGTATTATTAGTTTAGCCAGCTGTGTCCCTGGCTGCAAGCATGTAGTATTAAAGGTGAGGCTGAAAACCGGCAATGTCAAGTTTCATAGTGAAAACTGGTTTATCTTTTACTAACAATCTTAGCAATGTGCAGTGACCTGCCCTTGGAGTAGTGGTTTAACAACCTTTGCCCAAGCACTCTGTGGCTCTTCTTATATCTTTAATAGTTTACTTGATGGACTATGAAGAACTGCCAGATGACAGTTCTATTTCATTTTTGTCACTGTATGGCTCTCCATTTTTCTCTCAGTCTTTTTCTCAAGGGCACAATTCTGTAAGTCAATGTGGCAATGTTCGATGGGTATTGCTCTTTCAGCTATTGTATCTTGATACAGCATGTGCAAATCTCAGATATGTTCAGATTCCAGCCCTTCAGTAAAATGAAATCATGGGGAATTTTACATATTCTCATGTCCTTCCCACTGAAGATAAACTGAAATTACAGGATTTGTATATTACATTAGTAAAGTCGTTGAAAATATGGTATAAAACACTCTGTGTTTATTAATGAATCATCTAGAAAATGGCATTTCTTTATATATGCTAGGGAAATGGGCTGACTCATTAGAAATGTCTAGGCCTGTACTAACAGTGCATACAGGGGAGCAAATAAAAATAAAGAACAGAAGGTGTGAAAGGAAGAAACCAGACTGACTAAACATTCCTGTACAGTTTTTCAAAGAGCATCCAACATTTCATAAATGTCTCTGCATGACGTATTGCATGTACAAAAATCTACATTTACAGTTTTAAGATAAATTTGCATATGTAAACTGAGCAATTAAAGGTAGGTGCATCTGTTCATATAAGTGCATTTCCCTTGATTTGTGAAAATCGGTGGATTTTGCTTTTCCAAATGGCTTCAGGTATATATGTTGTGGGAACATATTTTGGTATTCTTTGTTGCATGTCTGTTTCCAGTTTGGCTTTTATGTTATGACTTTTCCCATAGAGTCTCAAGCCTTGATAGCTAACTTCATGTCAACAAACATTTCATAACCACTTAGACTACAGTAAAACATGGTTTGCCAAGCGCAGAGACAGAAAACCTCGTTTAACAAATGCAATATGATTCATAGCACATCTGTTGATATTCTATAAAACCAAAACGTTAATATGCTTTTTTCTAGGATTAATTTCTTGTGATTATGCCTATATCAGCCCCTTGCTATTACTTGGCCCCAACCCTTATTTGAATTTCAGTACTAGTGGACCTTTTCCCTTGTGAAGGGTTGTGATGGGTGGCATAGGTCTAACCCCTACTCCCTGTTCCATACTGGAGTATCAGAGGAGGAAAGCCAGGTCCCTTGCCATGTAGAACAAGAAGTACAGCGAGGAAGCATAGACCTTGGGACTGACCTATCACAGTGTGTCGTATACAAAGTGCTCATGGGTAGTATTTTTCTGATGGCCTTTTGGATCTCAGATGCAAAATGTCAGAGAAATATCTGGGGCAACAGAAATCTTTAAGAGCCATTGTTTCAGGCTGTTTGCAAGCACATATCTTTTATTTTTAGACCCTAAAGGCAAAAAACTCAGTTTTTAATATGGAAGTGTGGAATTTGATGAAATCCTAGTCCTAGTTTGACTCTCAGGAACTGAGACTTGTATTGATAGTTTTGTGTCTGTCTTTTTTCGATAAAGTAGATGCAAAACTAACCAATATACCTGTGGCTGCACTACAAATACTTTTCTGGACAGCACAGTCATTTTGTTCATCCGAGTATTTTTCTCCTGCTCTGTTGACTGGTATTGTATCAGAGACATGGCTGCTTCTCTTTGTGTGAATATCATCCTGTCCTCAAACTTATAGCACTGTCATGGCTTTCCAGCTATCCATTAATCTGCCTGCTCATACTGAAGACACTCTGGAAAGTTATATAGATATGCTACACTTAGAGGAGAAATGATGGTCTACAGTTCGTTATGTCCATTACATATTTTCCAAAACTTTTCCTATTACAGTTTATTGTTCCTTCAATATATTCTGTTTCTTGTTGATTACATATGCATAGCCTTTGAATTTTATTATTTATTTATGCTTTTGTTTCAGTTGGATATTTATGAAGCCTTTATGTCATATATATGTGTGTGTGTGTGTCATATATGTATGTGAGTGTGTGTGTATTTTATACATATAGGAAATTCTTAATCATCTGGGGCAGAAAAGTCAGTCTGGAACCATGTCTAAGCCAGTCCCTAAATTTAGAGCCAAGCACCACAGATCTTCAAGCTTATTTTTTAACGTTAATAGCCTCCTGCATCAAATGGGAATTCCTGGTAAATTAAAGACAAACTGTCACAGTTGTGTTTTGTGTCAGGATAAAGAAAATAGAAGTTGTGTGTTGCTCTTCTATTTGAATAAATTTTGAAGTAAATGTGACTAGAAGCCTTCTGACTCTGTAATGCCAGCTATATCTTGGTTTCTAACTTTACTAAGGCTTCAGAGTATCCTGCGATTTAAGGTTGGTTTTTGTGGGAATAGTGAATAAGTACTTGAGTATATTGTTCAAAAACCACACTGCAGGCAGCAAGACAATACAAGGAGTGCATCTTGCTTGTTCTATAAATCACTGTGATGTGAGAGCACAGAGTCAAGTTGGGAAAGAGTCCTTTTAGCCACAAGGGATTTCACCTGCAGTGAATGTATCAAAGACCATGAAAATTAGGAATTGGCATCAAATCCGATGGAAAAGAGGAAAGTGGCAGGTCAGAGCTGAATGCATTAAAAAGAGAAACATTTTCCAAAAAAAACAGAGAAGAAATGTTGAGCAACAGCATGTCTCCATCCTCAACACATGACTCAGAGCACACACAGTTCATGGGTAAATCCGCCAGTATTACTTTGTTGACAAGGTGGTTTGATCTGCAGGACCAGGGTGGGATTGTTCAAGCAATAGCAGTGCTCTGCAGGACCAGAGTCTCTCATCAGTCTACAAAAGACATTGGGCTTGAAAGGATGCCTTTAATTTTGCTGGAAGTCATTCACTGGAAGTTCCCACAATACATAATAGTTTCATGATCTTATATTTCCACTACAAAAGTTACATTGTGCCAATATTGCTCCTACTAATTTTCAAAAAAATGAGTATACAATAATCACAGCAGCTTTCCATGTTGTTTGGTTGTTTGGCACTTAGACCACAGCAAGAACTGGGGAGTTCACTTGTGTTTTCTCTTGCTTTGACATTAAAAGTTTTTGTAGTATCTTTTAAGTATTTTTTTAACTACTATAAATCACGCAGAATTATATTCACTAAAGATTGGTATGTAAATCTTTGAGTTCTTGAAATAGATTTTTTGTTTACATGTAGTAGAGCTTAATCATATGCATCTGAGAAAGTTACCGTTGCTTGATGCCACTGGCTAGTTTGTAACCATCATATGATTAGTGCTAAGAGAAACTTAATTTGAACATAGGTTTCTCTATTTAGGCTTTCAACTTGAAACACTAGCTTAATTGGGATTTCTGTCAATTTTTGTCTTTGCTGAGCTCTTCTGGTCTGCCAAGTGAATTAAGCATCACCTTTTTTTCTCAGAACTCTGCAGAATAACATTAACATCTAGCCCTGGGATATTACTACAGATAAATAAATTAAACTCTGGTACAGGGAACACAATCAAATCAAGATTAAAAATGTCCAGTTTGTATTCAGTTTTGTACTTTTTCTTCAGGAATGAAAGAAGCAACAAAAGAAAATGTTAAGAGGGAGAACCTTTTTATTTTATAATAGCATAAATGCTTTCCATAGATCATACTTCATCTTCTCATCTTGGTGAAATAGATAACCTTCTGAAGGTATTTCCCCCCCTGTTTGTATAGTGCATAGTTGCTACTTATTTGGAGATATCATTAAATGTATCATCAGTGTCATTGACATAGTTATTATTATATTTTTAAAAGACTTTAAATAGTCTTAAGTTTTACCCTGTCTGAGACTTTTTCTGGTTCTGTTTCATATGCACTGGTCTGCATTTTCACTAGGGCCCACAGGTCTGATTTATACTTTGTTTATACCAGTAGGGTTTGGCTTGGATGGGGAATCCTACTTAGAAATGTAAGACTGGGTCATACTTAAAATTTCTCTAGCCCTCCTTCTATGTCACTAGCTGTCTAGGTACAGGAATTGAGCAGACATAGTAATATGGTGATATGGCAAACCACATGTAGTACAGTGTATATCTATAGATTACAACAATTTGTGCCCTAAGGATCTCTAGAGTCAGACTATAACTGGCTTTAAGGACTTACTTCCATGAACTTGCCTAATTCTGCTTTACCCCACATATATTTCTGTCAAAACAAAAAAACCCCATGGCTTACCCAATCGGTGCCATGTATTTTATGTTGTAAGCAATGTTAAAAGGGAATGTATACAGGTTAGCTTGTATCTTTTCAAGAAAAATGAAGAAAATACCTTAGCTCTGAGATACCACTGATGCTTATGCTAATGCTTTGCCTGATGGAAACAGTGTGCTTTTTAAGCAACCAGAAGTAAACAGCAAAACAGGATTACAATTCAAAATGCTCTTGACAAAGAGGTGTTCTCTGAAACAATATAGTGAATGATTTCATAAGCATGAGGAGTTACACCAGAATATTAACTCATAAATACAGAGCAGAGAATAAATGGCTATGTTATAAGAACTTTTTGCAGAAATAAATCTAATGTTTGTAGTTAGTGATAAACTTGTGTTATGAGCAGCATGGCACTGCAAAAACAAGGGAATGCTGCAGAAAGCATATGCAGGATACAGGAAATATTCCTTTTCTTGTAATCGGTGCTAGCAGAGCTCAGTTGGGATAGCACATCTGGTTTGGTACCGCAGTCAAGAAGGTGATGAATCCATGAGATGTTCTAGAGAAGAGTAAGGACAATGATCAAAGATCTGGAACACATTGCCTACCAGACCAAAGAGAAAAACAAAAGGAAGAATTTACTCTTTGTTGTTCATTGGAGAAAAGGAATTCTCTAAAACTGCAACAAAGGAGGGCCAGATTAGGTATTAGGAATAATATTCTTAAAGTAGAACATATCACCTTGAAAGACAGCAGCATCCCTGTGACTGGAAGTTTCCAAGAGCACACTTGGCACACAGCTCTCAGGAGTAACACAGCTTTAGTTGATTCTGCCGTGGGACAATGGAAAGAATTTGCTGGTTTTTTGATGTTTCTACGACACACTGATGTTATAAGGCTCACTGAATTTACTGTACCCTGACAGACCAACCTTTGTTATAACCTCATAAAACCAAATTTCCTGTTTGGTTGTTTACTACAATAGTGCTAAGGGACCATCCAAGAACCCACATTCTGGGCAAACATGTAATGCTGTTTTGCAGCAGGACCTAACAGTTTACAACTTAAGTAGATAGCATAGATGTGGAATAGCAGAAAGAGCTGTAAAACATGAGCAAACAGACAATTTGAAAACATTCATGTCTTTTAAAAGCAGCTGTGTGCCTTTTGATCACCTGCAAAACATGATTGTCACAATTCTTAGTGTTTTAGACTAGAATGTATGAAATCTGTATGATACTGAACAATTGCAATGGGAAGAGGTATAGATGTCTGTTACTTGAGACCAGCTTCCTTACTCTGTATTCACATAGAATTTTGGCTGGTGTTTCTGAACATTATCACAATAGAAATCACATACGAAATGCTTCACTTTTTGAAAGTGAATAGCAATAAATCATAAAGTAAAAACTTTAAAAAATAATTAAAATCACAAGATTTAGATTTGAGGCTTGTCTGAGCAACCATCCATAACCTCAGGTGTGTGTCTGAAGGTTATACAGAACAGATATCTCAGGGAAAAGTATGTCTCAGGAGATTTCATCTACACCTAGTCTTAAAAGCAGAATACACCTGTTCAAGGGTTTTGGTTTTGTTTTGGGGTTTTTTTCCTCTGCTTTTCCTGGCTTTATACAAATTCATATTTTTAAAGCTTTCATCACTTTCTTGCCTAGCATGAGAAAGGGGTTTGATTCTTTCAAAAAGACACAAAAATTAAAATAGTATCAGAAAGAATATCAGCTAAGTAAATGGCTGTAATCTATCAATCTAGACATTCTGCATTTTTTGAAATGGTATGAGGACCAGGTTTTCAAATAATATAACCTGACATGGATGACATTTGTCTTGTAAAATCTATGCCAAATTACAACCACTAAGGAGCCTTCCACATTCCTAAGGAAAAGGGAAGGGCTTAAGTGAGTTCTGCAATTAACTGATATGAAAGTTTAAAAAGAATTAAGGATGGTGGTGGGGTGGGTTTTTCATAGTCATCAGTAAGGAATAGGTGATCAATGGCCCCATTGTCATTTTACTGAAATCAGCAGCGCTATGGCTCACAAAACATGGCATGTGACACCTGTCATGTTGATCTGCTGAGGCAGTTACATGAGAAAGAACAAGAAAGTATTAGCATAACATTTCCAATACATATTTGACTTTGGAAATTTACAGCTGAAGTAAGTGGGTCGTAGCTCACAGTCACTTGATTTCATAATGTTTAACATATCCCCAAGATGTTTGAAAGTCATATACATTCCTCAAATCAGTATTTTTAATATATTTGTCAGTCTCAAATCTGCAGTGGATGGGACAACATTTAACATGTGCAATGTGAAAATACATATTCATAATACAAAATCTAAAGTATTATAATTTCAGATTATTCATGTCTGTGAGAACATGGCAGGTGAAAGATGGATAGAGGAGGTTAAGTGATGTTCTTGTAGATTTGCTATGATGTGTAAGATAAAAGACACCCATTAAATTATATATCTTATTTATGGAGAAGGAGAAGTAGCCCCTATGGATTGTCAAATACCATATGAAATATCGCCAAGCATAGTAATGTGTTCTTGCTAATAGTTCCATTGTTTGTCTGGGACCAAGCAGTAAAATAGATATTCAAAAGATATTTAACATGTCTATATATTTTGAAGCCATTTTCTGGTTTTGGAGGTTTGTTGGGATTTTTTGTTTATTTATTTGCTTTTGGTTTTAATTAAAATAGTACTTCATCGTTACATTTATCTGTGATTCAAATAAATGTTGTCAGCCTGTCAGTTTGGAGCCAAGACATTAAAATAGGTTTTGGATTATGAATTATATTTACAAAGCTGTTAGGTTTTGATATTTTTTGTTCCTTTTAATGAAATAATTAAAACACAGTTAAACTCCGTCTTCTGTCAGAAAGCAGCTCATGGCATATAAGCACAGCACAACACAACTGGCAATATTAGATGCTCTTTCGCTTGAAAAGATCAACCATTTGACTACTCTCAGAATTTGCCCCATTGCCTTTCCTAGAAGTCATCATATGAGAAAAAAACCCAAACCAGCCGAAAGCATTTGGGCAGTATAAGGTGATCTGCATTGCTTTGGTCATCAGTAGTGTGTGCAAAAGGAGTCTAATTTCCAAAACTATTAATCCAACATATTTAATTAGAAAGAAAACTCAGACTAGGGGGACTAATCAGAAAACAACTTCATCACCAGATAAAGCATAAATTACAACTACTTAATGAAGAACGATTTTTTTATTATTATTTATTGACCAAACACATACCGGTTTTAATTTATTTACTTTGGATTATTGTATCTTTTTGATATAAAAAAGTATTTTCATATTTGAAATGATAAAAGTATTTTTGCAGTGTCTTAAAGGATCAAGAGTCTGATTCTAAACAATCATGATTTCAGAAGAAAATGCCATAAAGAATTAGAATTTATGTAAGGTATCATGCAGTTATTTCAGAATCATCTATTTGAAGAAGCAAACACCACCCCTGCTTTTGCAGCTGCCCTACACATAGAACACGCATTGCACTTAGTAATACTAAAGGGAAGGTTTCCTATCAACTAACTCCACACTGCCTCATGAGCTATGGGTTTCTCCATGTATAACATTCAGTCTCCTCTGACAGAGCCAGGACCCCAGTCTTAACGGTTTTACTGGTGAAACAATTCTGATTTTGTTATGAATTCTTAGAAGCAGTCTCACACACAACATTAAGGTTTATTATTTGTCTCCCAATTTCCAAATTATATTTGTAATTCTGCTGAAAAGTGGCATTGGACTATAAAGCCTATGTATTACACAATATTGGACTTGCCAACATTAAATATTTACATTTTATGGGCTTATAGCTTTATAAGTGCATAGTTTTTTTATTCCTCTGCTTCCTAGTAAGATGTCAAAATCCTTTTGTCAAATCAATCTACCAACTCACCTCTCACTTGGAAACCCAGGTTAGGAATGTGTGAGCTGGATAGTTGATTCTACACACTAAGTATGTTCAAACTAAATATTAACTTACCTACAAAGGTCACTTTAGAGTCTATCTGGTCCCCATTTTTTTTTTTTTTTAATTAATGTACATTAACATTTTGGCATACCACAGTAATACTGATTTACTGATTTCACTGGCATTCAGTTTTGTTGTTCTGTGGAGACTTTATTAGTATTAAACTTCCAGTGATTGAAAAATACTAGGTGTATGTCTGACTTTAAGTACCTACCTCAATGTACAATGTGAGATAACAGACCAAACCAAGGACATAGGCTCTGATTTTAGACTTACAAATTAGTTCACCGGCTGAAATCAGCATTAATGATGAAGTAGTACATTTTGCTATGACCTTTTTGCAGATAATGCTATTTTGTCTATAATGTAAATTACAGTTTCAAATGTATGATCTGTGTTCAGCTTTGTCACTCCCACTAGCACAAACACTGGCTATTAAATTTGCATGGCCAAGGTTATACTGCAGGATAATAATTCAATGATGACTGAATAAAATTGATCAAACTCTTTTATTGTTTATTTTTTTAAAATAACAACTTGATTGGAAATGCTCTTAAAAGAAAAATTTCCTTTTCTCCCCTCTCTTGAAAATTATTGCCTGTGAAACTTTACCTGGCTGATAGTCATACAAGTCTGTGACTATACACTAAATTTGACCTTGTAACATAATATTTAGGTTTATGAAATACTTTTAAAACATTTCCATGTTGAGGTAATTTTTATTCCTTATTGAAGGTTACTTTTAATCTATTTCCATCTATTTGAACCTGTGCATCTAAATACGATGTTGTGAAATTGTGATTATTGTGTCCTGACATTGTTGCTAGTATGCCCTTGCTTTAGGTTGTGCTCTCATGGTATGATTTAGCCTTAACTTCAGCAGCGTCAGGTCTGATGATGAGTTTTCCACTGCCTTTAAATTATTCCATCTTGCTGTCTTTCTTTTTCCATCTCTTAGATTTGTCCTTAATTCACTTGTGCTATTCCACTTCCTTATATGTGTGGTACCTGTAAACCTCTAAACTTTGACAGCTTTTTAGTGGAGATGCTTTTAATTTCCCTGTTGTTCTTTATCATGCTTAAGACCTTTACCTTTAGAATTCTCCTGTGATTTTTTTTTTTTTACAAGATGTTAGAAAGAAATAATTCCCATGGGTCTTTAATCTCACTTTCTTGCTGCTTTAGAGAATAGTTTTTTGACATGCTTTTTGACTGAATGACTTGCAGAGGGGAGAATATAGATAGGCAAATAACTAACTCATTCATATTACTGATCAAGCTGTTCCCTAGTGGAAAAAAAATAAAAGAGAAAAGAAAATTATGCTAATACTTCCAACTGTTCAGCATTACTTTCCTGTATTTCTTGTTTTCTGTTTAACCTCTATAAATAATTTTTGTATGTTCCGAATCCAGAAAAAAAACCAACCAAACCCTTGTAAAATACTTCAAATGTTATTTAGATAAAATCTTTATCTTTCTATCTGGAAATCAGCTAAAGTTGTGAAAAAACCTTCCTTGAGCCTTACCAGAAGAAATAACAAATCTGCTTTGTTTCCCTTACACACTTCCTGCATGAAAATATATGTAAATCTTTTCTTCTCCATCTGCAATTTTATATATCCCTATAAAATGCTGGAATGGTGAATAAAGTAGCAGAGTCACATGAGTGGTTGTTGAATTACTTGGGCACCATCCTGAAACTGCTTTATGCAAGGGCTACAACAAAGATTGTGATATTATAAGGCTCATACAAAAACTTTTGCTGATTGTTAGAGGCACTGCTTGCACAAGGTGCCTGCTTTTTTATTCTGACTGGAAGCAAATTAAACACAATGGTGAACTGTTGAAACCTTCAAAGCAGAAAGTCCAAGCAGAAAATTTCAGCTGAAACTTTCAAAAATTTTGTTGTTCGTGTAGTGGGGTATTCCCAATGAGGTATTCATTTGCTATATATAAAAAAAAAAGAATGGAACCGGAAGGCTATTTTTCTCCCTCCTCTGTATTTAAAGCTTTCCAATAATATTTGTTTTGCTGCTACTTGCATTTTTACTGCATCCATGGCATCTGCTGGCAAGTTGGAATGAAACTCCGAGACACCAGAAGAGAACCAAACCTTCTTCAGTGTCTGAAACCCAGCTCCAAATGCCTGAGCAAACATGCCATTGTACACACAGTGTCCCTGGTGAGAAACCCAGCTCCAGGAGACAGTCCTTCCCACTGCAAGGTTTTGTGGGGAAATTTATGAGCCTGTCATTCTATCACTTGAAAGGGTTTCCGTTTTTGGTCTAACGCTGTGAATTTAATATCTAAAGTTTTGGAAGGGATTTCTTTCATTTTGCTTAGGTCTTTATGTGGCTGAATTATATTCCAGTAATCCCCAGTATCCATAACTACAGTACTTTCCCACTGACCCAGCTACACTTCCTGATAAAGTTTCCCCGTAACTCAGCCAGCAAGCTTGCCTTAGCTGCGGCTTCTGTTTCTCCAGTCAGAGCTAATTACACTTACACAGCACTGGGCTTTCCGCTTCCTCCTTTTCTTGGGGTGCACAACTGCCAAGAAGATATATATCTGCCAGAAAAAAAAAAAATCCTGAAAGTTGGTGCCAATTAACAAAACAAATACGTTGTAACTTAATGAGTACCCGGCAGATCAAACCTGGTCTTCCTCAACAGAAAGGTTGTGTAGGAGTAAATAAAGGGCAGCACTCAGCCACCGGCAGAAGGGGAGGGCATATTGTTTTACCAGGGAATGCATTTCTGCTTTGCTTTACTGAGTAAGACCATGCACTTTCTCCCCTTCAGACCCTGCCCACAGTGCCTAATTAATTCACATCAATTTTGAAAGAATACATGATTAGCTGTCCTAAGGCTAAGCAGTAGCATATTGAGTCACACACTAGAAGGCCTAGCTTGGGCACTGGCTCAGGGGCAGAATCCATGCCAACATAAGAAGCTAAATTGGTTGCAGGGCAGGGGGTGGGGGGCTTGCCAACTAACTGCCTCGCCTCATGGCACCATCTGCCAATTTGTAGACTGATGTTGGCATCAGATCTGAAAGAGCCACTTATCCACTTATACAGCTATAGGCCACAAGAGTGAAAGGAGAAACGTTTGAAAATAAGGAGGAAGTTGACTAAAAAGCGCATCTCACCTAGCACAATGCTTGTCAGGTTACTGTCTACAATACTTTATCATTGGATATGGGTATTTCCTAAGAAATCAAGAAACAATTCCATGAATATCACATCTTTGTACCTCAGACTGCAAAGATCCAAAGGTTAATGCTCCCAGATGTAAAAAGTTACCTATTTCTACATACAATGGCACATACAAGACTAAAATCCCTCAAATCTTATCCTGCTTGAGGTAGCTTCCAAAACCTAACATGAATTCTTTCCTGATGCAGTCTACTTCAAGCCTTTAAAAGTAGTCAGAAAGGTAGAAAGACTTTCTTAAAAGAATGTAAATCAATTTCAGAGTTACTTCAGAGGTAATCTGGATAAAAACCAGACATTTAATGAAAGATATTTTGTTCTTTGCAACCATTCCTTCTCTTAGGGTCTACCTCAATTCAACATTATGTCAACAGGATCCTATCAGCTTGCACCTGGCCAGGAATCCTTCATTCGTTTCCATCTAACAAGAAAACTGAACCTAAGCTTTTTAGATGCCCATCTCTATACAAAGATTCATATCTCGAGTTCAATTCAACCTCATAATGGTGAGATAGCAACTATAAATGTTGATGATAAATGCAAAATCATCTACTATTAAGAGGAATATTACTCACCAAGATATAACATTAGTATTTGTTACATTGTTTAGATGCTCCATTTATTTCTAGACCTTGACTTCATCTACACAGCTTTTAATAAGTTTAGTCCCAGAAATCTGAGATACCCTTTTTTTCCTTTGTAGCCCATGTGGGGCAATGTCAGCCAAAAAGGGGAATCACTGGAGTGAAAAGAGAGCCTGCAGGAGACTAAAATAATGTTACATCAGAGAAAACTTATTTGCTTGCAACTTCTTATCGCAGAAGGTCAATATAAGTCCTGTATGACTTTTTTGGAACACTGTGCAAGACTCGTTTAGTTGCATGAGTATAGTAGATTGAGATCAGGAAGTCCTACCACCCTAAAACTTTTCCCAAAAATAAAATGAACTATGAAATCCAACCTGAAAGAGATGGAACATATGCCAATCCTTCCCCTTTCCTGAAAAAATCCTATGGATTTATTAATTTCTCAGTTTTGATTACTGAAATGTCCTGGCTGTACTCTCAGGTTGTACACAGTAGGTAAGTCCCAGTACTCCCCTGGAGTGTGCACTAGCAGGACAGCTTACCAACAGCAACTCCAGTCATGTGGGGATCCTGCCAAGAAAAAGGAAACCTTCCCTCATGTGGAGACACTGCAAGAGTTCTGCACCAGTCCATGATGGGAGGCTCTACAAGTCGTATTTCCAGTTGACACCTTACTCATAAATTGGCCTCTAGAGGCCATTGGTAACAGTCTTAAATTAGAGCAGCCTAGAGCAAAGTGCCTGAGGCTGCTTCAGTTTCCACCCTAACTAATGTGGCACTAGGAAAGTCCTAAGACTACAGAAAAACAAAACCACCTTTGTAGAATCCCCACCCTGCAGTGAGTGCTGAAATAAGCAATCAAAACTCAATGAAGGATTTTGGAAACTAGATAGATAAACAGACCTCCAGAGCAATACTTACTGCTCTTTTTTTTTTTTTCTTTTAATGATTTTTATATGTGATAATGTAACGACTAAAACCCAAAAATGTCTAAATACCTTGGACACTTGAGGCTTTACTGTCTGCTGTCCCGCAGTTCATTTGTGTTGTGTTTTGTGCATGTTCTGTCATGAGCACACAGCATGCATATTATTTATTGATTAGTGAAGTTTTTTCTGTGCTTTACGCTATACTTTACCTGCACGTATTTACTATGCTGGTTAGAGCTTGTAGGCATCTGTAGCGTCCTAGGAGGATTAACATTTTATTCCTAGGGTATTACATTAGACCTATTAAATTATTTTCAGAAGACATTCAAAAATTGTATAGATCGGGGTGGGAAAAGAAATGCAGCCTCTTTAATATTAAATGATAAGTATTAATATTTAATGGAGTAAAAGATACATCTTGGTCTATGTTGCTGCTTACAGGAAAATGGGTGATGTTAATCAGCACTGAGTTACCCAGAGAACAGTCAAAATGGTGAAAAGTACAAAAGTACAATGTGGTAAATTATCGCAACTGGAATCTGTCATGTACTGGAGACTGTGTTGTTGATAAATCTGTTAGAACAAATAGAATGTTTTTTCAGATTTATAAAAAAAGTTTGGAGGAGCCAAACAAACATCTCTGAGTTTAGGAAAAAGAGTCTGTCACTGAGGTGACAGGACCAAATCAACAAGCTATATGCCATTTATTTTAGAGGACACAAGAAATTTACTTAGGTGAAAATTCTTACCATTAAGAGATGGGAATTTTCGCTACTATGATTGTTTTGGCAAATGGTATACAGCAGGAAAATCTTACTGTCAAGGTTTTTATCTTAATGTTCAAACCAGATGAAACTAACATTAGCAGAATAAGTGGAAAGTCAGGGAGAAAACAGGAACATGGAAGCAAACAGGTTATGGTGTAATGAAGGTGCGAATGTGACCCAAGAAGATTAAGGAGAAACTTAGTATAAGCAGTCACAAAGCACCCTTCACACAGCTCTTCTGTGCCTACCAATTGCAGCACATATGGTCCTTTAGCAGAGGGTCTCAGAACAGCGGGTTAGTTTACATACCATATGTATGCAATTGGTAGGCACAACGGGGTTGC
Organism: Falco cherrug; assembly: GCF_023634085.1. NCBI lineage: Eukaryota > Metazoa > Chordata > Aves > Falconiformes > Falconidae > Falco > Falco cherrug. The sequence continues at coordinate 56,691,963 of NC_073703.1, read as the reverse complement.
GTTAAGGTTATTGCATCTGCCCTAATTCGGAATTCCCTTGTATTTTTAGGTTTATGTCGGACAGTAATGTTATTTTAACAGCTTTTGTGTTAAATTTCACATGTTTTTTTAAACAACATTATAGCTTCCTTTATTTTCTTTTTATTAATTTTGACTTTGTAATAAGGTCTCTGGAGATTTAAAATTGAAACTTGTTGTAGAATGATGGCTGTTAGAAGTTCCGTACTCCCAGGAATGATTATCAGCTAAACCCTGTGCTGTCTGACTGCTGTCTATTTAACTGAGTACTTAGTACTTTGCATTTCCACTGTTTTCAGAATGCAAGTGATCTGTGAATTATTTACAAAAGAATTCTTGGAAATATTTTTTTTTTTTTCTAAATCTCTATCAGAAATTATTTGTCTATGGGAGTTCAGTAATATGCAAACAAGCAGTTTTGGTTGGACAGTGATTATATCTATTTTGTACATAATGAAATTTTTACAATCAAATTCGGTTTGATGTAATCCTTACAATCAAGTTGGATATTTTACAGTAACATCAAAAATTCATCTTCCACCAGTACTTTCAACAGTTACCTAAAATATTAATGGCAAATATTCTTATGTGGTGCTTAGGAAAAAAATGCTTAAAGGGATATGGACAACATTAAAATGTATTTTTGAAAAACTTTCATAACATTGTGAAGGAATTTTGCACTGTTTTTACTATTTTGTAATTAGAATGGATGTATAGAAAACTGAGTTTTCTGGAAAGTCTGGAAAGAAGCATTTAATGGCCTCCAATGCATACACAAATTTTCTGCTAATAATATATCTCTTCTTTCAGTTCATTTTATTTTCATCCACAGTATGTTATCCACCACCACACACAGGAGACAAGTAGGGCTCTAATATGCAGATTGCAAGGTGAAGTATACTTCAGACAATAACTTCTAGCAGTTACTGGAACAGTTTAAGCATCGGTTTACCTCTAACTTCCTAGTGCCAGGATTAATAATGTCTGGCAATTGCATCAATATGGTGAAAGCAATAGGAGATGGCAAGCACATTCATATAACACATTTGAAGCATAGCTCAAACTCCTTTGTAAATGCCTTCTATGGCAGACAAACAGTGGAAAATTGTTATCCTTGCACTGAAAAGCTGTGGTTACTTCACCTTCCTTCCAAAGAGAGTGAACTCCTGCAAAGTTTAATACAAGTCGGTAGTGTAGTTTTTAAAAGGAAAAGTAAGAAATAATTGGACAGTGAAATTCCACAGCTTATGATGACAGGCTGGAAAGCTACTGGAGTTGGGAAATACAGTACAGCTGAAAAACACTCTTGAGGACATAGCACAGCATACGTGAATGTAAAAAGACCTAGCACTTTGCTGCTAACCAGGTCATCTGTTCTTTTGAGATTGCAGTCTATGCAAAGGAGTCTTTCCCACATGGCACAGCTTCTCACATCCAAACTTGAAGTAAATTAGGTGGGAGTTTGATTACTGAAATTATAGATACACATACAATTTATAAGCACCACCTATAGACCTAGATATTTTATAATAATCCATAAAATATCAAAGGCAGAAGGCAATGATCTAGATTTTCTGTGAAATCTGACAACAAATGACATCTCTTGCATGGGCTGAGAAAGCATTCCTGAATGTGGGAAGAAAATCTCAGGAAGTCAATGAGGAATATATTTTAAGTTTAAATGGAGATATCTTTAATGTGGAGAAGCAAAAAAAATCCCCAAACTCTGAAAGCCTTAGAGTTCAAAGACTTACACAGTAGTCCTGTAAAATGCTGGATCCTCCAAAGTTTAAACATGCATCCAAAAGGCAACAACTTCACTCATCAGAAACAGCTCCTAAAGGTAACCAGTGGGAAAGGACTAAATCACTTTGAATTTCTCAGCTAAAGGCATGCAGAGCTGAACTGCTGTAGAGCAAATGAACCTTTGCATAGTAAAACACACAATAAGGACTAAGGGAATAAATGTTTTTCACTAACAGCCTTCCAATTAGTAAAATGAAAATATTCTAAACTTGTAAAATTGAGCTGGCTTTTTAAGTCTCTACCAAATTCTGCAACTTTGGCAAGTACTCTGCCTATACAGGTTGATCTTTTGATGACTTGTGAAAGTCTACTTTGTTTATTACTCTTCTGAAACTACTGCAAAAGTGTGGAGATAATCAATATACTGAACCAGGTTTGATCATGAAAGAAGGGGCCTTGGGGCCTATTGTTCCCATAACCGAATAATGGGTATTAAAAGTAGAAAAAATTGTTGTTGTGAAATTTTGCATCAAAGCCTAGGTCATCCTGGAACTGCCATAGTATGGATGGGTCCTTGCCATGAATATCTCTTACCATGGTGTAAATAAATATATTATAATCACAGAGGGGACTGCACATGTGATAGCCCTGTAATGCCAGGAGAGGTACCTTAATATGTTCCTTCTTATTCAAAGCAACAAGGGACTACTGTTTCTCACTCCACAACGTTTCATTGTAACTAGGTAGAACCTGTACTTACAAATGACTTTCTATTCTGATTGCTGCTGGTGAAGTCAAGTAGTTGCCAGGGTAGGTGTGAACCTTCAGAATCGCAGGAATTCAAAATTATTACTAAAATCATTGATGAAAGAGTGATACTTGCTTCAGGTTACCATTCCTCTTTCCTCATGGTACCCAAAGAAAGTGAAGAGTGGCCCACAAGAGCATACTGATCTGAAGTACTTTCATGCTGAAAGAATTTCATGTCAGGTTATGGATCTAGGAACTCTATTTTTTTACAATACTTTTATGATTGCTCTAGTATTCTTTTTTTTAATAGCTTAGTCAGTCTCTGCAGAATGCAAGCAAGAAGTTGCTAAACCTTCTTGCAAATGCATTGTGAATAAAAAGCTATGGAACGATGTACTTCATTACGAATTTCAGAGAGGAAATCACTGAAATACAGCTTTGCTTACTGTCAGTTATTTCATCTTCATGGCTATATTCCTAAAGTAAGTTCTGTGTACAAAAGCATGTTTGCGCTCATTTTCATGTACATATTGCCACTGCAAACAGACATCTAGGATTGGCATATGAATACTGCTCTTTAGATTCATGACTACCATTTATTCTTACAAATACAGATACTTTACATGAAATCTATATCTCAAGTATTGTAAAAAAAAAAAAAAAAAAAATGTCCAGAAATGCCAACATTACTATTTCATGGCTAGCCAAGTTAGTAGAAGAATCTAATGAAAACATATATCCAGATCAGATGGAAAGCAATTGAAAGGCTGATCAACAGGGATTTTTTTTTTTTAAGATTAAGCAAAAGGGTTCACTGTTTAATATTATCTTTCTTTCATCTTCAGGACTTCCAGAGAAAAAACAGAGAGGATCTGAAATGCCTGGAAGAGTTATGTTCAGATGTATTTTCACTAAAGCTGATAACTGAAATAGCTTTTTTTGAGCACTATATCAAATTATTCCATGAAATCTTTCAAATTAAACATTTTCAATATTTTTATCCATCTCTTTGTGTAGCTGTTTTCTTATTTTAGTAAATATCAAGGTGTATTCAGCCAGAATGTAAATGAAACTTGATGAGGTGCATTTTCATTTACTCAAGATTAATTTTGCTGCAAGTGTTTGTTTCTCACTGTATTTGGAATTCATATCAAGGTGGAAGGCTTTGCACAAGACCCTTCACATTACCTAAGCCTCCAATGTGGTGGGCAAACTGCTTCTGTCTGCTGCTGCAAATAAGTAGAGGTGAGAGTCCCCTGTGGATGAGCTGGGACAGGTGCCATGGGATTAATTTTAATTCACTTCTGACACATATTACAGGCTGGAAAAAGTAGACAGTATGGGTCTGCACTCAAACATTTGGCTTCAGCAGGGAGTGGGTTGAATCTGTTCCCCCTGCTCCTGACTGCACTGCCCTGATGTGCACAGAGGAATGAATTTCAGCCCAGTTTAGGTCCTGATCCAGAGAAAGTATACTGCTCAGATGAGAAAGCTCCACATGTGCCTATAATGAGCTGAACATAATGTGAGCTTGAGTCCTTTCCTGAAGAGGGGTCCTGATAGGAATTTGCAAGGCAGAAATTAATAGTGACAGCAGTAGTGGACTGTAAAATGTAGGCCCCAGGAGAGATGCAGCAATAGCTTTGGAGTTGGTATTTGCTTTACTAGAATATGGACATAATTGAATACTTGAAATCTATTAAAAGAATCTAGACCCAATTCACTTAAAAGGAGACCTTATGCTCCTAATAAAAGACATCAGTGTCACGCTGCCAGGCATTACTGTTGTTTGGAAGCCTGTGTTCAGAGATGGCCTGTGTTGGTTACTGCCTTGATATTATAGTAAAAAGGTCTGGACAGGACGAGCTGGCCTCATTGCTGGTCAAGTTTATGTTGGTCTTCACTGACCAATGGAGTGTATGCCAAAACTCTCCACTCTTGAAGCACTCTCAGAAGAAAAGATGATCTTTTGTTCACGGATATAGTTTCTACCAGAATGTGATGCAATGTGCCCAGGCACTACAGCACAGAAATAATAATGATAATACTAATAACGATATTATTACAAGTAACTTACATAAATGAAGATCAGTCCAAAAAAAGGAACTACACAGCTGTTAAGCTGTCACCACATTGCATGTTCCAGGAGTGTGTTAATAGCTCCTGGATTTGTCCCAAAGAAATCCTCAGCTGGATCTTCATGCAGTATACACAAACTGTTCTACAGGTTCTAGATACATTGGCCTTAGATACATTCTGCAATTAGACTGATTTGTCTGTAACTCATTTGAACTCAGCAGCTCTTTAATTTTCAGAAGCCTTTCCTGATGTAACAAGCTAATTTATTATAGCAGGAAATGCTAAACTAATTTACGCTAAGCAATTTATAGAACAGCTCCCTTAAACTTTTTTTCCAACAATTTTCAGTTATTTCCCCAAAGAAAGGCTTTATCTAATGCACGTGTTCCATATATTTTATCTGCATTTTGTAGGTAGGATTCACTCAGAATCGGTTTGCCAAATAGCCAGAATTCTTAGGAAAAAGCACTGTGTGAGTAAGTGTTAATAGAATTAATGTTAATATAATTTTATGGGAGGGAATAAACACCCTATAGTTACCTTAAATAGGTTATACCTGCAGCTGTACCCATGGTAAGGGTAAACCAGCCGTTGGGTAGTTTTTATATGTGATGCATTTCTTACAGTGATTGCAGACCTAACTGACCATCACGCCTTTGCATGTGTAGAAATCCCAAGCAACCACAGTGTTATCTGCTGTCTTCTCAGATACGTGTTATTGAAGAAAATTAGTCAATAATTTCCAAAATTATTCCATAATCATTTGGTGCTTCCCAGACTGACTGTTGAAAGCTTTGTTTTGAAAATTAGCACATTTTAACTCTCAGCTGCTATTTGCACAGGAAGAACAACTTTTCCAGCATTTTAAGTTCCTGCTTTGGGACTTTTTTTTTTTTTTTTCTATTTTGGATTTTGGTCTTACACTCCAGCACAGATTTAGTCCCTGGCAGATTGAAAGGTGTCTCTGTCAGGAAACATCATCTGAGGGAACACAAGATACTTCACAGCACACAAAAAAGGTGTGGTGGAGGAGGAAAGAAAACATCAGAAGCGTTGCAAAAATACCTTTTTGTTTTGTGTTCCACAGCTTTAAAACTTTTCAGCAGCTTTGACCGATTAAAAAGTCTAACTTGCTGACAACTTCTTACATGGAATGTCAGCTTTGTGTGATTTGAAACAGCTGAGATAATAACTCCCAAATGAGAGGTTTATAATACTGAAAGGAATATAAGTATGTATTGTACTAGCAGCACCTCTCTGTTAATGACTAATGTATACCAATTGATGGAATAGCTAACCTTTTTATTCACACACAAAAGCAGTTTTGTCTCCATATCTCTTTTCTACTCTTTTGCATCCTGAAAAACCTTAGAAGAAAAACATTTTCTTCTTGAGACTTCATTTGCTCCTACTATTTTTTGCTTACCTGAATTGAAAATGTTTCTTTGGCACTGTCATCAAGTTTATTTTGACCCAGCTGCTATTGCAAAATGTAGGCTTAGTAAACAAAAATACTGTTATCAAACAAATGCCCTTTGCTGTAAAGAAAACAAGACAAATAGAAGAGAAGTAGTGTTGTGTTTGCTAAGAATGGTTTTTAAAGTTTGCCATGAGGTGTCAGCAGCTCTTTAATTTTCAGAAGCCTTTTCTGACATTAGGATCTCGCAGCAATTTACACAGCAATTTGCTCAAACTCTTTCATCAGCATTAGAAAATTTTCCTAAAATAAAGATTTCTATTTCAGAAGTCCTTACATGTTTTCATATGACTAACACAGATTGTCTATTTGTTATAAATACAGTTATACATGCAAATAAATTATTAAATAAATGCAAAATAAATGCACGCTCATCTTCTAATTAGCTTAGTTAACTTACCTGCTGTCCAGTATGTTCGCTAATTCCATTAAGTTAAAAAAAATGTATCATTTGTGTAAAAAATTAAACATTGCAGTATAAAGAAAATCGGTAATAATATACATCAAGAATGGCTTGGAAAGAACATGTTTAACAAACTTTCGAAACTGCTGTGAATTTTAGAGTTAGCATGCTAGATTTCAGTGCAACTACTGTATCTTCAGGTTTCCCCAGGTGGCAATGTGTATTAAGAAATGGATGTCTAAGTCTGGAAATGCTGTTCTTGCCACTTTTATTTTCCCAAGTTAATTTAGCTGATGAATGTAATATTAGTCTTGGGTTTAGGAATACCTTCAGAGGGAAAGTAGAACTGCAGGAAAACCATGACAACTGCATTTCTTAATATAGTGGGCTCTGGGTAAAGCTAAAAATTTAACCATGTTTAAGAGATTAAATCAAAGCCTATATTCAGGTCAGCTTGCTACTGCTACCTATCGCTGTGGTATCACTGTGTCTTGAGTATATTGAAATGAAAGTTCACTTGGATAATTTGGACTTGAAAAGCACTCTCCTGAAATGAAAGTTTGTTGAAGAATGGAATATATTCCTGCACCACACCACTGCGAAATTTTCAGAATTGACATTAAATCCTGTAATTTTGTTTTCAGATGTTAGGGCTTACCCTTCCTGCTAAACCTGACATTGCCACTTACATTCAGCAATAAACCTTACAGCAGTGCCATTCCACTGATCCAGCAGAAAATCCAGAATGCTATACCAGCCTGAACTCTTAACATTCAAAGTAACGTTCAGTGTAGAAGCATTGACACTCCATGGCAATCCAGGTCTGCATTCACACCTGAAGATTGCACCATAAAGACTACAGAGAAACCAGTGGGGCTTAACCTGATCACCACATTTTTATTCTGAATGATATCTGATGGGAGTCAAGGCATGGAATGTGGGCAGAAAACACCAAAGCATTTTTAATCATTTTTCTTTCTCTTGAACACATGAGACAAAGAAAGGTGTGAGGAAGATATGGCCTGAGCTGGCTAGCCTGCATTACCATCTAGCATGTGTGGAAAGCAATTTAAGAGCAATGGGTCACACTTCACTTTGAAGTTCAGATGCTGCCACATCTTTTTGAAGACATGATCCTGCAAAGTGCTGAGCACCCTGGCTGAAGGCCAGGAAAACACATAAACACATGCTTAACTCTAATCATAAGACTAGGCCCCTTGTGTTAAAGTTGACGTGTGCTGAAGTGCTGGTCTGGATCAGTGCCAGAAGGTTCAGCATCTTCAGGATTGATTCCTCAGCCAATAAACTGCAGGCTGCAGCTTAACGGTAAGCCTTGGATTCTGTTTACATTTCCTGCTTGCATTTTAAAAAATAAAACATTGGTTGTTAAAAACAGAAGGTCCTTGCTTCTTTGAGAAAATTGACATAGATGGAAGCACAGAAGTGCATTTTAATAGATGCAGGCAACAAACAGGATACTCACTTCATTTGGCTGCATGCAAATCCCCTCTTTCCCAAATAATCCCTTAATGACCTGAATAGCATATTCAGAGTCTGATTATGTGGCGAACAGAAGCCTTGTCTTTAGGAGCTGGCTTTTGCAATTGTCTCAGGTGGCAGTGCTCTGTTCTGGGCCAGAAGGTCTTGGGCTGAACTTCACTGCAGGACTTTAGCTCATTCCCACTGCTAGATAGGGAATTTTGCCATCTCATAATGGCCAAGTAGTTATCTCAGCTTTTTTCTGATTGTTCCTGGCAGATGCAGCAGGTAAGAGCTAAAACTTGCTCTTACAAAAAGTTGGGCTTTCTAACAGGCTGAAATGCAGGCCTACCTGAAAACAGTTTGTACACTTAAACTGAGAACACAGATGGTGGACCTGGGATACCTAGTCATGAACTAGGCTTTCAAGTCTGAAGAAAATTGTGATGACAGTAGAAGGCAACTCTACAAACAACTGTGCAATATTAAATGCTGCTACAAACCTACCCTGCTTCCTCTCTAGGCTATCAACCTCCTTTCACCGTCAACAAAATGTTCTGCAAAAGTGTTGCTGCAGCCAGCGTTAAGACAAGGCGAAAATGAACACACCTCATTGTCCAGCTAAATTTGAACTAAAAGAAGAACTTAATGTGTTTACAGATCCTGTTGGTTTCCCTGTGAAACTTACAGAAGCTTGGCTTAAATTTTCTTTGGTTACTAAGACCATAGGAAAACGCTTTTTGAAAGTTTTTTTCTAAGTAGAAACAAACAAGATTAAGAATGAATTGTCAATGTTATTGAATCAATTCCTAAGGCTTAACAAACTTAAAATTCTCTAATTGTTTTAATTGTATGTCTTTTTCTGGCACTAAATACATTGAAGTACTTACTATAAGAAAAGCAATACTAACTGACAGTAGGAATTATCTAATTCCATGTAAAAATCTGTTCCTGAAAAATGTCTCTCTGTTAAACTCAGTTATACAAGAACTAGAGGATGACCTAGGCCTTGAGACCATTAGGTGCTTATCAGATGGAACCAAAAGAACTTCCAGTTGTTATTGATCTAATTTTTCATGAATATGAGATGAGAAACTGTTGCCTAAGTGATGATGTATCTCCTACTGTTTCTAAACAGTATAAAAAGAATGATGATTTATTCCTGAATGTCCATTTCTTCTAAAATTTATGGAAGTGCTAGCCAGGCACAGTAAAACCATGATGATTTTTGTTTATTGGAACTTAGTTATCAGCAAATGACATCAAACCCAGAAAATATTGTTTTGTGTCTGAGACCTTAAACTCACTCTGAGAAGTTCAGAATTAGAGAAGTCACCTATTTCTACCTCATTCTTCAGCTGTATAACGGGAATTCTCTTTTCTAGCTTAATGTATTTCTGAACAGGTCTCTGCTACCCAACCCTTTTGGTAGAAAGTGTTTGGACTAGATGATTTATAATGTCCATTCCAGGCACATACTTCTCTTTAGACTGTAAATTCTTAAGGGTTCCCTTAATATGAATTGTTAGCACCTCATCACATTTAGGCTTCTCACTCCCAGGCGCCATTAGAATAAAATTACTGAATAACAGCAGTTTACTCCATTCACCTCACAGTACTAGAAATTTACATTACCTTGCAGTTAATTCAGAGGCAGAACCCTAAGGAACAGATGGTACTTTTGTATCTTCTGCCATCAGTTCTGCCCTTTTGTATTGTTGCTCCATGACGGTATCTGAAAAACACACGTTGTGTGACTGTGATTTGAACATCTCCGCTGTTACCAAGCTTCACAAGTATAAGCACAGCTGATTTCCATGCCCTAGGATTGCTTTTTTGGGGGAAAGGGAGCAGGCTGAATCAAAGATGGAATTTGTAAACTGATTCTGATTCACTTGATCTGATTGTGTGAGGGAAGTTATTCTAGAGCATTTCCTTTATTTTTCTTAAAAGCAGCCTAAAAGGATCTTTTACAGGGATCTCTTTCATATTCTGTTTTGTTTAGCTATCATCTCCTGTCAAAGGTGTTCACACAGACCTGAACGATGAGTTGTGGCACTGTGGTAAACTGCCTCCTTTGGAAGATTTTTAGAAGCCTTTCTTTGAAGGTTTGGCCTTTAGCCTATGAGGGTCAAAACACGTTTGGGAGCTTATATTATTTGTCACCAGGGAGAGCCTAGGGTAAACCTAGAAGCACATTTCACTTCAGAATCCACATGATTAAAATTAAAATAGTATGTCTGGTATGTATACAGGAAAAAAAATAATAATTGGATTTTCTTCTGTATCCTCAAATAAGTCCAGCAGGCAATTAATCCAAAATAATATATATAAAATGTGTAATGTTTGTGTGTGTCTCTTTCTATATATGTCTGTATATATAAAATATATGCAAAATTTCCACATCAATAGATAACAGCATTAATATATTAGAACAACAAAACTCTGCAGACGAAGTCCTGATTCCATAAGTTTAAAAATTTGCAATTGTCTATGGACCTTGTGTAGACAACTCCACTAGAAATGATGATTCACAGATATTCTAACTCCAAGTTACAAAAAGTAGCTTTGTCATAGGATATTGTTACAGAACTGGTAATGAAATTGAGCTCAAGGATGCCTCAGATGAACCTTTCATATACAGAGTGGGCTTTAACTTTCAGATTTGAAATCCAAAACATTGCCAGAAAAGGATGCACTCTTCATGAACTGGTCTATGACATATCAAAAAGAGATTGCACAACAGTAATTTTTAGCATCATTGTCAATCACTCAGCTTCAAAACTGCTAGGACTGGTAGGAGAATATATCAGTCCTGTAATATAAACATCCTTGCATTTTAAAGCAGCTAAAAATTGTACTGTAAATTTAGAACTAGATTTTAACAGCGTGAGAGAATCTCCAGGTGATGTGGAGTTGGCTCAATTATTTTGTATTCATTCTGTGTTCTAAAGGAACTAAAAGGAAATGGTAAGACCAGACATTTCTTTTACTCTAGATATGTTATATAGCTGCTATGAGCTGAAACAGTTCAGAGCTCTGGGTCTGATGCTCTATATCTCTACATATAAAAATACAGAAGAAATTGAGTAAGGAGGAGTAAAATTCTTCCTGAACTGATCCATAGTATTTGTCATAAGCTTTGCTCTAGGATATTGCACTGCATGCAAGAACTGAGTCACTAACTCAGAAAGCAGGGAACTTCTGTTGCATTACTTACTGTCATCAATCTGTTGCATAGTCTAAGCAAGTCACTTCCCTTTGTCTTGATTCTCTTTTTCCCTTGTCTTTTCTGTATCGAATATACACTTTTGAGGACAGGCTGTATTTTGATCATATATATGCTAAAGCCAGCCCTAGGACTCCAAGTGCTGGATCAAAAACATCACAACTGCATGTTGCAAAACCCTTCTCCAGTATAAACCAGCTCTGAAGGTACACATTTTGGGTCTGTTTGTTTTCCAGAATAACCCTGTACTAGCAGCCTCTTCACTACCTCAAGTCTTTACCTTACAGGCTGTGATGCTTGTTCTCACGTCATGGGAAAAGCTTTCTTACAATACAAACTATGATGTGTTCTGGTTATTACGGCTGAGATACAACTTGTGCCCAAGCCTGACCTGGACCTGTAGAGCTGAATGATTACCAGCTCAGATCTGGTACCACATCAGATTGGAACAACTTTCTCATGCAGTGTCTTTGTGTTCCAGGTGCTTCTGGAACGTTTAGATCCTAATATAACAATTGCACCTAGAGCAAAATTAACAAAACTTCTGTCTCACAGATTTTGAATTAGTTCTTCAAGCTGTTTTTAGATTATGCTGGTGGAAGACAGAGTTAACTTTCATGTGCTTTTCAGTTTACTTTCATGTTCTACAAGTGAGAAATACATATCTTTACAAGCATACCTTCTGATTGTTGGCTCTTACAAGTATATTTTTCTTTCATGTTTTAAAAAATACTTTGGATGTTTGCATTTATTTGTGCTGTGGTGTTTTTTTACAGGAAAGTGTAGGTCCATTTAATAACACTGAGATTCACAGAATGACTGCCATTTTTGACAGCCATTATATAGTATTGACAGTATTCTTGTAAAATGGAAACATGAAATGTACCATTTACTAATAGCTTAATAAGCTGATCACCGGAAATATTTTCTCTTAAACAAGGTAAAAGAGACTCATCTCCCCTTTTGCTCCCTCCCCTCTCTTCCTTCAGAGAAGGAGAATCACAATTACACCTCCGGGAAAGAAGTCTAGTGTTCACACTTCATCAAAGGAGGATCAAACACTTTAAACTCTTCTTTTTTAAGTTAATAGTTTCCAGACCATCATTAGTCATTTCTTATTTTTAAGTGAGAAAAGTCATTGTACTGAAAATAAAAGCCATATCCAAAGACTGAAAAAGTTTGACCTGTAATACGTAGCAGACAACCTTTATTGGAGCTTAAAAACTTCTACAGGATGGAAATACTGGCAAGTTATCATCTTTTTGGGCTTAATATAAGTTTTTTGATGCTTCTGTTGTGTTATTACTCTTATTGCTCATATAGAAAGTAATATTCAGTACAATGTTTTGTACTCTTGTAACCAAGTTAAACAGCATTGCCCAGTCTGAATTTAACAGTATTGTACTGAGTTGTAAATGTAAGCAGTTGTATGATAAACATTTATTGAAAAGTGGAGTCTTTTTACATGTTCCTTCCATTCCTCTGTGTTGCCAAGGTGACCATACAGAGATAAACCAGCTTAAAATGTAAATAACCATATCCCTGAATATTTCAAATTCAGAATGTCTACTGAGTAACATTAGAACTGTCAGACTTATACAAGTAATCGTATCTGAAAGATCCTGCAGCTTTTAGTTACAGATCTTTTAAGGTTATAGCCTCACAAGAAGGCAATCCACTGAATTATGTTTTTCCTCCCATAAATTGCAATGCAGCAATATTCTGTTGTGCAAAATAAATTGTTCAGAAAAAGTAAATTCAAGATAAGACTTGGAATTACTGTGATGTCATACTACGATGGCAGACTGACAATCAGTCTTGAGCTGATAACCTTCAATGTATGATTTTTATAGAAGTTCAAATGACTGTCAGCAACTAAACTACTGTCAAGCACTGGCATAGGCTTTCTTTCAAACACTTTTCCATTTGCCAGATTTCAGTTCCATAAAAACAAAATGTTTCCCAAAAAGACATAAGTGAGGCACTTCACTCCAAGGAGACTTCAAGGCTGGAATTCTTGAGCTGATCATATTCATTCCTCACATGCTGTACCACCAATGCAGTAGGGGATACCCTGTTTCACTCAGTTGAAAGGCTGGGTTTCAGAGGTTAGCAGATGACAAAAAATAGGTGTAGCTTCCAGCACTGGACAGAACTCTGGCACAAGAGCTCTATACATATTTCCTAAAAGTGTAAGAAGCTTCCTAATATTATTTTTTAAAAAATATGTAAAAATACATACTGAAGATTCAATGTTTTCCTTGCTTTTTAGGTGCAAACAAGTGGGGTTTTCAAAAATCACACAATAATTACATGCATTTACAATGTTATGCTTTTTAAAAAATACGACTGTGTAACACAGATCAGCCAGTGACTTCGGCATGGTAACACCACGTGTAACTAGGCTTAATTTTTTGTCACTTTCCAAGCTTTTAAGTACTGCTCCTAATGCTTTGGTAGAGCATTCAGAGCAGTCCAGTTCCTGCAGAGAGATCATGTGAGTTCAGAAAACTAATTTATGTTTACCTTTTAAGATCTGTGCAGCACAGAAGAAAACAAGATTTCTATCTTCCCCATGACAGTCTGCTAGCTCTGCCATTTCCCTGGGAAGCAGAAGAGCAAAGTTCAGAGTCGTCCTCAGACAAAAATTGTCCTTTTCCTACCTTTTGGAGCAAAGTCTCATTCAGAAGGTTGTATGCAGGCTGGAATTCAGCTGCTCCCTCCCATTCTTTTGCCCACCAAAATTCCACTGGATTCTACACATTTGACAGGTGTTACCATAACTGTTGTGTCAGTTAAAAAGAAGGCTGCAGGGTTAATTGACTTGTAGGGAGCTGAAGTCTTCCTCACCTCCCAGGAAAGAGGAACAGAGTATTTATTATGTTGTGTTGTGGTAGCTGTTGATGCATGAGCATTTGCCTGGGCATGGTCCCACATTCATGCTACCATTCCCCTTTGGGAGTCTCTGACGCCCACCAGGAAGTGGTGGAGCTTTCCACATACATGCGTAAAAAGGGGATTCTATGTTTTTTTCTTTTAAGCATACCTATGTTCTGCCATTAGATTAGGGAAGCTGTTTGAGAATGGAATAAAAAGTTGTTTGTACAGAGATTAGTTTTTCTTCATACCACTAAGACAATAGCAAACAAAACACCATAAGCTTTTGAAGGACAAGGTGAGAAAATCTATTCAGAACCAGAGATCAAGTCCAGAGCAAAATGAAACAGGACTGAAGACTAAAAGAGACAGAGTAGAAAGAGCAGCCAGGAAGAAGGAAATATTTGTGAACACAGCTACAGGTATCAAATACAATTAGAAGAATGGGTAAGTGGTGGGATCACCTCACAGAGCAGATGGAGAAACATCCATTAGTCACACTCACAGTCTAGTTCCCGGGTGGTGACATCTTTAAATGCCATTTAATTGTTCTTAGTCAGAAAGAGATTTAATAGGTCTGATGTAGTCTAGCAATTAAAAAATATACAGAGAAAAAGGATACACAACAAATTTTTCCCTCAAAATAAAAATTGTAAATTTCTTGCCAATTTTTAGATAAACAGGTACTAGCCTGTACACTGGAAAAATGGCAATGTGGGTTGCCTAGCACTCTTCAGAAGTGACGGAACTTTGTGTGAGCAGCCAAAATAGCTTTCTAAGGCACAAGATAATCATCCTTCATATTGGATGTGGCTTCCGTCTGCCCCATTGACTGGATCACTGCTGCCAGAAGCAGTTTGTAATGTGATGAAGGGCTGCTTCAAGGAATGATGGAGGGGAGGGCAAGCAGGGTGGGAAGGAATAGCCAGCTACTGCACAACAGATATTTTATAGCAGGAATTCACACTGAGAGGCTGTTGAAATAGTGTTCAGTGAATGGCAGTGATTGAAATACTATTCTTATTGTACACGCAAGGACCGATTCAGATACGGCATAAGAAGGTGCAGCTTCATTGAAGTCAATAGTGCAGCACCCACTGGGCCTGAATTTAGCTCACAGTAGGACTTGCTGTGAAGTGTATTACACTAATGATAGCTATGGCAACATACTGTTTTCTGCATGACCTAGATGCATTTGTCCCACATAGATGTTTTCGCACCAAGACAGTGCTTTTTCTAAGTTTCTTACCAGGAAGAAGATGAAATTGAGAGGTGTATTTTTAGGCTCTAGATTATGCCTTTCTGTGGGTTTTAACCCATTTGTTGAAGGGTTATGCAGGGCTCCCCTTCACAGTTAGTAGGCCGGTAAGGAATTTGCACACAGGCTTTCTAAAGCCAGGTCCGTATCGATAGCTTCCCAAAGTTAACTATAACTGTATATTCTATTATTCAACCATTTTAGTTCATCATACACAGGTTTAAAAGACAGCTTTTTTTTTTTTTTTTTTTTTTTTTTACCAGCTCTTACCCAGTGGTACTTAGTTAACTGAGAACCAAGTTACTAATTTCTCCCTCAGTAGAAGACATCCAGGGAATCGTATGTTTCAGGCTTTCAGGGAAAGAAGATTTCCTGAGAAATAGAGACAGAAAGGTATTTTTTTTGGCAAAATTCTGGCTATCAAGGTAGAACATGCACTTACAGACTTGCCATCCCTCAAGCAAAGTGCAAACTTTTAATCCGATATTTAGTGTTTTGCCTGGATATAAGGGCCTACAAATTTATTCATCTTTATAAAGCATTATCAAGCGCTAGTTCTACTTCAGGGGGAATTCAGACAATCAAAAGGTCATAACTTCCTGTGCAAGCTATGCAAGACTTCACAGTTTGGTTTTGTGGGTTTCGTTTGCTTTGTTTTAAGCTACATGATAAATGTATGTGATACATGTTGGCTCCTTTTATATAAGCCTGGTTCTTTCCACCTTCCACAAAACATATTGTTCTGTTCTGCTTTCACAGTTTCTTTCTATTCTTCTAACAAGATAAGAAAAACTCAAGTAAGTTTTAAACAGTGCTTATTTGTTTCCTAAAAGTGCAACATATTTATTGAGTATATCATGCTTGTCAGGATAGTTCATCCTTCCTTTAGTTCCGAACTATCATACTATGAAATAATTTTATTAGTAACTTCTATAGTGTACAGTGTCATAAAAAACTGTACACAGAGGAATGATTCTGATCAAATAACTCTAAAAATGAATGTATGAGCAGCAAATAACTTCAGCATTAAAAACAATAAAATTACATTCAATAGAATATGAAGTAATTTTTACTTCCAATTAAATAAGCAAGCATTTAATTAGAATTGAGGTAGACTACAGCTAAGTTACAAAGCAGGTTGTATCCATCAGACTTATTTGCCTCACTTTCTCAAATTCAAATCATGGAGTTGGTTGATCAGCTTGGATTTACTGGCTCCTTTCTAATCCCTCTGTGTATACTTTTAAATCACTTACAAAATGGCCTTCTCAGCATGGATCATGATTCAGACCTACAGGAAGGATCTACATAAAAAAATCAGTGCAGGCATTGAATGGAAATATGGTCCTCATTTGTGCCACAAGGAATGTGAGTCTTTGTACATTGCAAGGAGGATTATCCAGGAAAGGGTGATACAAACGGTGATACTCAGCTCTGGTGCATAGCTAGAACAACTCGTTACAGAATGGCAAATTATTGAATTATTTTAGCAAATCAAGTAACTTGTTTACATGCATTTTAACCAATGCAGTTTGATCTGTATATAAAGCCTGTGCATTAAACCTGCTATAGTATGCAGTATTCAAAGACAGCAATCATGTCAAGGTTTATAACTGACTGAATTATATATGAATGAAATGTTGCAATGATGATTAGGAAACTGATTTCTTTCACAAAAGAAGCCACTTTCACTTTTTGTCATTAAAGAGGACACATTCTTGAGAAATATTTTAATATTTTAAACCAGCGTTTTTGAAAGAAAGTTTATTCACCTTTCCAATTCATGAAGTTCCTTATGGAGCAATAGAAAGAAATCACCACAGATTTTGTCAGTTTGATGAAAAATTTACAGAACTTTGTTATAAGTTTCTAATTCTAACCTTTCCTATTTTAGGAGTGGAAGGTGGAAACTGCACTTTATCATGACTTTCAGTCTTTTATATACCTGTTTGAAATTGTCCACATGAATCAGACCTTTGTTTTTAATGCTGATACTTAAAGCATTCTTAATAGTTCTAGATTCATCTGAGTTTGTGAAGAATAAAATGTTGTGCTGTTTTGGTAGTTTTGTGTTTGGATCTGAAAAGCAAACTTGCACCTGTAGATGTAAGCATTTCAGCTTGCGTTATATTTATTGTTCTTAAAAGCAGGCAATATTTTCAGATGTTCTTGAGTAAAATCCAGAGGAATTTATTTCACTAATTTGCTTACGATCACTTGAAAAAATGTGTGCTTAAAGGAGCTAAAATCCAGAATTCTATTCGAAACCTTTGATTTTCTGTAATATAATTGGGAAATTTTTGCCCCTGTTATATCTATGGAACAATCACATAACATTTCAAATATGCTAATATATGTTAGTCTGGGATATTCCAATGCCTGTTGCTATATAATTGGAGATATATCAGGATGCTGAAGACTGCACAGAAAGTTGTAGCAGAATGGGAGAATCACAAGTAATGAAAGTATCAGTAAGCAACTGGATGTTCCAGAGCAAAAGATTACTGAATGAGTAAGACTTTACACCATGAATAATCACAGCAGAATAAAACAAGGACAAAGAATATTTATTTATGATGTTGTAAATTAAATCATCAATGGCTGCAGTATGAGAAGCTTCCTGGGATAACATGACTACACTTCAAAAAAACAGTGGTGAGGGCTCCATTCCTTACACTGCAAGGAGTTTCTTGTGCAGCTGAATTGCTTCACGGCGTTGATGGTAGTAAGAATAAAACCACATATCTCAAATAATGTACTGCTTCTTTCCTTCTGGTTTATTGGACTTTTGTTGTGTGGGTTTTTGTCCTTTCTCCAAGGCAGGAAAAAAACTATTAGGAGAGAGACGGATTTCTCCAATGAGCCTACAGGCAATGCAAAATTCATATGCCTCCACCTGCAGCTGGGCAAAGCATGATATGGTGCACAAATAGGAAGGGAAATTTTTTCCCCGTTTTTTCGGAGGCAAGAACCCTGGTTACTACTGGGCATCATGACCCACTTGTCCATTTTTAGGAAGAAGTGGATACTTTCCATGGGAGAAGCCCAAGCATCAGGTTTGCTCCTTGGAGCATTAATAAAAGGGCTCAGTTAGCTTCATCTCATTATTTTACTATGAGTATTGACTTTGGCCTAGAGTCATGTATAGATAAAATGGTGCAAGGGCTTGTCCTAAGTGATTACTCAGAATTACAAATCATTTCACATGTAACTGAATACTGCAGCCTAGTTGGCACTCTGCCCCTTGCTTTTCCCACCTTCAGCCCTCCAGCATCCCCCTCTCCCCCCTCCCTGGCCCCAATAAGAGAATGAATCCAGCTTTGGTTAAATGGGCAATTAATCTTACTCACTGAAAGTGGAATTTTAATTCACGAGCATGAGGAGGACATACATGCCTATCACACAGCATGACACCAACAAAGATTTCAGAAAAATATTTAATGGGTAGCCTGGTAGCAGGGAGACAACAAGGAGCATGTAACTGTGTATGTGCCCTTTCTCTAACAAAGTAAACTCTAATATACAGGACTGGTTTTTTTTTCTGGTGCTAGTAATTGGCTGATCATGTCTGATCATGTAAAAGGTTATCCACTAAATGTGTGTGTTTTAAAAAGGAATGAGAAAGAAAGTGAGAAAGATAAATTTTAGTAGCGCTGGGATTCTAAAAGCCCATTATTTTTAAGAGTGCGGAGAGAATCAATAAAATAAAGAGACACATAAAAGCTCAAGATACTCTTGGTACATCCAAATAAAATAAAATAGAAAGTGCAATGTTCAACTTATAGAGTGCAAAATGGGAAATGAGAAGAGAGTCTGTTAGGGATACACCAGGTTTCCTGAGTGCATCTTCTATGGTATATTACAGCAATTTTCCCTTTAGCAAGACCCTAGCATATTGTCTAAGGTTTGTTTCATATCTAGGCTTTGTGTGAAGGAAGAAGAATCTTGAAAGAGTTACTTTGTACAAGTACCTATGAGCAATGATTTGATTTAATAGATATTGCTGCTTAGTCAGAATATCAAATTCCCATAAGGTCACAAAGCAGATTTTCCTCTCAGTTTAGTACAGGTCTAAACAGAATAAAAATGTTCTCTGTCAGCCATATGGTATATAAAGTAATCAAATGCCTGCTCACAAAGGAAAGTCAGAGTTCAGTAATTTAAAAAAAAAAAAACTTCATAATTTTTAATTTATATATTATGGTAAAGTATTTGAGTATATGTCTTTGGTACCATTTTTGCTTGTCATGATTATTTCTACATTAAAACCAGATTAAAATACAGAAAGGGCATAAGATTTCAGCAAAGCAGACCTTGCTTACTTTATAATAGTGATCTCTCACCTGAATATTTTACACTGGGCTTTGTAAAGAAGTAACAAAATATCCCAGAAACAGCAAACAACTTAAGGAATTTCCGTGAAACTTTGACCTTGCCAAATTAGAGCTTAAATTATTAATGATCAACATTAACAATGTATAATGGATTTATAATTGCAATAATTGCTTTGCTGAGGTGTATGCATTTTTTGGAATTGAAGGATCATATTGTTTTTTGTGTTCATTGCATTTCATACTTGAATGTTTGTGCCCTTTCCATGCACTTCATTCTCTACAGTGGAAATAATTGTAATTTCTTTTCTAAATTCAGTCTGAAGGGTGCTACTGAAATTAAACATTTTTAGCAATTGGGAAAATAGCTTCATAGAGATAATTTGAAATTTGGCATTTTGTTTAAAGCATCAAGATTTAAGCAGCTTACAGACCAGTGTTTAACCCCTTAGTGGGATCAGCTCTGTTGCTTGCACCATGACTGAATATGTAAGTCTCAGGAAACTGCCTCCTGAAAGGATTGGTTAACCTTGCCATTTTGGGGGGTAATCTGAAGAGCTTTCTTGACAGAGTGTAGCAAGGAATATATCTGATTATTATAATTATTATAACTAGCTGAAGGTCCATTATGCAGTCATATATACTCAATAAATCATTTGCCAGTTGTGGTTGCTCTATCTGTCAAATCATATTTCAGCTAACTACTAAGTGTGTGTGTGGTTTTGGTGGTGGTGTTCTAATCTGTTTCCATTTCTTCAGTGATATTTAAAGGATTACTATTCCTAATTTGCAATATTAGCATAAAAATAATCTCTTTTCACCTAAATAAAGAAACAGAGGAAAAGTGTAAGATAAGTCCTGAATACCTTACTACTGAAAGGAATGTCTGTACAGTATAATATGATGCAAATGAACTGGACAAAGACAAATATCTACCTTTTCAGTAAATAATACACATGCCAAGTCATGTATGGTATCTGGTCATGATGTGACATTTTTAAAAAATTTAATAAACTAGGGAAGCTTTTCCTACACATATTTTGAGAGAACCAAACCCGTGAACTCATTTATGCTTGTAAAATTTTTCATGTGCACAATAACTACAACTGAATTTGTTACTGGAATGTACTTTTACAGATAAAATCACCCAAACTGTTTTGAAAACATGAACCCTAAAGATCTACAGGCACAACAATGTCAGGATCTGTTTAGGCCAGAACTAGAGTCATAACTTAAGTGGCTCATGTTATTACCGCCCATTGCTGAAACTATTCCATCATAATGAGGATGATCTCTTTTATGGAGCCATACAATTTATCATCAGTAAGAAACTTAAACAACTCATTTAACTTAAACACCTGAACCCTTGCTACTTTAAGTACATCATATAAATGACTTTATGTACCTTCTTGCCTAGAAAAGTGGTAAAAATGGACAAAAGCCTATAATGTGTAGTCATTCAGTTTGTCGACACTTTGGAAAGTTATAATTATGCGACAGAAAAGCAATTAAGGAAAATCTATGCTTCTCACAGTTTAAAAATATATATATATATTGTTTACATTATTTTAGGCCCTGATATTTTAGAATAAATGAGAATTTATCTCCTACATTTCAGAAGTGCTACAAAAGTTAAGGAGTGACAAAAAGGTGTGAAGCAGGTAAAATACATATTTCACAGAGAAGCTTATTTAAAATGTACTAGGGTTTCAAAGACAATGTGCATATGACATGTAGATGATGCTCAAATGAAGTTCTTTTGTGCATCCTGTGCATGTGCACAATGTGTGCATGGCACTGTTTACATATGCCTGCACTGCTCTGTACTGCACTTGAATAAGGGCAAAAGCTGATGGGATACTACGAGTGAAAATAAGCCCATCTCTGGAAAAGATTACAACATCTTCAGATTGTTTCAAAAATGTTATTTAATGCTTTTATTAACTATGGTAGTAGAAGACAGATTCTGACATGTTTTAACATCCCTTAATGAGGGAGATCTGGCATGCTGACCATGGACTGGGCCAGCCCGGCAGGAAGCTGTTGCACAGGGAGAAGGGAAAAGATGCTCTAAAGCATCCTCTGGAGCCTGCCAGCTGTTAAGCCCACTGAAAATGAGATGTTCAGCTGGTAAAATGCCTAGTATTGAATCTCATTAATAAAATAATTTCTTTGTGACCACTGTTTGAACTCAACAAGCTATATCCTCTGTTCTTTCCCTTTCAGCACAAAGGACTGGAGAAGAGAAGATCAACTGGCCCCCACCGCCACAAGAGGATGCACATTCCAGTGACTTCTACCTTCAGGATCTTCACTGGGGAGAGATCTGGAAGAGGGAAAAGTAACTGCTGTTCATGCAACCCTATTTACACAGAGTTTTCATGAGAGGAAGGCTAGAAGGTGAAATGTAGCCTACTTTTGATCTGTTTGGTATCACAGTGTCTCAGTATCTCCAGGGTACTGTTCAGGCACCCTCCCTTACTGCTTCCCTGCTCTTTGCAGGCAACACTGGCCACTTAGGTTCTCCAGAAGGCTGAATGCTGCAGACAATTTTGTTCTTAACTATCTTATAAGTAGATGCTCTACTTCTCAGTACCAGTGCCACCCTGAATCTCGTCATATGTCAGCAGGCAAATTGACCTGTTTAGTTCTACATGTTTCTTCTCTTTCATGAAGGAAACAATTGAAAAGTTCATTGGAAAGAGCACATAAGTGTTATGCTAGCAAAGATTTTGTTATTACTACAGACTACAGGGGAAAAAAATACTTTCTCTAGCAAAACTGAAATGAATACAGACTCACTTAAAATCTGCATCATATTTTCATGCCCTGGAGTTTCCTTATTTTTCAGTGACTGGAACAAAATGACAAGACAATGTAGGTGTAGTTCATTCCATTCCTGAGAGAGAGCTGTTGACTCTACGATTGGGTAAATTATTCATTAAATGTAAAGGAAAAAGAAAGAGTAAACAAAATTGATATGTAACTTGCTTTTAGCTTTGATAACCTCTCACTTCTAATTACAAATAAAAGGTTTCTCCGTATCTGTTGTCAAAATTAAAATAATGAACATTATCTACTTCCTCTCTGGCCCCTTCAGACATCCTGTGAAACTACAATAGGGTGCTGAAGTTCTGTCTCTGTCTGGGTGACTTCTCTGCAAATGAAGATGGATGGAGTTTTTCCATTTTAATTAGTAAGACCAGCTGCTCTCTAAAAGGCAGAGTGGGTTGGATTTTTGCAGGTCTTCCAAGCTAATGTATCATCGGAGTTTTAGTGATTGATTAAATAACTCTCTGGCCTAAGTTTCCACAGATAAGACATCTCAGTAGTTTAAACAGACATCATGCAAATATCCATCCATATATATTTGTAAATATATACATATCATGTAGCAAAGATATTTATTTTGACCCATTCTGACAGTCATTTTTAACACTTAAAAAAATCACTAATTGTTTTACATTTATTTATCATATTTCTTAAATTGTCATTCCTTTACCTTCTTTCACCAACAATAGAGTTTTTATGATGAGAAAGATGTGTACACCACTAGAAGTGTGATTGCTGTATGCATCATACTATTTCTCTTCAGAGCCACTTCTTTTTACTGATCATCAGGCGTTTGCTTGTTTTGTTTCCTCTCAGCAACTTTCTGAAACACCTTGCTTTGCTTGGAGAGATAGCAGCTCTCTTTAACAGCCAGAAAAGGTTGCTGCAAGCACAAAGCAGCCAACCCTTTTCTTGGAAGAGCCCCTCTGCATCTTTATAGTCTTTTACCTATCCATGGATTTCTGGTAATGAGGTGGTACATTGCAGTACAGAATGCAGGCTGAGAACAATCTTTTAAACTGTTACTTTCTACTGGGCTGCATTAACCTGTGGGGTTTTCTTCCATTTTGCTAAATAAACAGAAAGTAGTTCTCTGTTCTGTTTTAAAACTTAATAAGTTTTCACAGCTTATCTCATAACCTCATAATTGAAAGTGTGCTATGATTCTTAGAAAGGGGTGGTCCATTCCTGTTACAGATAGCCAATGTGCTGGTGTCATAAATGGCCATTTTATAGATGGATAATGTACTATAGTCATAATTCTTTATTGCTGATGGTTATTGCACTAGATCATGACCCTTGGATATTGAGAGTCAGTTTTTAATATCACAACCATTTACAGAGGTTAATGGACTAGGTTTTGCAGCTTTTGACCTTTTGATGGTGAGGGTTAGAAGGTTGCATTTGTGCACTAAACTGCCAGAAAATATCTGTTTATTTATCTTAGCTATATTAGGCATGGTTACTATATTTAATCAAGAAGCTGAGAGCAACATGACTTGCAAGAATTAAAATTATTAGAGCCACATCTTCTAAGGTACACTTAGTATGAGATTTTCAATTGTTATTAATGAGAAAGTCAATGTTTATTAACATTCAATCTCTACTATGTTTCATCTACGTGAATACAGTTGAAATTGAATTATGTTAGCTGGAAAATATTTGAAAACCACGACTCTCAATATGGAATTGTTTTGAGGCTCACGATCAGGTTTATGATTTGGCTAGGTTACCTATGCACGGCTTGTTCCAGTGATACGCGTACTGATCTGAAACGGTCACAGGAGGCTAATCACAAGGGTACGTTTTCCGGTTGAAGTATATGAACTCTTCTGTTTCAGAAACCATTTTTCTTATGCTATAAAATGCCTGCAACACAAGGCAGCCATTTTAGCATTTCTCCAACAATGAAACAAACATCAGGTCTGTAGTATCAAGAATACAATGGACTACAAACGTAGAAAATAAAAATTTAGGTTTTTTTCCTTTTAGAAGTTTAAATCAGTTTTGTCAGCTACCTAGAAAGTAAAAGATGGAGGTGAAGGAAAGATAAAAAGCTCAGCAACAAAAGCAGGAGAATCCAGTAATTATTCTGAAGTCAGTACTTCAAAGGATGGACTAATGCTATATCTGGGGGATATTAAAAGACCCTGTCTATATTTAAAATCAACTTAGAGAAGTAAATTGTGATTTGATTGTGAACAAGTGGAGATGTTCACAAAATAGAAGGAGAAAAGGTGGTGAATCTCTGGCAGAAAGAAGCAGGAATATTGAATGAAAATAGTAAAAGGACAGTGAGTTCTCCAAGTTCGGAGCAAGACCTGATGCTCTGACCAAGGTTCCTAAATTGTCCAGCTGTCTTTTTATAAGTTAATTCTAAGAACTAGAGAATTGGAGATTTCTTCCTTTGTTTTTAGGCAACAAAAGTTTTGCAGATTTCTGACTTTTTAAAGATTTATTATTACTATTATTTCTCTTTAAAAATGTTTTTACTACTGGATAACTCAGGCTCAAAGGAAATTTGTCCAACGCTAACCTGAATTTGTAAAGCTCCTCAACTGCACTGGCTTTTTTATTTCTATTTGTCCTTCTCACAGCTTTATCCTCCCTTCCCCCTCTTCTTTACTGCCTCTTCTTTGCTATCATAGCAGTGTGGGTGGGAGTGCTGCATTTTGTTTGCTGAGACTGTGATGCTGAATGATTCCAATATAATCAAACTACACTTTTATAGTGCCGCTTTATACCATGCAGCCCAGGGTGCTAACAGAATAATAAAATTAGCAGCTCAGATAATGACGAGCAAGGCAGGTCAAACAAATAATCTTTTAGACCTGGAATTGAAACTGGAATGGTATCAGAGTTGCAAACAGCCAGAGGCAGTGATGAGAGAGATGAGACAGTACTTAACCAAGCCCCAAGCACAGATATTTGGGGAGTGTTTTGGAGATCTGATCATGGATGATACTGAGTGCTTCCTGCAGGCCAAGAGAAAGTCAAAGTGAATGGGCTACAGCTACAGCAGTGCTGCTGACAAGTACTCAGCATCTGAAAGAATTGGACTCTAATGCCCAACCTGAATTTTTATTTGTAATCAGTATTGTGTTTTTGAGGTACCTAGGGGCAAGGGTATTTCTACTCTACCTCATATGTAGTTGATTATCTCATTTTACCTTCAGCTTGACTCCATTTACAATGAAAAAAATAATGTAACAGTTAACTAAACATTGCTGATGTGATGAAGTGCTTATGTGGATTTCTTTAAAAGGGTGTTTGGGGAGGTAAAAGCCAACAGTGCATTTGCAGTTTGAGATCATGGAAATTTCCTCTTTTTCAAGAAGGTAGCTTACAAATCTCACAGCACAAGGAAATGTTTCTTATATTACGAGGATCTAAACCAAATCTATCATGAAGCTGCCCTCCAAAAGTGTGGGGGACTCTAAGATTTACACTGGTTAGGTACAAGTGCTTTTCGCTTATCAAATGGGTGACGGTCAGATCGATTAACTACAGTATATAGTACTTAAAGTGATGAAGAAAGACATTGGATGGTCAAATGATTAATGTCAAGTTATCCATTTTGATGTTTGAAATCCTAATTGTGTTTAGTTCTGACCTCCACCCTCATTGCTACCAATGTAATTACAGAATCTCATCTAAATGAGACAGATTTAAAAAAAACACAAACAACAAAAAAAAACCCAAAAAAACCACAAGGAAATTGATGTCTACAGTTTTTCTCAGAAGATTCTGTTGTATCTACACATAGAAAACAGTTAAATTCATCATTCTTTCGGCTGTCTGAAATACGTTCTTAGGAGGTAATAGCATTTCATTGCTTAAAGTTATACATTTGTATTTCTTTCTTTCTCTTTTTCTCTCTTTCTCTCCCTTGTTCATTGCTTACTCTTTTGTTTGTACAATGTTCTTTTATCCTGAGCAATATAACATTTTAGTTCTTGTAATAAATGCCTTCATGTGAGGCAGCTCAGCTAAGAGAATGTTATTAGACTGTGCTCTCAGGCAGTGCACCTTCACACGATCAATACGAATCTGAGGCTCTGTTCATTCCCTCTTTGCTTAAATTCCCTGCAAATGTGCAAGGGAAGCAGCAAAGGGTGTCATCAATCATGGGCTACTCTGACATACGCTGAAACCTGACCAATGCTGAGATGTTTTAATAAGGCATCCATTAAAACCCTCAAATAAATTGCAATTTGAAAACAGAACATAATACAAGCCAAGTTTTCCTCATCCATCTTGTGGCATGTCATGTAATGTAATTGCGCTGTTAATTTATCCAAGAACTTTCTCTGTACATGATTTCATTGGTGTTGCTTAATTTCCCTGCAGACTATTTGTGTGTGTATGTGTGCATGTAGGTGGGTATACATGCATGTGTTGTGCATATATGTATATGTATCTGTTTCCACTTTAGGGGTAGATTAATGGCTCTGTTTAGCAAGGCATTAGCCAGAGAAACAATCAAGGATTTGAAATGTTTGACATTTTGTCAATGGCTCCTGAGCTTTCTGGTATTTCCTAACCAGTTCTTGCCTGGAGCAGGCCCCCCTTTCCCTCCCTTCCCAGCTCACCATTGGTTTACACCCCTCAAGAGTGGGATCACTCAGAGCGCCTGTGGATCCCATCAATAAATATTGACAAAAGGGTTGAGGGACCATTTAAGATCGCAAAGCAATGGCAGTCAAAACAAGACAATGCTGATTTCTGTTCCTGTGCTTGGGAGGCATGCATGAAGTCTTGACAAGGGTGAGGAAAGCAAGAAGGTGTAAATCAATAGCACAGAATGAAAAAGTGTTTCTGTAAAATAATGTTAAAGCAATTACATTTAATTTTCTTTTTTTTTAACATAAGTGCTGGGAGGGAAGATACAGGCAGGAGCTCATATAGATTTCTTTGTCTCCCATGCATAAATCTAAAAGTAATATTATTCCTCATGTATGGCTGCATCAGCAGTTTCTTCACTTTTATTTATTCTTCTGGGTTTTTCTTAATCCTTTATCTCTTTTTGCTGTGAGACAAAAAAATTCACAGACATAAAGCAAAAATATGGCTGCCACACACATCCACTTTAAATATGGTCTTCCATTCTAACTTTAACAAATTATGATTTTGTTTCACTCAGTTTCCATTTTAGAGTCAATAGCTGCCATATGCAAAAAACCAAAACCAAAACAAAAGAAAAGCTCCTGACTTTTTTCAGTACAGGGATATTAAAACTAAATATAAAATACTAATAAATGGCTTTTCAAACTAAACAAACCAGGACAATTAATTTTGACTTCTATAGTTTGAGACTTTCTAGGACAATGCACCTCATTTCTAAAGAACTAGTCCTAAAGCTATTTTTTTACTTCTGTGTTTTCAGTTACATTGCAGACAGGTACAGGGACATATTCTGTATGTGGATAGAATTAAAGACCTGGCTTTCTGAGTCACTGAGCACCCCAGTTTCTGAATGCCACAGAAACTACAGGGATCAGTACTGATGATAATAACATCCCAAACGTGCAGTACAAGGTTACTAAGCACGTAATGGATATTCCAGTCATTGTAGTGCCAGCATCTTAAATCTTTATGGAAGTAATTTTAAATCACTGGGAAAAAAAAATAAAAACCCAACAACTTAAGTTTTAATTTTTCAAATACCTGATTCCATTTTTTACATCAGAGTTCAGGTATCAGAGCGCAAAGCATTTAAAAAGGGACATGAGGCAATACCACTGCAACCACTCACAAAAGCTTCCTTCCATGCTGACATTCAAACAACTGAACAATATGTGCTACTAAGGCTTAGAGCATCAATTAGTATTGGTTTCAGCCACAATGTCTCCCACAGCCAGCATTTAGAAAACTGTGAATATACCTGCACAAAATACACTCACCTGATTTTTCACCATTTTTTTCCCAAGAAATTATTTTAAGTGTATGTTCTAATGAGGCAAAACCAGATTTTTCCAAAAGACTATTTTGTTAATTTTCTTGCATTTAAGGCAGAGTTTTATTTCTTTGTTTCTGTTTAATCAACCCTAAGAACAACACTGCAATTATATGAAGAATTTGGTGGGGTACTTGATCAATTATGCAGTAACCATCCTTGAAATGCTTGTTTTGATATCAAAATGATGCCACTGTAATCATTCTGAGTAATCATTACTTCACTTACCTCCTTCTACATTTAATATTCCTAAGACTGCTAATATTATAGAAGAGAAAAATTAACAGAGATCTATTAATAGTGATTTGTTTAGATGCGTAGGTAAAAACCACGATTTTTTTATATATATAGGATTAATGAAATATTAATACACTGAGAACACTGAATTCAATTCTGTCAGTCTACTTTAAGGAGAAGAAATTAATATGAGTCTTAAAATGATATAAAAACATTAAATAGAACTGTGCTTGTTAAATAAAATTAAACAGAGTTTATGTGTCTGTTTCACATGCACTGGGCATGATTCTTACATTCCCTAAGGACGCTATACATCACTTTGCTAGTGTAAAGGGAGCATAAATCATATTTACACTTACTTCATGGCTGCTTTATACTGCCAGAGCCATGTAAAACAGTGCAAGTGTAAATGAAGTTTGAAATAAAAGGAAATGCAACAAAATTCTGTAAGCACAAGTAAAGCACAAAAGGCACACTCATGTAGTTCTGGTACTGAACTACAGCCATTATGGAAATCAATGGAGGGACTATTCAGTTTCTTCCTTAGGAAACACAGGAACATTTAAAGGAAAAAAGCTTGACTGTTGAGTCCACTGTGGCCTGCCCCATTTAACCCTGGGATGTTTTTAAAAGGGCTGATTTGTTTTACTTTTTGATTTCCTTTCTCTGAGCTCTTTCTTGAACTGATTTATAATTCTTGCATCTATTGCTGCCTTCAGCTACCCTTTAATTCAGCTACCCCCATAATTCAGCTATCCTTTGTGTAATTAAATTCTGCCTGAATTGCTTATAGGCTTATATTGCTTATAAGCTTCCTTCTTAATTTCAGTCTGTGATCTCTTGTTTCTGAGTTACTAAAATTGTACTAGTTATACCAGGAATAATGTATTTTGACTACTAAAATACCTGTGTCTGAATTCAGTCTGAATCTCAGATAGGTAGGCAAGAAAAATCTCTGTAAACTTACATTTGAATTGAAATTTTGTTCCTTAGAATTTTCTAGTATTGGTGTGTGACATCTGAAATCTGTGGAGATAAAATATGTGATGCTATAAACACTCCATATAAAATAAAATAAAATTTTCAACCCTAGTCTGATGGCATTTCCCATATTTTCTTAACTGTTCCTTAGTCCAAATTTGGGTATGCCTAAATGTTCAAAATTCCCATTTGTGCTATTTATAATATGCATTTTTATATGCTTTCCTAATGCTCTGATAGTTATGTGTCTCTTAAAGGAACAGGCTGCTTTTTCCTTCTCCTCCCCCTTCCACTTTCAAAACAATCTCAGGAAAATATGCCAGTAAACCAACATGACCACATGCAGTGATATTTTCAAGAAAACCTCAGGAGAAAACCATTTAAATTTCATAGCATAAATCTGAGCTCTTGGCCAGCCTTCCGTTTGCAAGTCGCCTGCACAACTCTCATGCTAATTCTCCACCAAACCTCCAGTTTTATGAAAGCTATATTTTATCTGTTTGGTTCTTTGCAGTCACATGAGAGTTGAAAAAGGAATATTAGCACCACTCACATTTTATAGTGGGAGTCACAGTACTTGGTTGACCCCTTTTTCAGGTCCTATTGAATTTCCTATACAAAGGAAATGAAAATGTTTTATATTTAATACAGCAGCATATAACAAGAGGCTTAGTTATTACACATAGTGCTGCAATTTTCTGCCTTTTGTTTCAGTTGCCTGAACTAAAATTTCAAAGCACAATGTTTTGGGTTTTGGGGGGGAGGGGTTTGTTTGTTTTTTAATGTTGCGGCTTCAGACAGGAGCAACGAGGAACACTATCATACATCTGCAATTCACTCTGAGCTAGTAACATGGGGATCAGAGAATACCAGCGCTGCCACTGCATGCACCTTTTCTCATTTCACCCCCAACCTCACATAAAATGTGTTTGAGATGGTACCTTTTCAGTGAGGTCTTGCCACTGTAGACTTCTTCATGAATAGATGAAATGATTAGTGTTAAATAATCCTGCTCCCTGCACTTACTCACTCTCTTCCACGTGCCTTGAGAGGAGTTGTAGCATTTGGGTAATTCTGTCCCCTGAATCTTTCATCTAATCTGTTGACCTGTATATCTTTCTCCCCAGTTGCTACAAACCTGAAGAAAAAGTCAGCTCATAGTACCTAAATTACACCAGCTGTATAAAACAGGACTAAATTCTACTTACTGTGGCAAGCAAATAAAGCATATATTCTAATAAGGAATTTAATACTGGTGCCACAAAGTCAATGTTATGACATAATTTAGATTGCTTAAAAGCTCTTACTGCGAAATAAAATACCACATGTGAAATTCTAATTCTGGGAATTAAGCCATTGGTTTCAATTGGTCAGGATTTCACTCAGAATATTTGAAAGGCCAAATATTTGGCAAGCCTGGAATAGATAGAAGGCTCAAGTAGCTTTTGGGGAGCTAAAAAAAAAGACAAACATATATGAATTGGGCTATATATCTATTGTTCGAAGCAATGCACTTGCACATGCTCTATGTATTTATTTCTGCTTTAAACAGAGATAATACAAACACTTATCCCATGGCATTGCTTACAAAATATAAAGATCCAAACAATCTCCTATGGGAAATGGCTAGATTCTCATCTGGGTTATTATACTAGCAATGAATGAAGATAAAACTTTAGAAGTGGTTGAAGTGCAGAACAATGCCAAATATATGCTCAAGAGGACATTGCAGGCAAAATGGTAAAGGTAAAACAAAGCCTAGCTGAAAGAAACCTCACTGTCTTCCAGCAGATGCTATGCGTATTTGCAATAAAATTGATGGAATAGAAGTCATATATATCTTCAAGGATAAATATGAGATTATAATAACAGAGAGACAACAAAACCAAGTTCATGGCAGGAAAACGTAACCGCCACAAAATAAAACTAAAAGAAAAGGTATTTTTTTTTAGGGAAAGAACAATGTTAGTACTAACAGCTTACATTCAGAGCTTGCAGTTTCACAGTATCTGGAATCCTGGAATTAGGATTTTCTTGCAAAATTTAATGCCTTTCTGCAGTATTACTTAAAAGCAATGAATTTTTCAAGGTTTTCTGGTTGCAAGAAAACCTAAATTATCTCTGCATTCTTTATTAGCTCCCTCTTGGGCTCCTGCTCCAGTCAGTGGCCTGTTCTTGAACCCTCCAGTGCTTGCTATCAACATGGATGCATTCCTAATTTAACAACTCTAGTTTAACTGGAAACCCTGCGTCCATGACTGTTTCACTGCCTATGGGACCACATACCCACAGCAGTGGTTGCTGCCTGTAGGAGTTGTTCAAATATCTTGTTCATCCCAATGAATGGAATCCTTACCTACATGCTAATGCTTATCTAATCCTTAACTATACACTAGCTGCAAATAATATGTTCTGGTGACCACTCTTTTTACCTCACTTACTCCAAGACCACCTTTGTCTGAAGAGGACAAGAAAAGAGGCAGATTTTTAAATATATATATAAATATATATAATTTTTTGGAAGTCTTGTGCTACTTACTCTAGAATTAATTGGAATTTGATGGGATCTGCATTGTCCGTTTGACATACAAAATGCTGGCGTGACAGACAATGCCGAAAAAAAGAGATACTCATGTGAACAGTGCAGACAAGCAACACGATATTAAGCTGAGATTCATATTATGATACAATCAAACACTGGTGACAGGAATCTCTCTTGTAATGGAGACCATAGTGAAAGTTTAAGCCAGGTTTGGATTCCAAATCTCAGCGTTTTGCGGGGAGGGATTGAATTCTGTGGGTTTGTTTCAGACCCATTTGAGGGAAATATGAAAGCTTTTTTAGAAATTGTTTTTTGTTTCTTGCTCTGCCTCTCAGAGTAAGGCACTGCCACCAGAAGGAAACA